>NC_132782.1:104657192-104960222 GCF_048418805.1 Vulpes vulpes
TACAGAGACGGTAAGTAACTGGCCCAGGGTCACTCAGCTAGTAGGCAGAGCCATCTTGGGGGAGAAAGCAGCTTGACCCCAGAACCTATATTCTTGACCTAGATATCCTCTTGGGGAACTCCCTCCTGTGTGTGGTATTGGGAAAACACTAGTGTACTGATGAGCATCCCCTGCCCTAACCCACACCAGGGCAACAGGACTCTGTCCCAGAGCATTGACTCTTGAACTGTGTGACACAGGTTTAGGAAAACTAAACAGAAGTGGTTGATACAGATTCCTTCCAGCAGATGTTTGAAGCTTCCCTGGCATCTAGACTTGTGGTGTTGCCTCCAAGCCCCACTTTCCTGTCTGTTCTGCAAGCTGCCCCTTTCTCATCAGTAAACTCCCCCCTTTTGTTTGTAGGTCATTGGTCATGTCTGTTGTTTGCAAGCAAAGAATTCCTGGACTGGACAGAGAAGATCCAGGAAGGGGACTCTGGACCTCTTGGCTCTGCTGGCCTCTGGAGGTCAGGAGAGAGTCTATGGAGCAGGGAAGGCTGGAAGGTGTGAAGGCTGGCCTGAGGCTCAAAGGGGAGGAATCAGAGAAGCAGAAGGCTTCTTGCCTTCAGTTCAGATGACTTTCAGGCTGTTGGAAGCCCAAGGGCTCACATCAGGCTGCTGAGGTTTAAGCCTTGGCTTTGTCTAGCTAGCTGTATAACTTCAGACACTTAATGTCTCTGAACAACTTTCCCTTTCTTGAAGGGTGTGTATCTTAATATCTGCTTTGTGGAGCTGATGGAAGACCAATGAGCTAACAGTGTATTTCATCACTTCTATGGTGCACATTTCCCATATTTTATCATCTCTGACATTGGAATGTGGCTCACAGTTGATGATATGTCATCAATTATTAGATAAAATGGGTTTCTTTTTCTAAGTATAAAATACAACTGTGAGTTATTGATGTCATCTCAGGTTCAGTCATACAGGATGGCTGGACTGTTGTACGGGCTTCAAATATTAGGAATATTTTTCTACTGACACCACTAGCTCCTAGCAAGTCCTAAGCACTCAGTAATTGTGAGCTTAAAGAAGATCCCTCAAGAGTTTGAGCCTGACCGGAAGGTGTATTTGAACCCTTGAACCCAGTAAAAATCAAAGAGAGATCACCCTCGGGGGGTTCTTTCTTGGGGAGAGAGGTCAACACAAGGCTGCATACAGATCCCCTAGACAGGAAGAAACAATGAAACTCTGGTTGTAGGGAATCACATTGGATAGGTTCTCTGTGAGTTCAGAGAAGTCACACATCCTCTTTGTTACGCAATGTACAATACAAAACCAATACAAAACCCCCACCACCTCTGCTTCCTGCCGGCCAATGAACCACTCATACTGCAGGTGGCAACCAGGAATTCACCAGTGAACAAGTGACTGCTGCGTGCCCAGGCCCTGCCTGCCCAGTAATAAGCTCCTTCCAAATGCCATCACTCATCCTCAGCTTGGCCACATATTGGGGCGCTTGCAACTCTCTGGCGTTGTCCTTGTTGTAACTGTTCTGATTCTAATGCTCTTTATCAGATTTTATTTACTCTGACCTACAGATTTGATTGTAAGTGCACAGGTGGCTCATCTGGGCGTTTTCATCAGCATTCACCCATGTTAAATAGTTGACCAGGGAGAGGCGAGATACAGCACAATGACTAAACCGCCGGGCTCATGTCTCCACTCCAATATATGTGACCTTCCGCATAGGAAAGCCAATCAACGACTGTCAGCTTCAGTGACCTCATCTGTAGTATGTTCCAGTCACTATTCCATGCAGTTAACATAAAATAATTTATTATATCCTAGCAACGATCTATGAGGCGGGTGCCCTGTTAACATCTCTATTATCCAAGTGACAAAAAGGATGCTTCTAGGATCCATTGGAAAGGATGTTCCAATTACACAGCTAGACTGTAGCAGACTGTCTCCAGAGCCCATGCCCTTAACCACAGTTCTGTTGCTTCCCAAACTAATAGAAATACCTCCCTGATTACATAAACAAAGCTTTATGCATTTAATAACAGTCGGCTTCTGCTGGGACAGCTTCCATTTATCAAACACTTCCCATGTGGCATACTCTGTGCTATGTCCCCAGACATGCAATTTCTCTCCTCTTCATAAGAAATAGGAATAACTATTACCTTCCTTTTAAAGACAAGGACCTAGGTTCAGAGAGGTTTTTTTCATTACAAATGGCCATGGACCAGGCACATCACAGGTGTTGTGATAGAAGTGATTGGCGCACAACTATTGAGATGCCAGGGCTCCTGACTTTAAGACCATTCACTCTCCATGAGACCCCTGGATCCAACATCAGGTTGCATCTGACAAGGATGCAAAGAATCACTGCAAAGGGACAGAGCAAGACTGGGGGAGGGACCGTTGTGATCAAAGAATAAGGAGTTGTTCCCAGCTCATAGCGAATTGCCCTAGAATTGATCCTAAGATGCCAGAGCAAGAAGGGAGCTTGGCGATCATTTAGTTCCAGCCTTGTCTTCACAGTAGAAGAGAAGCTGGATTCCTGCCCAAGGGATAGAGCTCATTAGCAGAGCTGGAGCAAAACCCTGTGGCTTCTGACTCCCAGCCAAAAGATCATTTTTGCTAGCCACTCAACATGAAGAGAGGAGAGCAAACTCCACCGATAATATTTCATTTATTTTGGCATTACAAAAGCTGTGCATGTTTGCCATAGAAAATTGGGAAAATACGGAAACGAAGGAAGTTGTGACAAAAATAAAACAATCCTGTTTCCCACCACCCAGGGAGCTGTAGATAACTTGGCATGTTTCCTTCTAGGCCTTCCCCATGCATAGCTTTTTGTTTGTTTTGGTTTTAGTTTTTATATACTTGTGAATGCACTGTGTATACAATTTGTTACCAGCCTTCCCACTTATATTATAAATATTTTTCCATGTTATTACAGACTCTTTATAAACATTTTTTTTCTTTTCAGTAATGAAATGCAACAGTCCCCTGCCCTATTCCTACTTTCTGCCCACATACACATACCTATTGAGATTAGCTTGGGAACCAATTTTAACCATTTACATTAGTTTTTCTACTATTGTCTCCATATGGCTAAATAGTATGTGACCTCTATATTCTTCTACTTCGACAATTATCTGTTGGTTTCCTGCTATGATGGATGGGAGCTGGTCATGCTATGAGTTATGCTGGCAATGGGGCAGGTGGGCAGGAGGAAATATCAAGGAGTTACTGTCTTTGGGATACTTGGAATGTCTTCAATCCAGGATGTTTGCCTGAGACCCGTGCTTAGGAAAATATTATTTGGCTCAACTCATCTCCACCAATTATCCTGCCTAAATGATCTACCTTAAATAACATCACCTTGGGATTCCTGGTGCAATGGTTACAGGGAATGGAGAAAGACCAGAAGCCATTACAATGGGTGCCCATCTCTTATCCTGCCATTCCATCTCAACAGACATTGACACCAGAAATGTGCATGGTGCTTTTCTTCCACTTTCTCACTTGTAAGCATCAGAGCAAGATTTTTCCCCCAAGAGGATGGGCCAGGAACATAGACTACTTTGTGAAATCTAATAGAACAGTTCATACAATCTGCTGCTTTGGGGTTAAAAAGTCCTAGAACATTCTATTCCCTTTCTTCACTATCCTATTATTCATGTGGTGCCTCAAAATAATTATTTTCTGAAAGGATCTTAGCCTCCCAGATGCACTTCGAAAGTCACGAAAGAGCAGAGGAAACAAGCATTAGATGCAGCACCAAGCAAGAACAGAAAACAAATTGTCCCTGGCCCATGATGTATGGCACCCAGAATAAACACAGTGAGCTTCATGAATGCAAGTTCATTTTATTTACCATGAAATCCAACTTTAACTGCTGGCAAAACCATTAATTGTCCTCATCTACTCATGGAAATAAGCCCATCTAAATTATCCTGAAAACCCCAACTCATTGGGTGGATGAAAAGGATTGTCTTTTTTAAACTTAAAACATTTCCAAGTCACTTTAATAAAGTGGCAAAACCTGCTTTCTGTTCATTTCCTCTCTATTAAAAGTGTCTAAACAACTTATCGATTCCTGTAAAGAGAAAGAGCAGGAAAAAAAAGATCAAGTACAGATTGAATAAAAACTTAGGTGTTTATTACACTAGAGCTATAATTCAAACAGGCTTGGGAAAAGAACTTTTGTCTAATTAGTCATTGTAATCAGGTATCTATGGGAATAGGTGTTAATGCTTGGAATAGACAACCAATTAATCATGTCTATAGTCAGCATAATGGTTGGCATCAGGCTCCATGCTTTTTAGACTCCTGTACAGCAAATACAAAACAGGCAGCTATCCTGTGCTTTGAGTAGGACAGAGGCACGTCTCCTTTCTGCACTGTGAGGCTCTTGTGATAGCTCATCCCTGGGTGTCTGGATCCATAAAGCCTCAACCTCTAGCCACAGGAACACAAAGGCAGAAAGTAGAGGGAAAGCACACAAAGGGCCACACCACTCAGGAATGCATGATATTAATAATAAATGGCATTTTAAAAGGTGGTTACTCTGTGCCAAGCAGCCGACGAAGTTCAGTGTATATATTAGATCATTTAATCCTTACAGTAACTTTGGCATATAGGTGCTATTGTTCTCACCTGAGCAAATGATGAAACTGAACTTCTGAACTTCAGAGCAGTTAAATTATTTGTTCAAGTGTGCACAGATGGTGCTGGGACTCAAACACAAACCAATCTGACTGCAAAGTGTATGATGAATCTGTTTCTCATGTGAAAATTAATCAAGGGAGCCCTCATTTAGAATGGAGGTGGGAGGCCAGCAGGGGGAGCTCCCATGCCCTAGCACCTATCAATCGCAGACACAAACCCAAGAGGAAGAGAGGCACCTTGCATGTGGGTACTATTGTAGCTACTACTTTCTGACCCCAGCAGGAGGAAGAAAGGCTTTCTTTCTGCCTCAGCAACAGCCCAGCCAATGAGAGACTGTCACAACTCAGCTAATGAGAAACCAGTAAACTTGGAACTTCCAGTTTATTCCAATAAACTTTTTGTTTATAATAGCCCCTCCCAACCCTTCCCCTACCCCTTTGCTGTATAGAAGAGGTTCCTCTCCTTTGCTCTCCATGGTTTTGCTGTAGCTTGCTTTGCCTCAGATTGCAATTCTTTGCTATCTCCAGATAAACCCATATTTGCAGGTAAAATAATTGGAGGTTTTATCTTTTCAAGTTAACAATGCCATGGAACCATGTTTGTAATATATTAAATGAGAGTATAAAACTTCTGGATGTAGTGTAATTGCTTCATTCATAAATATTTATGAGTACCCACTATGAGCTGCACATTGGCATAAAGACACACACACATATATATATATATATATATATACACATACATATATGTGAGTCTAGGTTTAAGATATGACTACGTATCCTTTTATGTTCCTCATTCCTAATGACTACAATAAAGCAGAAGTGACAGTATGTGACTTAGGAGACTAAGTTATAAAGAGCCCTCTGGCTTCCTTATTATTCTCTCACTCTTAGGTTTCTTTGCTCTGGAAGAAGTTAGCAACCACGTGGAGCATCTCCCCATGGAGGAGCTCATGTAGAGAGAAACAGGCCTCTGGACAACAGCCATGTGGATGGGCCATCTTGGAAGTGGATCCTCCAGCCCTATTCAAGCTTTCAGATGACTTCAGCCATGGCCAACATCTTGACTATAATTTTGTGAGAAACTACAAGCAGCTAAGCCACTCTTGGAATTCTGACCTTCAGAAACCTCACAAATGTTTGCAAATCACTCAGCTTTGGGGTATTTTGTTGCACAACAATAGATAACTAATACTGGTGTGTGTGTGTTTGTGTGTGTGTGTGTGTGTGTGTGTGTGTGTGTTATTAAAGAGTGATCAAAGAAAGCTAAGGAACAACAACCCAGAACATATCTAGGGCCTGTTCCAAAAGCTCATTGCTCTTTACAGTCCTTTTCCTATGGTCTCCATTCTTAATTGATGGCACAACCACTCCCTCATTCACCCAAACAAAAAAAACCACAGTTCACTCTTGACTCCTCCCTGTGTCTATTCCTCAATTCCTACAGATTGGTCACCGAATTATGATAATCCCATTTCTTGTATCCTAAATGGTCTTGCTTCCCATCTTTTACCATTTAAGCCTCTCTATTTGTTCAAAAAAGTTACCATTTCTAGCATCTACTTAGTGAACTCCTACTCATATGTCAATGCCCCAGAACTCTTATTATTGCTGGGTCCCCTCTACCAGTTCTGTGCCTTGCACACACTTCTAGTTCTCCATTTTAAATTATTCTCTTGTCATCCTACTAGCCCATGAGTTCTTGGAGGATAGAGACTATGTCTTGTCTTCTCAATCTCTCCTATCTTTAGCAGATCCTGACAAAATCTGTGCTTTGAAAACATTACTCTACCAACAATCTGTTTCTGTGTAACAAATCATCCCAAAACTTGGTGGCTTAAAACAATAGAATGTGTGTTACCTCCTAGTTTCTGTAGGTCAGGAATCTAGTGTGATACAGTTGGGTCATTTGACTTGAGGTCCCTCATGAGTTTGCACTCTTCATCTCAAGTTTCAACCGGGGGGGGGGGGGGGGGGGGGGGGGGCGGGGACAATCCACTTCCAGGCTCACTCATGTGGCTGTTAGCAGGCCGCAGGTCCTCACTGCCAGGTGGACCTCTCTATGGGGCAGCTTACAACACAGCAGCTGGATTCCATCAGAGCTAGGAAGAGAGAGAGAGGTAGAGGGAGAAAGAGATGGTGAGCAAGGACCGAACCAGTCTTTGTAATGTAAGCTCAGGAGGGACATCCCATCACTTTGCCATATATTTATTAGCAGCAGTTTACCAGGCCAGTCCAGAGAGGTGATTACACAAGGGCCTGTATACCTGCAGGTGGGGATCACTGGGAGACTTGTCTCAGGACAGGACCAGCCTCGGGTGTCCTTCACCTGCCTTCTCTAACACCATCTTCATTTCCTCCTGCTATGCACCCCTCCTGACTCCTCTGCTCCCTGGCAATCAATGAATGAATGGCAGTCCTTCTCTAGATTCTGTTCATCGCTCATTTATTCCATATTTCAGCCCTGGGCATGCTACTTAACCTCACTAATGTTCCAGTTCCCCATCTGTAAAATGGGCTTAATCATAGGACTTGCTTCATAAGGTTGTTGTGGGAACTAAAAATGTACCTAAAAGCTCGTAGCATAGTTCTCAAAACAGTGCAACTGCTCAATAAACATAAGCAACCCTTTATTACTGTTATTACTATTATTATTTTGTCCATGAAGTTCAAGTTATCTAAAAACTAGCTTCCAGCTTCTTCTGTTCAGTTTACATTTGACCTCAAATTACACACTCTTGCCAACTTGATTTAGTGTGTGCATTTGTGTTTTTTCAATTATCAAAAACTAAAACTATCTTTAATAAGTAATAATTTTAATAATAAGAAGACAGCTTCTGTGTGGTGGGCGGCAAAAAGACACCACTTCTACAAATCTTCCCAGAACCAGAAATTGAAAAACCCAAGGAGGAGAGGGTAGTAGCCCATTGGTACATAAGCATGAGTGCTCAAGAACAGAGATTGGACATAGATTGAGAGTAAGATTCCCCAAAGCTGTAGTAAGGACAGAAATTAAGCTGGGGAGTGGGACCTTTTTGTATGCCTCCTACTTAAAAAAAAAAATTTCACTTGGCTTTCTTTTTTTTTTTTAACTTTATTTTTTTTATTTATTTATGATAGGCACACAGTGAGAGAGAGAGGCAGAGACATAGGCAGAGGGAGAAGCAGGCTCCATGCACCGGGAGCCCGACGTGGGATTCAATCCCGGGGCTCCAGGATCACGCCCTGGGCCAAAGGCAGGCGCCAAACCGCTGTGCCACCCAGGGATCCCCTCACTTGGCTTTCCTAAGCAATTAATATGGTCCTATAAAGTGAAGGATAACTGTGCCACAGGATCCAAGGGATCAGATCCTTACAGTCCATGAAGACTAACTCTGTGAAGAGGAAGGGGAATCACATGTATTGAGTGAAAATTGCTGAGCCATAGAGCACATCTGGAGTTCCACCGCATTATCTCATCCCTCATACCCAAACAGATTAGGTGGCTAGTTATTGCTGTCCTCCACTTAAAAAAGAAAATAGGTGGGATTCACACAACAAAATTCATCATTTCAAAGTGAACAATTCAGTGGCATTTACAATGGCATTGTAATTTTGTAATTGTAATAATTTACAATGCCATTGTACAATGGCATACAGTGGCATTGACAATGTTGTGCAGCTACCACCTCGATATAGTTCCAAAACATTTCCATCACCCTAAACAGAAACCCGGTACCCACTCATCCCTTCGTCCCCATTTCCTCCTCCTCCCTTAGCCCCCAACAACCACCCCTCTGCAGTCCATCTCTGTGGATTTATCTATTTTGGATATTTCCCATCACTGGCTTCTTTCACTTAATGTTCTCATACAATGGTTTTGAAGTTCACCCCCATGATGGCATGCATTCATACCGTTTTCCTTTTTATGGTTAAATAGTATTCTGTTGTGTGGGTATGGCAATTCATTCATCCATTCATCCTTTGATGGACACTTGGGCTATTTCCACCTTTGGGTATTGTGAATAGTGCTGCTGTGAGCATGTGTACAGGTTTCTGTTTGAGTTTCCGTTTTTAGTTCTTTGGGCTACACACCTAGGAGTGGGTTATTGGCTTGAGTGGTCATTCTATTTAACTTTTTTGAGGAACTGCTTCATATCCTCTTTCTACAGGTGGAGAAAACACGAATGCTTTAAAAAATATTATGTTTTTAAGTAATCTTTACACCCAACATGGGGCTTGAACTCAGGACCCCCCAGATCCAGAGTCACATGCTCTACCAACTGAGCCAGGCAGGTGTCCCCAAAACATGAATGCTTTAAAATGCTTTATGTTTAGAGTAATCAGGCCTCTCAGACAGAAAAGTCATTGCCATTTTCACTGGGTGACAGCCCCACGAGGGCAGGCTTCCTAGAGGAGGTGAGACTATCTAAAGGGAAGCAAGTCACTTGTCGGGGAATAGAAAATGCAGAGCCTAGACGCAGGGTGATATGCACAGAGGCAGAAGCAGGCAGCTTAGTCTGGTGGCAGATGAGGTCCTGTTTGGAAAGGACTCGGGCCAGAGGGGCCCCAATCCTTCCTCCTAAGGCACCAGGCCGCCAGTGTCATTATTTACCTTTATGATTTATCTTAGAGTCAGAAGAGCTGATGTCTGTGGGGTTTGCTTCTAGTTAGAACTGTTTATTCCAGGATAGGCTTGGGGCTCTGTCCAGCTCACTCACATATGTGTACAAGCTGTGGACACTTCTGCTTTCTAAAAAAATAGGTTGATTTCCTGCCTGCACACCTCCATTCCACAGGGAAGATCAGCAGGTATCCAGCTCTCCTTCCCCAGATGACACATATAGATGGCTGGCTCTCTTGCTTCCCCTTATCATGACTCAGCGGGACAGGGAGAAAACAATCTGGATCCTACCCAGCTGATGAGGAAGGAATGACCGGCCCAGATCATGCCACCCTGTGTCTAATAAAACTCTCCATGGCTGCCCAGTAGGCCATAAAATCAGTGTACCTCTCGCGCTGGGACTCGTATTTCCACAGGAGTAAAATCACCACCATCACGGCTGGCCCTCAGCTCAGTTTACCTTCTATAATCTTTTTTAGCCTTCACAGTGAGTCTGCCAGGTGGACAAAATTACTCTCACCTTACAATTAGGAAAGTGACAGCAGGTTTGAGAGAATCAGGGTTTGAACCCAAGCATGGCTGAATTCTGAATTCTGAATTCTGCTGCTGGCCTCCCAGCTTTATCCAGCATAGTGTGTGTGAGTCTCTAGCCCTTGTAGAACTGCAAGTATGTAATCTCCATCCAACATCACCCCTTTCGCCCCAACCCCTGGCTGCCACCACTCTGCTCTCTGCTTCTATGTGTTTGGATATTTTAATAGCATTTTTGTAGGAAGATAAAAGAGAGGAAAGTAGAAGGCCAAGAGTGAAGGAAGGAGAGAGGGAGAGAGAGACAGGAGTAAGTAGAGGGCTAGGGGAACTTGGGGGCCAGAGAAGGAGAGAGATCTCATGGCAGGGCTGGGAAGTACCCCACCTTATGCATTTGACAGGCCCTGCATGTCCTCTAAATGACACCTGGTCCCTTTGAACAATGTCGCCCTGGCCAGGGGCCAGCAGAGGGGAGTAGAGACAGGAGACAGTAACACAGGCACATTTATTGATTCCGAATAGACTCCCCTGGGAGCACATCAGAATGATTTTCAGGATTCAATTGAATCGACTTGTTCTTTAAATTAAATTCTTTTCATTGCAGCTCAGCTCCTCACCAACCGCCTGGTTCTGTCCTAAAGGGGCTCTGATCCCCAATTAATAAATGAGACTTTGAGTAATCTGATTCAGAGTTTTGCCAACGGGGTAGACCAGATGACAGAGCAGGTCAGAGAAATGCAAGGGTTTGGTTTCTCTCCTGGAGGGCCCACCTGGATGAACTCCTGGGGGGGGGGGCGGGGGAGGGGAGAGGGAGGGGCAGGGTTACATTTGCAGGGAAGCTCCAAAAACAGGCCCTTGTTCCAGGGGAGCTGGCTGCTCTTTGCAGCTTGTTACATCATGAGATCCCACTCAGAAATGGATTCCGGGGGTGGACTGGGTCTAGGAAGTCAGCACATCTTGCAGTGCAGGATTATTGGAGGGAAAAGTGGGCAAGAACTTGCTACTTAGGGCTCTGCTCCCCCTCACTCCATCCCTTGGATTCTTTCTTTTGCTTGGATCAAGGTGAAATTTTGCATTCTGGAGGAGGGTAATAGTTGGGCTGCTTTGAAACAGGAGCATTGAGATGGAAGTGGAGGTGAAACATAAACCTCAGGAGGGCAAGTCCTCTTGGGAAACCACACTGCTACCTGGAGCTTCACGTGCACCGTATTGTATGATCCTCCTAAACATCCTCTGCTGGAGGAAGAACTAGCACGTGTACTTTACAGGCAGGGAAACTGAGGCACAGAGGAGCCAAAAGATGTGCCCATGAGCAAGTAATGGCAATGTAGTTTAGTCAGGATTTGAACAAAGGTCTGCTTATCCCCAGTTCTGCGGAGCTGTTAAGAGCATGGATTCCAGAGCCAGCCAATCTCTACTTCAACCCAAGCTCTTCTCCCTAGCAGCTGTGTGACCTTGAGCAAGATTACATAAAGTCTCTGTGCCTCAGTTCCCTTTGTGTAAAAGGTTATATTTTACGCACTTTACAGAATTGTGAATAGTGAATGAGAATCTAATTCTAAACGATCTAAATGGTCAGTCTTTTAAAACAGCAAGTGCCTGTCCTACTGGGTAAATGCTGATAGAAATGGGGCAAAAGGGTTTTTACATTCTTAACCACAGAGCAAATATTTTGTGCAACAAAAGTATGAGCGTTAGTCTTTGTGAAGCGAGGGTGGTTAGATTCAGGGGAGAGAGGTCTCTCAGTGGGCCTCTATTGGATGAGCAGGAGCAAGAAGTCTTTGGGTTGCCCTTGGAGCATCCTGCTATGGGTCCCCTCCAGGGCAGTCCTCGTCTTGTTCTTACAGTTCAAGGGGATCCAAGGAGACTGCTCACTTTAGCCAAGTGGATTTGGGGACAGGCCTGCAGGCACCCTGCACAGGTTGCTCCCCACTCTGTCTGTGACCAGAACCCGGTGGTGTGCAGAGGGGCGGCTTCATGTGCCCTCCTGACAAACCCAGACAAACCCAGCCCTTTCTGTGGCTGGGAGAGCCATAATTAGGGCAGATCTCAGCGTGGCAGCCAGGTTGCGTTTGAGTGGAGTTTCCAGCTCTCCTTCCCCAGGGCCTAGTTAACTGAATAAACCCTTCCAGAGGGCTGCGTATCAGCATTTCACCAGAAAGAGCATGACTCTGAGAGAGCTCTCTCTCAGGCAAACCAGAAGGTAGAGTTCCCCCAAAAGTAGTGAGTTTGGATCCCAGCTCCACCACTCACCAGCTCTGTTATCCTGGAGAAGTTACTTAACTACTCTAAACCCGGATTTCCTCCTCCTCTGAACAATGAGGATAATGATATCACTGACTTTGTAAGGTTGTTGTAATGATTAAATCAAGATAATTCATATAAAGCTTTCACACCAATACCTGAGAGATAATCTCTTAGTATTTGCGAGCAATTCTTTTCATTGTTGATAACTTATTGATGCTAATAGTTAGCAAAATTAAGAAAATTAATAGCAAATTAGAGTTTCCAGAGGGACTTTTCCCAGCTTCAACATCACTTCCTTCCAACCTGTAGGGTCCATCAAAGTCTTTGAACTTCTGAGCCAGGAAGTCCATTGAGTTTCTATAAGGAAGGGAGCATCTCTGCATTAGGTAAAGGTTACCTCTTTTTTTCCCCCTTTTTTTAGTAGGGTAGCAGGTATCAGTGGTTTGGATTGGTCACCTGAGCATATTCCTCCACATACAGTAGCTTCAGAATGTACTAAACGCTATTGGCAGAGGAGGGACATCTCCTGTTAAGCTCCCATTCTTGCTCTGACCACCAGGAAGCTCAAGGCCAACAGTCAGGCCATCCTTCTTACTGTTCTTTGCTAGGCTAGATCTTTTCCTGCCTAGGGGATGCTGCAGCTACCATATCCTTGCTAGGAGTCCCTTCGTTAGAAACCCACATGGCTCTTTCACACCTCAATCAGGTGACTGTCATTGTGGTAGTCTACTTGGGCTGCCATAACAGAATACCACAGACTGGGTGGCTTCCAAAGCTCTGAAGGCTGGAAGTCTGAGATCAGGGAACCAGTACAGCCAGGTTCTGGCAAGCGTCCCCTTCCACTTTGCAGATTGCTGCCTTCTCACTTGGCAGAGAGCAGGGAGAGGAAGCAAGCTCTCTTGTGACTCTTGTAAGGGCACTAATCCTATTTCAGGGGGCTCCTCCCTCATGAGTTTATCAAAACCTAATCAACTCCCAAGGCCCTACCTCCTAGTACAATCACATTGCCAGGTAGGGGTTCAACACATGAATTTGGGAGACATAGGCTTGCAGCCCATAACTGTCACCTTGGTGACACCATCCCTGACTGTCCTACTTCAAATCTCAACTCCACCCCAACACTCTCCAGTTACTAACCTGTTTTCTAGCTTTCCCTAGGACAAAGGGAAGCCCCAATGACAGGCTGACACTGTCCTGGTCTCCAAAGACCACACAGTGTACATTTGTACCAATTTCCTACAAAACTGTCAAGAGCCTTAGAAATATCCATTCTCCTTGACTCAACAATTGGACTCATAGAGCCTAAGGTACTAGCAAATACGAAGAATGGTGAACAAGAACATTTATCCACTTATAGACGTGAAAACTTAGAAGTCACCTAAATATCCACCCACAAGGGAGTAGATTAAGACGTTATTGAACACCAATGTGGTGGAACATCATGCAGGCATTCTGAGTCTTTCAAACTGTGGGGCTGCCATTAAATTGCAAAATAAATCTGGATATTATATTTACTTTCAGTGTCATTGTGAATGGATGCATAGGATATTGTATTTCACACCATTAGGATTATCACTGATAGAAACACAGGTGATCATTCCCTTTACTCCTTTCGTATTTCTAAAATATTTCTAAGTTTACAGCATACATGCATTACATTTACAATAAGGAAATAATATTGTAACCTGCACGAGGGGTTTTCACAATACCATCATGGCTTCATTTCCACAAAGCAACTGTCAGCCCCCCAAACAGAATGTGGCCCCTCCAGAACATGATCAACCACATTCCCAGCATTCCTGGACATAGTAAGGCGGGGATCTGCTTTGCTTTCTTTCTTTCTTTCTTTCTTTCTTTCTTTCTTTCTTCTTTCTTTCTTTCTTTCTTTCTTTCTTTCTTTCTCTTTCTTTTTCTTTCTTTTTAATTTTTCTGTGTGCTGTTTGGAAAACAGCAGGCACAGCAAATAACAACCCTCTAGATAATACAAATGGGTAAATATTGCCAGGATTTGTTACATAAAGTGCTAAAAAATATAACTTGAGGATATAACCACTTATTTTCCCACCTTCAGAAATCCCAGCATCTGTTCCTGCCAAAAAAGATGGAGGGTGGGGAATTTTGCAGGGAAAAAAAAAATTCAGAAGTCTTTTCTTTCAAACTGACAGAGGAAGAGGTGGGGTTGGTAATGGAGGAAAAATGCTGCATCAAGTAAAATAAGAGATTTGGCTGTTATCTCCTCTGAAAGCACAAACGAGGTGGCTTTTGCCACAGGAAAGTGACAGGTGTCACCCTTTGGAAGGACTGGGGATTAAGGGATAGTTTTTAAATTTGCAAGGAAGTCAGAAAGGAGGGGAAACTTCTTCCCCTCCTCTACCTAACAGACCCACACAGAGTCTAGTATAGGCTCAAGAGAGGCAGACTGATCCTATAGAAACTTGTCTTGAGAATTGGGGCAATTCAAGGAAAAACTCTAGAAAAAAGAGAAAAGCAACCTCTTTGTATCAATGTTCCCTCCTCTGCATGTTCATACTTTCTCTTGGGCACACTGCAGGTGCTATTCCTCTCTCTATGAATGGTGCGAGACAATTTTCATCTCTGGCTTTCACATCCTCTTGCCTTCCTCACATCCCTCTTCTGACCCCTAGCCAGTCAAGTCTTGACAACGTCAAGCCACACCTGCACAATACCTGAGCCCTCACTCACCTTCCTGGGGCCTCTGCAGGAGGGTGAACCATCCAAGGTGAAACAGCTCACAGTTGGCCCATGCCTGATATGCAAACCAAGGCCAGCCTCCACCTGGGGCTCCAGTTCTAATTTCCGATGCCCTCAGAAGCACTGGTCAATGTCAGGCAGTGCCTACCTGATATCCTGGGCCAATGCCAGGACAGAAGCCTC
The DNA here is from genome assembly GCF_048418805.1 of Vulpes vulpes. Classification (NCBI taxonomy): domain Eukaryota; kingdom Metazoa; phylum Chordata; class Mammalia; order Carnivora; family Canidae; genus Vulpes; species Vulpes vulpes. The sequence continues at coordinate 104,672,126 of NC_132782.1, forward strand.
AGCCAGAGCCCTGTTAAGACACCGCTGGGATCTTGGGGATTGATCTTGGAAGTTTTGATTGAGTTCAGTACTTTTCCGGAAGGGTAGGAGGCCTATCATGGCTGGCAGCTGCCCTAAATTCAGGCTGATAACATTCACCTGGTCAGACCAATCCTCTAGGCTGGATAATGGTCTTAAACAAGAGGCCCACAGTCAAATTCAGCCTACAAAGATGCTTCCCTTGGCCTGCACAATGATTTTTGTATATTTAAATTACTTGTTAAAATATGATACTTGAATGATTCCATTTGAAAATCTGCATTTCTGGCTTTTATTTTCCCCCCAAACAAAGAGAGTTGGTTGCAGAATGCAATGTTTAAGAACACGAATGTTGGAGCCAGATTTCTTGGTTTAGGATCCCAGCTCTGTGACTAGGAACAAGTTACCAAACCTCTCTGTGCAGTGATTTTTCTCATCCGTAAAATGGGAATAATAACATTAATAATAACTGTCTCAAATGCTTGTTGTAAGGATTAAATGAATTAATATAAACAATGCTTTTAGACTAGCACCCACCAGATATGTGTTAGACCAGTTACTACCCTATGTTGCTACTCACAGTGGACAGGCGTCTGCAACAGTATCTCCCTCGCTCAAGATAACCTGCAGAGATGTGCTAAAACCAACCCAGACTAGACAATATTTGGTGAACCTACATTCACATGACATATAATAATAAATGGCTGTTGTTTCAAGCTACTGAGCATTGGGGTGGATTGTTATGCAGCAAACACTAGCTGATAAACTGTCTAATGGAAACCCTCAGCATCACCCAGCAATTAAATGGGACATTGCAAATTTTCCCAGGACACAATGATGATGCTACCTGTGTTAGGCGTGACCAGGGAACTGGACTGCTCTTGACTTCTTATGAAGAGCCAAACATTCAAGAGGCAGGGAGTGTTGGAGAGCCAGCTGCCAGTTGGGCACCCTCACCCCTCATACAGCCTTGGGCAAAACCACAGGATACTAGTCAAAGCCCTTCATGGATTTTCTCAGTTTTCAGGGTGTATCTTCTCATGGTTCTTGTCACCTCCACATACCTGGGAATACACACCATATCACCAAGTTTTTGTTCACTTGTTTAAGTGTTTATTCTGTCTAGACAATGGAAGAATGGACTAATGGAGGCAGAGTCAGGGAGTAAAAAGCTGTCTCAATAAATTTAGGGAGATTGAAATCATTGAGTGTATCTTTCCCAACCACAGCAGTATGAAACTAAAAATCAATCACAAGAAAAGGAAGCTGTTGGTGATGTCCAGGCGGAAGATAATGTCAGCCTGATTGAGGACTTCAGGAGTGAGGATGGAAATAAGTGAACAGATTTAATAATAAAAACAATGCCAGTAACAAACTTATCAGGTGCTTGTCAGGTGTTGGCCACTGTTCTAAGAGAATTACACATCTTTAAGCAACAGTCTTATGGATTTGCAGACAATGATGTTGAAGCCAAAGTGATGCAGCCTGCCAGTGGGGAGTTCAAAGCCAGGAAGATCCTGAGTAGCCTGGGCCCTTCACCCCTGCATGATTCTGCTACTGCATTTTTTAGGAATTTTGCAGGTGGCTTATTAACCACAGGAGTTGAGGGAGCCACGGAAAATACAAAACAGTTGGAAAACAACATAGTTTTCTCATTTGTTCTAGGTGTGTGTGTGTGTGTGTCCACTTACAATGACAAACAAGAAAAAGTCCATGAACAGAGTAAGATTTTGACTAGATAAGACTCATGGGAGAACAATTATTATCGCCAAATATTGGGAAGACTGTCAAATATTTGGTTCTGACTTGTTCTCTGAGGACCAAGGAAGGAGAATTTGTCTAAGTAGAATCTCAACATCAGTTGGCAGGGAGAAGGAACAAAAGAACCCATCAGTGGTGTGTGTGCGTACACAAGCATGTCTGCATGCCTGCATGTCTGATAAACAAATAAATTATTGCAAAACAATCACAGGACCATTGCATGAAAGAACTTGTTCTGAATGTGTCTGCCACAGCTGGGCACTCATTACAATATTGCAGAATGAGTGGAGGCTATTTGAAATCCATCTGCCTCTTCGACTTTCCCAGTTAATACTGAAGCCAAGATATGACAAGATTAACAGCCGTTTGGAGGAGGAGAAACCCTGCGTCTTCTTGGCTTTGTCTGGTTCTTTTAAAAAAGATCTTTGTTTGATGAGGAGTGGCATTCCTTCTCTCTAGAAGAGATCGATACTGGCTTTTCTGCTAAAGCTTGCAAGTGTATTTTTTTTATGTCTAAGAGATGATTGCTGGGACCGGGGAGACCAAGTGTCCTCATTCAACTGGATGTCCTAGAACTTTTGCTCTTTGATAACATTCTAAAAAAAAAAAAAAATGCTTTGGAAGAGATTACTTTCCATTCAGCCTCTCAGGCCCCAGCGTACAAGACAGCCTCAGCGTCCTTCTCTCCCTCCCTCCTCTTGTCCTGATGTTGAGATTTCTTTCCGTATGGTTCCTCCTCATCTGAGTAACTGATGCTATCTGATAGTGAGGAGATGGCCAGTTCTAGGATGGGAATTGGGCCTCTGGGACTTGTACCTAAGTATACAATGGAGACCACCAAGGGGAGATCGAGAGATCAGTGTAAGCTGCATATTTGAGAGAGATTTCAAAAGTTGGTGGGGGAAAAAACACTCTGAAAATCTGCCACCAGTTTTTGGGTGAGCCCAGAGCTAGTGACAGTCTAAATAAGAAGATTGGGGAAATTTAATGACGCAGGGTCATTCCAAGAGGTGAGGTACCAAAGTAGGCACAAGGAGGGAGATCCAGGCCTTTCTTGATCCAATTCCTCTGTCTGCAGGGTTCTTGCTATTTGATATGAGAAAGAGCTGGTTGGGAGTGGCCCAAATCTAAGAAGCAATGGTCAGGACAAACACACATGTTCTAGGTTGTGATTGGGCTCATGTCAGCCACCGCCACCTCTGGCTTCTGTCTGGTTCAGGACAGCGACAGAACACAGAAGCCATGGTGGCTTCACATTTGGCCTCTGCTTTTCCTTAAAATCACATATAAATAAATAAATAAATAAATAAATAAATAAATAAATAAATAAAAATAAATTTTAAAAAGATCACAGTTTTTAAAAAAATTTTATTTATTTATTTATTTGATAGAGAGAAGGGGAGAAGCAGGCTGTCTGCTGAGCAGGGAGCCCGACACTGGGGCTCCATCCCAGGACCCCAGGATCATGACCTAAGCGGAAGGCAGATGCTTCACCAACTGAGCCACCCAGGTGTCCCTCAAAAAGATCACATATTTTTTAAAGAATTTATTTTTTTGACAGAAAGAGAGCACAAACAGGGGGAGCAACAAGGGAGAGGGAGAAGCAGACTCCCTGCTGAGCAGGGAACCCGATATGGGACTCAATCCCAGGGCTCTTTATCATGACCTAAGCTGAAGGCAGACGCTTTCAGCGACTCTCTTCAGAGTCTCAGCTGCACGAGACTGAGCCACCCAGGTGCCCCCAAAATGATCACATTTTAGAAAAGAAAAATAAATTGATCATAAAGGACCCTAATCAAGCTACAAAAAGAAAAAGATAAATTTATATGAATGAGTCATGAAATCCAAAGCCATTGGGAGGTTGTTGGCAGGTGGGAGAAAATGCAGTCTCTTCAGGAGGCTCCAAGACCAAGAGATGAGAAGTCAGTATTTCGCCACAGGAGTCTGTGATTCTCCTAGGAAGTGCAGAGTCAAGTTTCTAGTTTGTCTCTCCAAAGTAGTCAAGGACATAATGCTACGCATTTTTAAGTCATTTCTGGCTCCATTTTACTGCCATTCTGTGTTAACTTACCTGGCATCTACTTTGAATTTGAGCTTTCTCTTTTGATATTATACATTCTTTTGAGTCGCATGACATCTTCTCTAAAAAATAAGTCACATATCAAAGTAAAACATGCACTTGAGCATAAACTGGCATGCATGCATCTATGCAATCACATGATCTATATACATAACGCTTATATTTCTCTCAGCCCCATGCCTGTACATCACCACCACCACCACCACCACCACCACCACCACCACCACCACCACCGGGTAATTGGGAGCAATTCAGAAGCAACATCATCCAGAGGAGATATGTCAAGTATGTCTGGGTCATGGAGTCTGTGGGGTTATTTTTGCTGTTCTTGTGGGAACTTTAAATTTCTAGACTGTCAGAAGTGAAAGATACAATTTGCACAGATTGCTGAAAAAATAAATTATATCCCATATGACCTTTGGCGATATAACTTTATCATTCCTTCTCACAGGCTGGAGTCTGCTTGGCTGGCCCGGACGCTTGGTTTGACCAACAGAGAGCAATAGAGGCAATATTGTGTAAGTTTCAGAGTCTGGGTCTCAAGAGATCTTGGAGCTTCTCTGAGACCATCATGTGTGAGGAAGCTTATCCAGCCTCTGGAAGCCATGGAGGGAAACCACCAAGCCACCAGCAGCAGCTATCTTCAGTTCCAGGGGCAAGCTGAGGCCAGAGCCTGCACTACAAGGCAAGTCTCCAGGCCTCTCTTCTGACATCCTTAAAGAGCATGCTCTAAACATCGGGGTGCAGGTGTCCTGGCGTTTCACTGCATCAGTTTCTTTGGGGTAAATCCCTAGCAGTGCAATTGCTGGGTCGTAGGGCAGATCTATTTTTAACTCTTTGAGGAGCCTCCACACAGTTTTCCAGAGTGGCTGCACCAGTTCACATTCCCACCAACAGGGCAAGAGGGTTCCCCTTTCTCCACATCCTCTCCAACATTTGTGGTTTCCTGCCTTGTTAATTTTCCCCATTCTCACTGGTGTTGAGGTGGTATCTCATTGTGGTTTTGATTTGTATTTCCCTGATGGCAAGTGATGAAGATGTGGTCTATGTACACAATGGGATATTACTCAGCCATTAGAAACGACAAATACCCACCATTTGCTTCGACGTGGTTGGAACTGGAGGGTATTATGCTGAGTGAAATAAGTCAGTTGGAGAAGGACAAACATTATATGGTCTCATTCATTTGGGGAATATAAAAAATAGTGAAAGGGAATAAAGGGGAAGGAGAGAAAATGAGTGGGAAATATCAGTGAGGGTGACACAACATGAAGACTCCTAACTCTGGGAAACGAACAAGGGTTAGTGGAAGGGGAGGTGGGCGGGGGGTTGGGGTGACTGGGTGATGGGCACTGAGCGGGGCACTTGACCAGATGAGCACTGGGTGATATGCAATATGTTGGCAAATTGAACTCCAATAAAAAAAAAAAAAAAGGAGCATGCTCAACACTGCCCGTCTCCTCTGTGAGAACACAACCCTGTGACAGGCTAGGAAGGCACAACACTGGGAGCCAAAAGGCAGAGCTGCAGCCTCAACTGAGTCAGAGGCTTGCTGTGTGTCTACACCCGAGTACAATAACCTCTCTGGACCTTGACCCCCTCATCTGTGGGATGAGCTGGTTGGAGAAGTGAACCCCCAGGCCCTATGAAGTCCAGAGAGTCCTTGATCATGACTCTCAAGCATGCCTTCTCAGCTCTTTTGTCACAGCAGGAGCTCGGGGATTTTACTGTGACAGGCTGGAAACCAGCGAGGGGGAGGCAGGGGGGTGCATTTCATTCTGTCAACTCCCCTTCTTCTAAAGGGTAACATTGTCACTCACAGCTTATCTTGCTGTGAACTTTCCGTAATGGTTTCGTTGGATTCAGGCTCAGATTAATCATCCTGGGCAACAAGCAACACGACAAACTCATCACTAATTAATTGGCAGCAACGCAAGATACCACGTTCCCCGGTACAGAAGGCCTGTTTCTATATTAGCCCCTGTCCTCGTGGGTGCTCACCGTGCTCTGCCATTGTCATTCTCTGGGTGCTTATCTTGGCTGCAGGCATAGTGGCTGCGCACCCTGGAGACAAATAATCGAGAGAAGATGCGATCCAGGAAAGTGTGTTTCTCTTTTCATCTTCATCCCCGAAACCAATGCTACATTTAAGGGAGAGGTTCTGCTTTGGCTGACTTCTGGAAATAAAAGTTTGCCCTTGCAGCGCTGAAATAAAAATGCAATAGTACTGCTACGCATGCAATGCTGTCGGAGCAAAGATTAGGTCACACCATAAACAGGCTCAGAAGTTGGATGTTCAACAGAGTTTTTTACCTGAGAGATTTATTCACATTCAGCTATGCACATACCTTTCCACCTATGTTCAGTGTTAAATCCTTACACAGGGTAGTAAATTTGTGTTGAAGGAATGAACGAATCTCTCTTGCAAAACAACTACATGTTGTTTTTTGGGTTTTTGTTGTTGTTGTTTTGTTTTGTTTTTGTTTTAGACTCTTGCCCTTTATTCCTCACATCAGAGTGTACTTGCTTCCAGGTCCACACCAGCAATTTCAGTCTTAGTGAGGATTCTTCAGAAATTATAAAGGCATAGGCACAACTCAAATGAGCTCAGGCCAAAGAGGGAATTTTTGAATTGTGTGTCTGGAAGGAAAGTTGGGTAGAGGTCACAGTGATCACACAAAAAGATTCAGGAGTTTGGAGCTTGAGGATTCATCCTGGAACTCAGTGCTGCCAGAAATCAATCAATCAATCAATCAATCAACAAACAATTCCTCTCTCTCCACCCTGTGGGGGCACAGCAGGAAAATGGCCTTCTATCCTCTGCCAGCAAACAGGAGGGCTCTTGTCAGAATCCAATCATGCTGGCACCCTGATGTTGGGTTTCCAGCCTCCAGAACTGTGAGAAAAGATATTTCTGTTGTTCAAGCACCCCCCAGTCTAGGATATTTCATGTGGCAACCTGAGCTAATACACCAAACTAGTCTAGTCTTCCTCTTACCTCTTTGATATTTTATCCCTTGTGCTCTTTTCATGGTTCATTTTTACCTGGTCCTGTGTTTTCGATTATCATTACCGCTCAGTCTCCCTGGATACAATCTTCAGCTCAGATCTCCCAACTGAGCTGCATATTAACATATCTTGCTACCTACTATGTGGTCCCACTGGTGCCTCGCAGTCAGATATCCAGAACTGAACACATTTTTTCCTCCCAAAGCTCCTCCTCCAATATTGTGCCCATCCACATGCCCATCCACGTTCTTCACTCATTAAAGGGATGAGTGTGAATGGACCTGAATTCATCTGTTAGCAAGAGGGTATCCACAATGATGTATCCTTCCTTCTCTGTCACCGTCAGGTGCAAACACTCACCAGATCCTACCTATTATGACACAAAGCAGTTCTAGAACTGCCCTGTTCATCTTCACTCTCACTGACAGCACCTTTGTGAAAGTGACCGCCATTGCTCAGCTGGATTTCCATACACTCCCCGAGATGGTCTTGTGATCACAGTTCTGCTGTCTGTAATCTCTTCTACACTCTGCAGCCAAACCTGACCATGCTGTGTCCCTCTGCCCAGAACTCAGCCTGGGTCAGAGACGCTACATGTTGTGACTTGCACTTACTGTCCCAGCATTATTTCTTGCTCTTCCACCCTCACATGTGGATGTGCTTGTAATTCTTTTGGAACATATTCTCACTAATGCCTCTGGATGTTTAAACATCTATTGTATCTACATATCATTCCTAAGGGTGCCTGGGTGGCTCCATTGATTAAGCGTCTGGCTCTTGGTTTTGGCTCAGGTTGTAATCTCAGGGTGGTGGGATTGACCCCATGTCAAGCTCCATGCTGAGCATGGAGTCTGCTTGGTATTCTCTCTCTCCCTCTCCCCGTCCCCCTTGTGTTCTCTCTCTCTCTCTCTTTCTCAAAAATAAATAGATCTATAAAATAAAATATATCTATTGCTCATATCTAATAGATCTATAAAATAAAATATCATATCTATTGCTCCTGATTAAATCCTACCAGTCCTGATTTCACCCTAGTTGTTCTTCCTTTGGAAGGCCTTCTTATCCCCCCAATTTAGTAAGGTTCTCATGGGATCTCAGAGAGCACGTAATTAATTTTTTGTAGGACTACTTTACAGTATTGTAAATGATGTGTTTCCTTTTTCCCTCTTATGTTAGAATGCAAGTTCCTTAATTGCAGGAGTAGTGTTTGGTGGCTGCTGTGGATACTTAATTGATATTTGTTTAATGAGTGAATCAATAAAGTAATGAGTGACAAAATATACAAAGATATAAACCCATACCCACACTGCAGTTGCACAGTGACTATAATTCATCAGGTCAGCTCTCACTAAAAGCAAAAACAAAACAAACAAACTCCATAGCTTCACCTTTTTTTAATGCAATTATGTTTATAAGGCCTCTAAGAAGTATCATCTTTACGGCTTTATACACAAGGTCAAGATGTTTAAGTGTCCTTTATGCTAATTCCATTACCTTCTTCTTAAAAATCTATTCTATCCGTCAATGTCTGCTGCTCTAGGGTACTTTGGATGAAAATCTATTTTATCAGCAAATGTCCCCTAGTGATAAATAAACACGCATTAAAGCTCTCAGATGGCCTTTGCAAATGACATATTCCTTCTTGTTACGCTTTTCTCTAATATTGGTTTAATTGTTTTCTAATCACTGTGAAATGAACAAACAATGGCTGTTCTATTTTACCCAGACAAGTAGCTCACTCAGATCTGTTTGCCTGCTTTATCTGGGTTCTTGACTTTGATTTTACATGGGCGTGAATAAATTTAGTGACCAAGAAAATGCTTGGGTACTAAAAAATAGAATATAAGTGGTGACTTTGGGTTTAATATGACTAAAACAACAGAAGAAAAGCATCCACATGTTCTTTAAATTCATAGCAGGGCTGGAAGGATGAGAAGAGTACTACCAACACATGACAAAAGAGGAAGCCTTGGAAAAGGAAAGAAAATGGGTAGAAGGGATGAAGAACATTGGCCATGGGTTGTCATCAGGGTAAAGAATTAAAAGGTAGAGCAGTTCAGCCAGGCCCTGGATATTGGAGTGGCTTTATTGACACTTTATTGACACTCTAGGATAATGCTTTTTGTACAAATCTTTTATCCAGAAATTCTGATAAAGACTCCCAGAGTAATCTATGGCCATTGAAGCGGGGCTGTGCCTCAGACAACTTATAGTTCCAAGGAAAGATGGGAAGATCACTTACTGAAAATGAAAAATCCTCTGCTTGCATACTCTAAAGGAAAGCCCAGTCTCCCATCTCCTCCTCCATCATTAAGGCCTTCATGATCGAAATCTGCATTCATCGCCAACAGAACATGAAATTTCATTGAACTAAAGAATTATTCCTCAGCTGCCAACATCACTCAATTTATGTTACATCAATAATTATGAAAAACAACGAATAACTACCATACATTTGGAGAAACCAAACAGTGTGAAAGAGATTTTCAAAATACAATAAACAGCAAATTAATGTCTGAGGGAGCAGTTAACACAATAAACTGAAGGAAATTTATCCATTTATCACATCAATAAGAAAGAACAGGCTGCGAAGAAAAAAAAAAACAATGAGAGCTCTCCAAAACAAAATTTTAAAACCAAATTGTCCAAGTAAAAACTAAAATTTAGAAGGTAGATGGTCTGCACAGAAGAGTGGATACCAGTGAAGACTAAAATCTGGACTAGGGATTTTTAAAAATTCCCCCAAATCTGAAGGATTTTGTTAGAACTGGTGAAATAAAAAAGGTCAAACATGAAATAGGGGGTGGATATTAAGATATATCCAGGTATTCAAATCTGTTTAGTAAATGTTCCAGACAGAATGAAAGAGAGGAAATTATCAACTAGCTAATAAAAGAAAATTTTCCTGAGCTGTAGAAAAGACTGAACAGGTAATTACTCAAGATACTTTGTTTATTCAACAAATTTTTATTGACCACCCATGTGTTAGTAAACACAAATATCACATCTAAGTGATAGATCCTGATGAAGTTATCCTGATGAAGTTATCATCCTGATGAAGTTATCTGAATTCCAGTTATTAAAACAAAATGCCAAATTCTTCTGCTGTTGGCTATGATAGAATAACTGGTACTGGGCCAGTCTCCTCCCTGTAAACAACTATAAAGCTAGACAAAATATGTAAGTTAACAGAAAACAGCACAAGACTGTAATACCTGAAAGAAGAGACCTCCTAGCTGAGCCCTATGATCACACAGCTCTCTGTCTATGGAAAAATTTCCCAGCCTGATACAGAGAACTAGAGTCTGAGAAGAAAACAATAGTTTCTTCTTCTGCTAAGTTGAATAGGCATCAGTCAGAGTTCTGGACATCTGAAATGAAGCCACTGGGAATCTGTTTAATGATTAAATTGATGACATAATGAAGTAATTAGTGTTTGATAAGGCATCAAAGAAATGGAAGCTGTGTGGAGAGGGAACCCTAGAAGTCCATGCAGGGGGCTCCCTGCAAGTCTACGGAGGAAAACTAGGTTGTCCGTTCCCAAAGTGAGACCTCACAAGGTTTACCAGACAAAAGCTACAATGGATTGAAATTGTAATTAGATATTATAGGTCAGCTGGAGGAAGAAAAGTAACAGAGATGTTGGTGTGTTCTGGCCCTAGAGTAGAGGGATCTTCTTAACACATCCTTAACACACCTGAAATCCCACCAACACATAAGAATGTCATCAAATTAGGATAAAGAGACACCCTAGAGTAAAACCTACTAGTGGCTTGTCTTAATGAAGCCTAAAAACAAGCCCCAGTAAGACCTGCAGGGGAGACAGAGTATAGAGGTTGAAGTCAACTGAGTTAGAGACGTTTGAGAAACACTCTTTCATAGATTTGCACTAGCAAAATGCAAAACCAAACCTTCACAAGTTCCTGGTGATCAGCCAGTGGTTGAAGAATCAATACTCTTCAGAAAAGCAGAACCCAAAGTCTCCATAATATTATCTATTGTGTCAAGTATTCAATTAAAAAAAAACACTAGCTATGCAAAGAATGAGAAAAAGTGAGCCATAGTTAAGAAAAATAAAGTTGTCACTATAGACCAATCCCAAACTGGTCCAAATGTGGGGCTAAGCAGACAAAGATTTTTTTTTAAGATTTTATTAATTTATTCATGAGAGATACAGAGAGAGAGAGAGAGAGAGAGAGAGAGAGAGAGAAGCAGAGACACAGGCAGAGGGAGAAGCAGGCTCCATGCTGGGAGCCTGATGTGGGACTCGATCCCAGGACTCCAGGATCACGCCCTGGGCCAAAGGCAGACATTAAACCGCTGAGCCACCCAGGGATCCCCAAAGATTTTTAAGCAGCTATTACAAATATGTGCAAATAACTGAAGGAGAGATTTAAAGAAGGGAAAACATGGTCTTAATGAATAAATAGGTAGAAAATCTCAACAATTAAATGGAACTACAAAAAGGAGCCAAATGAAAAGACTAGAAATTAAAAGTATAACAATTAAAATACAATACCAGGGATCCCTGGGTGGCTCAGTGGTTTGGCACCTGCCTTCGACCCAGGCATGATCCTGGAGTTCCAGGATCAAGTTCCGCATTGGGCTCCCTGTGTGGAGCCTGCTTCCCCCTCTGCCTCTCTCTCTCTCTCTTTCTCATGAATAAATAAATAAAATATTTTTTAAAAATTAAAATATAATACCTGGAATTTAAAAATTTCATAGGCAAAAAAAGTCAGTGAATTTGAAGGAAGATAACTGAAATTTATCAGCTTTAAAGAACACAGGGGAAAAAAGATCTAAGAAAAGTTAACAGAGCCTCAAGATCCTATGAGACAATATCAAATGATTTGACATGCGTATAGTTACGGTCTCAAAAAGAGAAGAGGGTGAGGTTGGAACAGGAAGAGTATGGAACTAATGTTGCACCTTAAAGGGAAAAAAAGAACAGAGTAAGTAAAAGTGAAGAAAATAATAAAGAGAAATAAATGAAGTGAATAAAAGAAAAAAGAGAAAATTAACATACTCAAAAGTTACTTCTTTAAAACATCAATAAATTTGATAAAGCCCTAAGTAAACTGATCAAGAAAAATAGGAAATAATGCAAATCTAAAAATCATGAATGAAAAGAGGTTATGAACTCCACAGATCCTAGTAGTAGAAAGATAATAAGAGAATATTGCTAAGGAAATAGAATTTGTCAAAAACTTTACCACAAAAAATAATTGAATTCAAGGTGAATTGGTGAATTCTGTAAAACATTTATGGAAGAAATCACACCAAACTTACACAAGCTCTTTTAAAAAATAGAAAAGGAGGATATACCTCTCAACATGTTCTGTGCAGCCAGAGAAATGCTGATCTTTAAACTGGACAAGGTCATTCCAAAAATGAATGAAATTACAGATCAAAATAACTCCTCAACATAGACACCGATATCCTTGAAAGATTGCTAAATCAAATTCATATATACGACAATACGTTATGATCACAAAAATTAATAGGAACATACTGAAATATTGAAGAGAAAGGGGGAAACATTTATATAAAAAGAAATCAGACTATATTGACTTATCAGAACAACAGAGCAATGTCTGAAGTTCTGATAAAATATGACTTCGGATTTTTATTTCTATCTCAGGCTAAATTGTATATGCAGTGCAATCTCAATTATGTAAAAATATGCATAAAGATTTTCTGAGAAGAAATGTGTATTGAACACCTAGCCAGTCACAGTATTAAGGGTTTTAGAGATATTATCACATTTGATCCCCACAGCAGCCCTGTGACGTAGGGATTACTGCCTTCTTCATATACCCATCTCACCCTGCTGGTAAAGACTGGAACTGAACTCAGATCTATGCCTTCTGAATATGAGAATATTTGACTGCATGCCTTGTCATCAGATTTGAGGAATTTATACTTGATACTGAGTGACAGCTATCCCTGCTGCATCACATAACCATTGCCACGACTCAAAGTGGACCCAATAACCAGCACTCTGGGCTAGACTTTGAGTGCAGCTTGGGAATTTGTGCTAAATAGAGGACAGCTGACCAAATTCTCCACATTGGCTGGCATTTTTCAGCCTTAGGGAATTAGCGAGACCTTCCTGAAACCTGTTTGATTCCACTGAGTTTCCCCCAAAGGGATGGCTGTCATTGTTAAGTGGCTTCTCCAGCTTCAAGGCAACATGAATGACTTTTTCAAACGTTCTGATCCCACAAAGAGTCAGCATGTCATGGAATTCAGGCCATTTGACATAATCAAGGTCTCTCTCTCTCCTCCCTCCTCCTTTCAGGGTCAGCCAGCAGTGATTTAGCTCCCTTCCGTCTACCCACATTATCTCTACCATGGGGAATTAACAATCACTTCCCTGCACAGCTGCTAGAAGCTGGAATAATTAATTAAATTTTAAAATTAAACCATTTACAAGCCTTTGCATTTGAAACTAGAGGAGTGGGTAACCTCTTCAAGGCATTTCAACTGATTAGCAAGGAAAAGAAAACTTCTTTGTCAAGAGGATATTAGCAGTGTAAAGTATATTTTACAAGCATATATATAAGTAATTAAACCATAAAAGATGACATCAAAGCAGAACAATCTTGTTGTGTATAACAATTGGAAATTTATCCACGGCATCAAATGGATTCACGTGGGGAAAGTGAGAGCCCGGATACTCAATTAAAAGCATCGATTAATACAAGTGGCAATCTGAAATGATGACCCATCTTCCCTTTCATCAGATGCCTCAACATCTCTGGATAGTCCAATAACTGATGGGCAAAAACACATTTTTATGTTTTGATTTTATGAGGCTTCAAATGAGAAGTAAGCAAGCTAATGGCATGTGTTATAGAATGTCTTGCCAAATAAGTTACTTTTGCCCAGGTGAGAAAGCTAAGATAACTTTCTCAAGTCACTAAATTGACTTTCTCAAGGTCACACAATGAGTGAGTGATTCCTATAAACAGCCTCATTGGTAGTGTCTACATTCACTTTCAACATTGGTATTCTCAGTTCCAACCCACTCCAAACTGATGTTCTGATTGATGACCCTAGGACTGCCAAGTTTGCAAGTGTTTCTGATGTCAGAGACAAAGATACCCATGAACTTTGACAATTCATGACAGTCCTGCAGTTCCTTAATCTTCTGGGGCTTGGGGGGAGAGAAAAAGAATTCATTGAGCCTCTACCATATGCCTGGACCTGTAGCCTCATGGTATAAATAATCTTGTTGAATTCTCCTGTCTGCCTGTGCACCAAGCATTCCCATTTATTAGACCAATAAAAACCCTATGAGTTGAACAACTTGCCCATAGTTGCATAGCTGCTCCATGGCACACCTGGGATTTCAAAATGCCTCCATCAGGCTACACCATTGAGATGTCTCACCAGTGGGCTGAGGTCCCTTTGTTGGCACTGGCTTGAGAAGATGCACAGTTGGAAACTGGGTCCTTTACAATACTTCTGTAGGCTCTCTTTGCAGCTGATGATGGCTGAGTTGGTGTGATGAGGTGAAAAATACCAATTCTGATAGCAATCAACTGGGGATGTGGCCAAATTGCCATTTTTGCTCTGATTCTATGGCTTTCCCAGTTCATAAAATGAGACAGAAAGCAATGGGTTTAGTTTTCCCCTGAGTTTAAAAATCCCAGATAAAAACAGAGTGAGCGAGGGGAGGGGAGAGAAGAATATCAGTGAGCCAACGGGGAAAGTCTTCAGTACCAACAAAGAGCAGAAGGGACTCTGAGGGCTTCAGAGGAAATGAAATTCCCATGTGACGCATGCCCAGTTCTGGTGGGAAACAGCAGGACAGGAGATCATAAAGAAGAGAGAAAGACAATAGTCTTTTCCTGATGCAGATGAGGGCTAATATTCATTGTACATCTTCCACCTGCCAGGTACTCTACCTGTAAGTTATTATCTCACTTAATTTTCACATAACTGGTAGCAGCTCCTCTGTAAATGTCATGTGCAAATACAGTGATGCTTTTGTTTTTCCAGGTAATCTTAGAGTTCTTATCTACTAGATTGGCAAAACATATGGGAGCCCTCTCATGCATCTCCTCATCAATTTTACATATAGCAGAAGGAACAAGGTTCTGTGCAGGCCACCATGGTGGAGGGTAGAGGGAGTAATGCAATTGTTAGCTTCGCACTCAAACAGGAAAATTCATGGCTTATTTATTTATTAGCCACAGAGAGAGGGGCTGGGGAGAGAGTGGAGGTAGGGGAAGAGGGAGAGAATCTCAAATAGACTCCCTGCTGAGTATGGAGCCAGATGCAGGGATCCATCTCACAACCCATGAGATCATGACCTGAGCCGAAACCAAGAGTCAGATGCTCAACCCACTGAGCCACCCAGGTGCTCCAGGACAATCTGTGGCTTTTAAATAGTTCACAACCACCATTGCTTCTTGTTGCCTCACTGAATTGTTTTTTATAAATGACTCTATGGAGGTATAGTTTACATATCCTGAAATTCATCCTCTACAATTATACACTTTGATGATTTTTAGTAACTTTACCCAAACGGTGCAAATATCCTCATAAATCAATTTGAAAGCACTTTCATATGCACACACAAACCCGCACCTTCCTAAGATCTCCCATGCCTGTTTGCAGATAACCATTATTCCTATCCCCAGCTCCAGGAAACCACTAATCTACTTTTCTTTCTATCTTTTCTGAACATGTCATAGAAATAGGATTGTACAATCTGTTGTCTCTGTGTCTGCTTTTCTTTTTCACTTCACATAATGTTTTTGAGGCTCATGCATGATGCAGTAGCTTGCTCCTTTTTATCATTGAAAAGTATCTCATTGCATAGATAGACCACATTTTCCTACTTACTTACCAGTGTCCACACAGACTTTCACACAGATGTTCACAGCAACATTATTCATGATAGCCCCAAACTGAAAACGGCCCAAATGCTTTATAAAGTTGGTCTACACCTGTGGTTCTCAAGCCTGGTTACACATGATGATTTTTATTTAATGGGCCTGGGGTAGAGCTCACAACAAATATTTGTTTTCAAAGCTTTCCAGATGATTCCACAGTCCAAGAGAATCACTGTGCTACAGAGTCTAACAGATAATGTTTGTCCTCTCTGTCTACATTGGCGCTACAGTTCCTGGATCCACACTGTGTTTTTTTTTTTTTTTTAATCTCATTCTTTCTCAATTAAGCTTGGCCAAGGATGCCCAAACATGAGCCCCATTACAAAGCATTTCATTTGACTGTTGGACTGGGGACATTATCCCTGCTACCCATAGAACCCTATAGTCCCAACTATTTCCCGTCTCAGGGTCTGAGCTCAATGATCAGTTCACTCCTTCTCTCAAACCCTGGGAAATGGATCCAAATGCCTTATATACATCCCCTTTCCAAGAGAATGAGACCACATGATCTACTTCCCAAATGAGGCTCCAAAACCTCCACCTCTCTCTCCCATTCTCTGTAGGGGATGCTACTTCCAATGACCCAAAACTGATTTCCTCTCTAAGAAAGACTCCTGGTGATTCCAAGGTGCCAACTACCATGCTTCTAATTAGAGACCACTTTTATGACTCCAGGGTGTTCTGTCCCTACCCATTCCTGTTTACTGTACATATTTCTTGGTTAATGAGACAGAGAAAAAAAATCCCTTCAGTGACTTCTGTGTCACAACCTTTGCAACATGCAAGTATATCATCCTTATTTTCAGACGCTGATTCCCAGCTGGGTTAATTGGCCAAGGTCATATAGCTGATAATTGCAGATCAACACTTCAACTCAAGTCTTCTTGACTCCAAAGCCTGTGTCACTTTCTAACTTTCTACTAAAATTTGCTGGCTTCTTTCCACCTTCTTTGCAGAGCAAGGATTTCCACATTTCCTTTAAAATGCAATTTAATTGTAAATACCTTCTTGCAAAGCTCATTCTATCTCCCTCATTTTCTCCTTTCCTTCCTCACTCTCCTAAGAGAAAGTCATTAGGAAGGTACATTCTGTTTCTAAGTCTGCTTTGCTTCGTACAAAAGGTCTGCTTCCATAAACCTGGAGAATTGCAATGGTGTCCTCATCCCCTCCCTGTTAAGTCGGTGCATTCCTATAGCATGAGCAACACATCAGCCTGATGCTATACAATCCTACTCCTTGGCTCAGCCTGCAGACCCTCACCATCAGGGGAAATGTAAATGGAAGGCAAACTATTTTTCATCAAATAAACAGTTGGAATTTGTTGGAGTCTGGTGAGTGAGGCAGGGCATCGCTCCATGTAAGCCCTTATCAGAGCCCAGCAAACACTTCCTTCCAATGTGGCTGGCTTTAAATTTTGTGTGGCAGGTTAGAGTGATGATAATTGGGTCAGCCTCTCAGGGTCTGGTTCCAATGCCCTTGCATCCAACTATAACTAACTTGTGACAAATGTCAGCCTTGCTATGGGAGAGGGGAGAGCTTTCTAGAGGTCAAGTCTCATCAGGTCTTTGGTGATTGCAGGGGCATGGATTTTGGTTACCTGGATCAAATACTAGATTCCCTCTTTATAAGGTACGTGGCAGGGGCATGGATTTTGGTTACCTGGATCGAATACTAGATTCCCTCTTTATAAGGTATGTGGCTTTGGCCACGTTACTTCACCTTTCTGGGTCATAGATTTCCACCTACCTCTACGATTTATTTCAGCAATTGCCTTCTTTATTCATTCTTTTCATCCATTCTCCCTCAAATGCATTATCCCTCAGGACTTCTGCAGCACTGTTTCCTGTGCTGAAAACATGCATGTAAAACATTGCCGCTGAAAGAGGCCATTTTGCCTACCTTCCTTCTTTTATAGATGGTGAACTGAGGTATAGAGAAGGTAAGTGACAGGTATAACTGGCATTGAGTCCAGTTGGCTTCATAATAGTTTTTTAACACATACCTGCTGAATGAGTCACAAAGCTAGTGATGGTGGTTCCTCCAAGAATTCTTACTTATTCTGGCTGCATGTCAATTTGTTGTTGTTGTTGTTGTTGTTGTTGTTGTTATTGTTCTTGTTTTTAAATTAAAGGATTCCCAGGATTGATTTGAAGACATTTTAGCTCATTAGGAAAGAAACATCACAAGGAATTGTGTCCACCATAGGAATAAGGAAAATATGCCACCATTGAGGATGAAAAAGGACCATTAACAGTACAGAGGGGAGTGTCTTCACTTTCTCATGTACATGGAGAACATTATGTGCTGCTAAGCATCTTGCAAAGCATAAGTATTAAAAAGAGAAAACTTTTCATTGAGCATAAGGACTGGCTTATTCATCTCACCATCACAAACACCTCTGTAACCTCTACTCCCCTCTCTCAGTACCTAATGCAAAATCATTTATTCAATCCCAACTGAAATGGGAGCGTTTCTAGGAGAGGAACGAGGGGGGTGGAGGGGTGGTGAATGGGGTCCTTGAAGCCCTCACCATACATTTATGCAGCAGCTGCGCTCAGCGGCACCCCATGGGCTCCTAAACCCTTTAGTCTTCTTCCTCTGGTAAAATCATTGGACCAGGAATCCTTTGAGATACAGAAATAACTATCCCACCCCTCAGAACACCATTGCCAGGTGCTAAAACAGGAAAGAAAGAGAAACAAGAAAAGTACCCCTGGTCAACGTACCAAATACTAAGCCAAATTCTCACAACCACCCGGCAGGGGCCCATTAGTTCAATTTTACAGATAAGGAAGCATGAGCAGAAATGTAAGCAGCATTCCCTGGAGTTCAGAGAAGATAAGTCAGGAACAGACCCAGGTTGGTCTGACTCACTACTAATGGTTTATAATAATCCAACAAATGGACTCCATCATTTACTTAACCATTCCTCCTCTTGTTATACATTTAGACTGCCTTCTTCTTTTTATTGTGGTAACCAACACTGCAATGAAGTTTTTTAACACAAAAAGCTTTGGCTGCATTTACGATTGCTGCCTTGGAGGTTAGAATTGTTGAATTAAGAAGCATGGATATTTTTAAGGCTCTTGATGCACACTGCCAAGCTGCCTTCCAAAAGGGCTGCACAAACTCACATTGCCTCCAGCAGTGCATGAGAGTATCAATTTTACCACACCCCCATCAGTTGGGGTATTTTTTTTTTTTTGAAAATGTTACACATTTTCTGGCTGAAAATAGTGTCTATGTTTTAATTTGCATTTCTTTGATTACTAGTAAGGGTGAACATTTTCCCATATGTTTTTAAAGCCGTTTTGTTTCCTCTTTGTGATTTTTATTTTCTGGCTATTTTAGCTCTCAGGAGCTTAGTGATTTTCATAATGGTTTTATAAGCTCTTTTATGTTGAGAATACTGAGGCTTGGTTTGTCATCTTTGTTCAGAATATTGTCCTGTTTTTGCTTTCTTTTAACATTTTTTAAAGCCAAAGATATATATACCTCGAGATATTATATGAGTTAGATATATACTGGATAGAGATATATTAGAGATATATATATGAGATGTAGGTATATAGATATGGAGATTCAATATCCCTCTACGTGGGAATATGTATCTTAGATATAATAGATATACTATAATGATATATACATTTTAAACATATATCGTATATATAATTAAATATATCTTTTATTTTGTGGTTTTGTCTACCTGTAATTACCTCTGTTTCAGTACCTCAGTAAATATTTAATTTTATTGTTTTCTGGTGCATATTTTTATTAAAAATTTAAAGCTGTTACTCGACCTGGAAGGTTTAAGGTTTTTTTTTTCTTTTTTCAGTGTTAAATCTTACGTGAGGATCAACCTGAGTCTTTGCCAAACTGCTAGCCAACATTTGTCCCAACAGTGTACACCAAATAATCCCTCAGCTTCCCTGCAGCTTGTTATCGTATATGAAGGTCTCATCCCTAAGAGTTACTCTTTTTCGTCCCTTTCCTCTCTGAGCCGTACCAGGGACTGTGCAGATGTCCTATCTTGTTTCTATTCCACCCACTACCACCCACTCAGTTCCTCCTCCACCCGGGTCCCCAGAGCTATCCTTGCGCTTCCAGTCAGTTTTCCATCTTGAAAGTTCTTTTGCATTTGCAATGCCAGCCTACATTCCAGGAGGCTTGGTTCCAGAGCAATTCCAACTGGAAAACTCCAGCAAGAGCTAGCAGTCAGTGCCTGTGGGAAGGTTGCTTGTGTGACTGAACCTGCTAACACTGACCACGTCAAAACCCTCCTTCTCTAGCCTCTCAGCGTGAGGAACAGCCTCTATGAGAAGATGCACTGCAGGCTCTCAGACCCACAGAACCCTCATTTTAGTACAAGATTGGGGAAAGAGCTCACCCCCATAGAAAAGGATGGAAACGTTATCTTCCCAAAGAGGGAAATCAATGAAGAAAGTCTGGGGGAAATTAATGGAGAAATAGCCATACGTGCATAGTTAGAAATATAGCATAACTTTGTGGAAGAAGAGCTAGCCATTAAAAATGCTTGCCTTTGGGAGATGAGGAGACATGGGTAAAAAGGACTTCCACTTTTTCTTATAAAGTGGGTTCATATTTTTAACTGTGCATGTAGTTGCTTTGCTATAAAAGGAACATATCTGAAAAAGCATCCACTGAACATGACAATGCAAAATAAAACAACCTATGCACCTACTTCTTATCTGGTGTCTGGTGAGCAGAAATGAATCTTTCTTACCTCTTTACAGAAATGCTCACCATCCAAGTCTGCAGATGGGAGATGAATTAGAGTTTAGAAGATTGATTGCAGTGTGAACTGATGGCCAAAACACTCTGGATGTTGGTAATGGTTCTTTTAAAAACAAAATCCCCTAAAACTGCTTGCTTTTCTTTGATTCTATTTTGCTTCTTTCCCTAGAAAGGAGTAGTTTCTGTCTCCCATATGAAACTCTCCAATCTTGGAGAGTAGGGACCAATGTCTCATTGGTTTCCATATCTTAGCATGTATCACATGGTTTGATGCTAAGATTATGTTCTGTGAATACTGAATGAATGGTTAAGATAGGATAGGATAGGACAGGATTCCCTTGGGTCTAAGGAAGTCAATATATCCACTCTCTTTCCTCCACATGGGAATACATTAAAACCTTCTATGATACAGATATATCTTACCTTTGCTTAGGATCTGTGATTCTGACAGTGTTTTTAATTTAGGCAGCAGTCATAAAGGGCATAGCACAGGTTTGGCCTATTTCCAGATCCCATGTCTAGGTCATTTCTTTTCCCATATTTCTCCTTAATAATAATCTCTCACATTTGTGTCTTATTTTGGAGTTTTCAGAGTGCTTTCACATGCCTGTTCTATGTATTTCTCAAGACTCATGAGGGTAATGTTACCTTTCTCAGTTGGAAGATAGGAAATTGAGGCCTGGAGATATTAAGTGGCTTGTCCAAAGTCCCCTAGCTAATAACTCATGGAATCTGAACTCAAACTTAATTCCTCTGTCTCAAGGTCCAGCCAATTTCAGAATCCAACACAGCAGCCACGCTCCCTCTTTCATGGGATAGGAACCATGGGCTGCCATGTTTCTAACTGGAGGAAGAGACCTGGGGACTTTGGGTGGCTATGAAATTTACATCTATCTATCTATACATAGATATCTATACATATCTATACATAGATAGATATAAATTATTATATATGTATTATTGAAGTTCGATTTGCCAACATATAGTATAACACCCAGTGCTCATCCCATCAAGTGCCCCCCTCAGTGCCCATCACCCAGTTACCCCATCCCCCCGCCTGCCTCCCCTTCCACTACCCCTATTAAACACCATGGTTTGCTTGCAAGTTGTTCAGATCTTCTGAGACTAACCCTGGAAAGGTCAGTACCAAAAGTGAGTAATCTTTTCTCTCAACTTTTATTCTGACTCCTAAACCAAGGCTCACTATCAACCCAAACCTAAGACAATAAAAATAGGGTCTTCCAAAACACAACACAGGGTTACAAACAAGAGAGACATTCTCTTCAATATTATAGAGCATAAGAGAAATACTAGTATGGAATTAATCTTTGCAGTACAAGGAATTTTCTTCTCTTTCCTCCAGTCCCATTTAGTGTGGAAGTAGACGTTGGTGATGACAAATGACAGCCCACAGGAGGACGTACTTTGATGAGAGAGATAAAGGTACTAAGTCTCAGAACTGTGTAAGTAGTAATATCCATGTGTATAAAATTTTGTGGACCAAATTCCACTTTAAAACATGGAGGAAAGTTATGAATCTTCTCCTTGAAAAATGAACAGGTACATTCATAAGATTCTTTTTTCCCTATTTTATGTACTTTCTTGCTTCATGAGATTCTTAAATACTTTTTATTATTTTGGCTTATGATAGATTCACAAGAGGTTTTTGAAGTAACACAGACAAGTCCCAAGTACCCTTCATCTAGCTTTGCCCAGTGGCAGCAACCTACAGAACCACAGTACCTCATTAAAGCCAGGAAACTAATATTGATTGGCACAATCTTATACAAGATTACATATTCAGTTTCAAGGGGATTAAGGGTCCCTGAAGGCTATCCACAACTACATGACCATGGGCTCACCAAGCTAAAAGCCCTTGCCTTAGTTTACAACAATTTCCCTTACCGGGGGAGACAGCCGAGAGAAATGATTACGAAAGAGAGTAGTGTATTCCTATTGAGGTGAGGAGCGCAGAGCAAAGGTCTTGGAAATGGGGGTTTAAGATTTAAGATTGTGCCTGGCTGCACCTAGGCAAAGTGATTTAGAAGGAACAGAGGAGAGAGATACTAATGTCCCCTTCTGTAACTTAAGGCTGAAGGAGGAAGGACTGACTTTATATCTCTCAGTAGGATAATCTTAGTAAATGGAGTATTCCATGGTCTGGGTGGCTGCAGTGTTTCATGTTGGGTGGTCCATTCCATGGAAGAAACAGCTGGCATCCCTCTGTTCCTCTCTCCCATCATCCCATCCTTCCTCCTTCCCTCCCTCCCTTCCTTTATTCAACAAAAAAGTTAAGAACCTGTTATCTGAGCTAGCGCAGGGAAGCTCTATTGGTCTTACTATGGCACAAGTTAAAAAGACTAATAAGACAGAGTTTCTACCTTTAAGGATCTTCCAGGCAGGTAGGCAAGGGAGCAGGTCAACTGTGTGATACAATCTAATAAGACCTTTCATATAGATAGAACAGTGACAGCTAAAGGGACTGGTGTGTTTGGGGAAGGAGGGAGCTGAGAAATGAACCTGAAATGCATCAGAGGGCGGAGGATGCCAGGATCAGGATTATGGTTTTTATGTTTTCATGAAAACCACTATATTCTGGCTGGGATCACATTTGTAGGTGTTCAGGCTGCCTCCCATCAATTTACAACTGCTATCAATCCCATTCTTTTTAAGCACTGAGCATATCAGGACCAGTTTTCCTCATTGGATGATTGACAGCCTGTTGTTTTACCAGATGGTTGGAGGGCATTCAAGGGTGGTGGGGATGTTGGTTTTCTCTCAGGCTGAACCTCAAAGGTAACTCCTTACTCTTATCTCCAGTTTCTGAGTCTCTGTAGAGGGAGCCCACCTGGGCTGGCTGATTTAATTAATGCCTGTGTTATCTCTCTGCCACGTTTGAAGCTGTTGTCATGTTGTTAATGCTTAAGCTGCACAAAGACACACCTGTGGGATCCCCCTGCCAGCAAACTCCCATATATTGTCATTCTCAGCCACAGAATTTATAGTCTAGGCAAGAGATGGTTTGATTCCTCAGGATGTTCATAACCAATCTTGAGAGAGTTGGCCACAGCTGAGTTTGAATCTCACTAATGCCTATTTCACAGATTATTTGTCAAAGTCCTCTTGGGCTCATGAAAGCATGGTCATCTGCCCATATCCATTCCAGGTCACAGAAAGTGTTTGTGATAATGTGGTCTCGAGCACATGGTATTTGGTAGACATGTGGTACTGGTAATCCACCAGTTTCTTCCTATATGAATTTCCAAAATGTTGAAACAGTAAACTTGGATTATAAAAAGGGGGGTGTATAGTGAATGTCATCCTAGTACAAGGATTTGGATGCTCCAAATTTCATTTCTGGTCCACTTTGGAATAAATCCTCAAGCCCCATGAGCTTGGAGATTGCCAGAGAGTCCAAGACTCTCTGGAGTTGGGATGAACCTCAGTTTGGAACAGACTCTGACACTGATCAGATTTGTAGTCCTTGTCATGTCACTTAATGCCAATAGCACCCAGCACAAAATATGAATGCTATAACCATCATCATCCTAAAAATCATGACTACCATCATCACCATCACCATCACCATGATGATGATAATCAACATCCATGATCCTGGCTATAACCTATAGTCCAGGTTGGGTTAGATTCCTCTCCTATGAGAAAAAATGAGTGGGAAATATCAGGAAGGGAGACAGAACATGAAAGACTCCTAACTCTGGGAAATGAACTAGGGGTGGTGGAAGGGGAGGTGGGTGGGGGGTGGGGGTGACTGGGTGATGGGCACTGAGGTGGGCACTTGATGAGATGAGCACTGGGTGTTATTCTATATGTTGGCAAATTGAACACCAATAAAAAATAAATTTATTTTAAAAAAAAGATTCCTCTCCTATGGACTCCTAAAGCACACTAAACGTTCCCATCTTAGAACATATCCTATTTTACCACTAGATTCCTTAAGAGCACGGGCAATAGGGTTTTGTTTGACATTCTATCCTCAGTTCCCAGGAATGTGTTGGGCACCCAGAAACTATCCAATAAATTGTTGAATGAATGAAAAGGGGAAGGGAACCAACTCTTCCCAAGCACCAATTACATGCCATATGCTTTACAAATTTGTTTCTAATCTTCAGCATAACCTTGAAATGTTTCCATTTCTATTCTCATTTCTTGGAGTAAGAAAGACCCTGGAAAGTGAAGTGACTTGGCCAAGGACGCACTTAATAAGTAACAGTGACAGTATGCAAAGATAGGAGGTCTGCCAAATAATCTTTATCTACCAGGATGATTACCTAATGAACTAGAAAATTTATTTATTCAGAATCTTTTTCACTCTATTTTAGGTAATCAAAGTTTTACAGTCTCCAAATGGGGCTGTAGAGGAGGGGCAATAAGGTTGGGGAAGTGGATGGCAGATGGCTGAATAGTGTCTGGAGCACTAAATTACATGGCCTTGGGGCTGCTAAGATTTTCTAGTCAAATTTCAGCTACTTGGAATCAGGAAAATGCACCATTTTTTTTTTTCCATTTGCAAAACTATCCATCCACACAGGGAGTGCTGAGAAGTCTGGTCATGATGTTTTTATTTGCAGAGGGCTGCTTTCAAAATCTCAGAGTTCCTTGCAAAGAAAATGGCAAACACAGGTTTAAGTCACCAATAAAATTAAGTGTTTAAACTGGGTTTTCTCTTAAAAAGCACAAAATGGGCAGATTTCGGATTTCATCAACTTCTGAGCACAGAAGGGAGTCTGAAACATTAAGGGAATAGAGAAAATTCCACTTCTGAAGGTCAATTTAAGGGCTTTTATGTAAATGCTGGATCCCAGGCGGACACTTATAAAGAGGTGACAGCATTTGCAAACACATTTAGATTCTTCCTCAGAACCACAATATTTAAATTCGTGGAATAGTACTTGAAGGAAATGATATCTGCCAGCATTCCTCTGCTTTACAAAAAGGACTGATCAAAATATGATGATATTGTACAGATAAAGCATCACATAGATCAAGACTTGAATACTGGGGATGGTGGTGGTAGTGGTGGTGGTGGTGTAATTGTATGATCCGTGAGCATGTTTCACATACAAGATGTCCTAGTCAACACCCTTTGAATGTTATCTATTCAACAGCCTATGGGTTTGTTATTATTAGTACAATCTTAGGGGTGAGGAAAGAAAGTCCCAGAAGCAACTTGCCACATAATTAAGAAGTAAGCCAGATGCAACTTAGACCAGCTTAATTACATTCAATTAACCTACATAGTGTCTCCAAGAATCGACCAAGTCACTTTGCAGGGCTATAGCAAAGTGCCTCATGTCAGTAGCAACAAAGAAAGAAAATGTTTCCCGGGGAAGGTTTCCATACCAATGGCCAAATTCTTCAGCCAAGAGGAAATGTGATGTCCCAAGGGAAATAGAAAAGGTACAAAATTCTAATCCTGTCTCTGCTCCTACAAAACTTCCTAAATGGACAGAGATTCTCTGGCAGATCATTTGTAACCCGATTTCATTTCCTGGGATGGAGTTTTTAATACTGTGTTCAAGGGAGCCAGAAGTCGGCACATATGAGCATTGGGAATCCACGAATTCCCTGCAACTATATCAAACATATGTCTATGTGTGTCTTTCTTGTAAAGGTCACATCACATGCTCAAAGGAGTCCAAAACACCCCCTGCCACCGCCACCACCACAATCAAAG
The DNA here is from genome assembly GCF_048418805.1 of Vulpes vulpes. Classification (NCBI taxonomy): domain Eukaryota; kingdom Metazoa; phylum Chordata; class Mammalia; order Carnivora; family Canidae; genus Vulpes; species Vulpes vulpes. The sequence continues at coordinate 104,698,353 of NC_132782.1, forward strand.
GAAGGTTTTCCGTCCTCAGGTCTTACAAGTTACAAATTGTCCCTTGTGCTCAATAAGTCTTGGCCTATCAATGCTCAGAAAGGCAACAAGGTGTAGTAAAAATAGCACTCTTTCACTAATTTGTTCACTTAGTCATTCATTCATGTATTTATCAGTTGCCTTACTTTACACGCTATTCTAGGCAATGGGAATTCAGAGACAAATTAATCCTGCAAGGTCCCAATCTAATGGGGAGAAAGACACCTAAGCAGGTAATTGTAAAACCATATACAGAGTGGTACTGGTACAAAAACAGACACATAGATCAACGGAACAGAATAGAGAATCCAGAAGTGGACCCTCAACTTTATGGTCAACTAATATTCGACAAAGCAGGAAAGACTATCCACTGGGAAAAAGACAATAAATGGTGCTGGGAAAATTGGACATCCCCATGCAGAAGAATGAAACTGGACCATTCTCTTACACCATACACAAAGATAAACTCAAAATGGATGAAAGATCTAAATGCGAGACAAGATTCCATCAAAATCCTAGAGGAGAACACAGGCAACACCCTTTTTGAACTTGGCCACAGCAACTTCTTGCAAGATACATCCATGAAGGCAAGAGAAACAAAAGCAAAAATGAATTATTGGGACTTCATCAAGATAAGAAGCTTTTGCACAGCAAAAGATACAGTCAACAAAACTAAAAGACAACCTACAGAATGGGAGAGGATATTTGCAAATGACCTATCAGATAAAGGGCTAGTATCCAAGATCTAGAAAGAACTTTTTAAACTCAACAGCAGAGAAACAAACAATCCAATCATGAAATGGGCAAAAGACATGAACAGAAATCTCACAGAGGAAGACATAGACATGGCCAACATGCACATGAGAAAATGCTCTGCATCACTTGCCATCAGGGAAATACAAATCAAAACCACAATGAGATACCACCTCACACCAGTGAGAATGGGGAAAATTAACAAGGCAAGAAACCACAAATGTTGGAGAGGATGTGGAGAAAAGGGAACCCTCTTGCCCTGTTGGTGGGAATGTGAACTGGTGCAGCCACTCTGGAAAACTGTGGAGGTTCCTCAAAAAGTTAAAAATAGATCTGCCCTATGACCCAGCAATTGCACTGCTGGGGATTTACCCCAAAGATACTGATGCAGTGAAATGCCGGGACACCTGCATGTAAACACCCCGATGTTTATAGCAGCAATGTCCACAATAGCCAAACTGTGCAAGGAGCCTCGGTGTCCATTGAAAGATGAATGGATGAAGAAGATGTGGTCTATGTATACGATGGAATATTACTCAGCCATTAGAAACGACAAATACCCACCATTTGCTTCGACGTGGATGGAACTGGAGGGTATTATGCTGAGTGAAATAAATCAATTAGAGAAGGACAAACATTATATAGTCTCATTCATTTGGGGAATATAAAAAATAGTGAAAGGGAATAAAGGGGAAGGAGAGAAAATGAGTGGGAAATATCAGAAAGGGAGACACAACATGAGAGACTCCTAACTCTGGGAAGCAAACAAGGGGTGGTGGAAAGGGAGGTGGGCGGGGGATGGGGTGACTGGGTGATGGGCACTGAGGGGGGCACTTGACAGGATGAGCACTGGGTGTTATGCTATATGTTGGCAAATTGAACTCCAATAAAAAAACAATGTATAATAATCTCAGTAATGGATATTTATAGGTCATGAAGAGGAGCATCTGATCTAGGTGGAAAGGATTGGGAAAATTCTGATGAGTCTTAAAGAATGAGTAGAGTTAACCCAATGTAGAAGGAAAGTCACTCAGGACAGAGGGAAAAAACCAAGCCAGGTGGCAGGAAACAGCATGGTGGATATATAGGGGAACTTCCAACAGCCTAATTTTCTTAGAACACAAAAAGGCAGAAAATTGGTAAAAGATGAGTCTGGGGAGGTTGCAGGGATATTATATAATACCCCTTTCTTCTATAGGCGTTCTATTCTAAAGGAATTCCATTAAAGGGTTTAAACTAACTTCTAGGTAGTCTACCTGGCATATGAAAATGGGTTGAGAAAAATCTGTTACATTAACCCAGGCCTGAGGTAATGAAAACTCTGCAGACATAGTAGTCATCTCTTTCCTCTTTCGACTGAAGTCTTGCCCTATTCGGACTTTTCTGACATTTGTTCCAGACCTACTACAGGTATTGATACATAGCAGGTGCTTGGTCGTTTATGTTGAACGAATAAACAAATAGTAAGGATGGGAAGGTGCATATCATGTTCAAGAATTATTTAGAGTATTAACATGGCAGGAACTGGAAACAGAGAGGATGTGGACAGTGAGAAGAAGGGAAATGGAGGCAGCTTCTAAAAACACAGGCTTTGGAGTCAGTTAGATCTGGATTCTAAATTCTGTCTTCTGAATTTGAATACTGTGTGAAACAAGTAGGAATGGAAGACAGTGGTGATGGTTTAACGCGGACTCAGCTCAAGAGACAACTAATCCTTTGTATATCTATGAAAAAGAGAATAAAACAGAGAGACAGAGAAGAGAGGGACACAAAGTCCCGAAGATGGAGAGCAAGAGAGGAGAAACAGAGTCAGAAAGAGAGAATGTGTTTTTCGAGGGGGCACAGACTTTAGGGGCCGAGCAGTGGTGATAGCACGTGTCAATGACACTCTCTATGAGGTATCCAAGTGTGTGGTGTTATTAAGTAGGGGCTCAGGAGGATGAGTAGAGGAGAGAGTAGGAAGCCAGAGAATGAAGAAAAAAAGCAAGATGACAGAGGCTCTGCAGCAAGGAGAAGGGAACACACTCAGCTCCTCTCTTGCTATGCAGAGGACCCCAGCTCACACCTGATCCTTCATTACCTGGTATTAATCTGCTGATCTGTTATAAGACCACATTGCCTCTGGGCACAGCTGTTCAACAAAACGACTGGCACTTAACAGCCTAAAAGGGACTGTTCCTTCCTTTGCAAAAGTCCAGTTCTCTCTCATTTTGCCCCAGGGTGTCCACTGGGGGTTCACCAGGAAGCCCCAGAGACAGAAGTTTGATGTCACATCAGGAGGATTTGCCCTGAGACTCTGTTCGGTTCTCAGTGAGGTGATTAGCCAGGCTAAGAGGCCCTTTTCTGGAAAGAACATCATGGTAATTGCTGACAGCCCTCTGTACGATGGATGGAAGAGTTCAGAAATAAGAATAATGAATAAGCAATCAGTCTATTCTTGGGTCTGCTATTACTGCCCCTCTAATTGGGTGTCTCAGAGTCTCCTGGGATTCCCTAAACTATAGCAAGAGAGGCCAAGAAACCGAGGCTGGAGATATAATAATTCATAACAAACGTTCTGATTGGAACTGACGGTTACTCTGGGAGCTGTGGCGAATTTTCCTGTTGTCTTATCTTCTCTCTCCCCATGACTCCCTGTGCAGGTGGGACATGAGAAGTCCTTGACCAGAGAACACATCTGAGTTTTAATCCCAGTTCCTAGCAGCATGGCTTTAGGCCCATCACTTCATGGCTCCTACCTCATAGGATATTTGTGAGGACCAGTGCTAATATATGCAAATGGCCTGGCACATAGTAGACTTTCAATAAATGATAGCGATTAGTATTATTATGATAGAGGGTATCTTTGGCGAGAATGCAAAAGACTGGCAGCCTGACAAGTCAGAAGCCAGAGAGCTACATTCTGGAAACTACCACCGAAGTGTGCAGTAGTCCTAATTAGAATTCTCATTAAGTTCTGATAATGAGAAATGTGTGAGAAGACAGTTTTCAATCTCCCAAGAGGAAACAGGAAGTGGGAGGATTAAAAAAAAAAAGCAAAAAAGAGAAAAGTAACTTTCAGTGGCATTTCATTTTTGTCTCCTTAATTTTACTGAATGTTAAAAGAAATGAGATGAAATGTCCCTTCTGTGTTCACCTTTGGACCTAATGGGGATGTTACATAACATACTTGTCTGGGCGGGGGGGATTAGTACCCGAGCAGATGTATTTCCCTCCCAGCTCAAGAACCAGTAGACCTTTAAGATAACTGAGGACAATTATAGGATGGAGCATGGTGTAAGCAGGTGGGTTTGGATATGAGGTTCGGGATTTAAGGCTGTAATAGGAAGAATTGTTCTGGAGATCCCTGTGTATGAGGTTTGCATGTGACCCAGGTACAAAGTAGAAGCTTTAAGGTAGGTGTTTGGGGAAGTGATCCTAAGGAAAAGGAGGAGGGTCCAGGAAGAGTGAAACAGGACAGGAGGAAAAGCCAGCCCCAGGGGGCTCTATGGAGCTAATAACACACTGTGAGTAAGGGGGCTCCAGCCCACCAGGACCTCTGAGGAGCTGAATGAACTTGGAACTGTCTTCCCAAGAGAGGGAAATGGAGAATATGCACCATCAGTCCCCACCCTACACTGGGTCATGTTTAGCCCATGGGGTGTTAACCCCCTCACACTTGCAGCACTGCACATGTATCAGAATGGAGCACACATTCCTGAAATTATCTTACACTGTGGAGGCAGGAAGCTCGAAGGCAGAAGGCAAGAGCTCTGCAGCACACCTCAGCCAGGTGCTACCTGAGTACACCTGCTCTGCTGGTTGCCACAGCAACGGCTAGAGTTAAGACCACTGGCCAAGAGGAAGTGATACAGGAGGTGGGCTGAGGGGCTGAAGTATTCCCTGGAATATTCTCTGTCTGCAGTCCCTTTGACGCTGAGTTCAGAGACAAGGGAGCTTGGAGGTGGTGCAGCTTCTCACACAAAGGGCATCATCTTTGAATCTGTGTAGCCTCTTAGAGTTTTCCCATCTGCCATTTCATCTGTTCCTCACAGAAATCCTGCAGGAAGACAGGGCAGGGGTGAAGAGCCCTATGGTGCAGACAAGGAAAGATGCTTAGAGACCTTCCACAACCAGGTCGGAGTATTTGAGGTCGAGCTAATCCCAGGTGTCTAGAAGTGACTCACAAACAGCGGTCCACCAACTGACCACATCAGAATCTCTGATGTGTTTCTTAAAAATGCTGATTCCAGGGCCCAGAGAGCTACTGAGTCATGATGTTTAAGTCTGAGTACTGTTTTATATAAGTTACCAGAGTACTCTCTCTATTCGGAGCAGTTGCCCTTGACTTCACAGTACAGTGGTAACTGGGTTCCAGCCAACAGTCTGCTTCCAGGGCCTTGAAGGTAGGTCTTTCCCAAGCCCAAAGGTAGTCATCTACTAGGCTCCTGGAATGAAAAAAGTTGGTTAATATGATAAGAGCCCCTATGGGGTCATTCTAAGACTGAGACACAATAGGGAGTGAAATCAAGATATTTTTAAAAGTGGGGTTCCTGGCTGAGAGGACCACACAACCCTCAGAAGTCACGGCCTCTACGCATATCTGGTGGATGAGGAAAACAATGTTCAAGATCATGCAGCTTGTTTCAGAGCTAGAATTCAAGCCACAAATTCCCTGGTGTCCATCCCAGTACACTTGGGAGTCTACCCATCTGCAAAATAGCAGGGAAATCTCTGCTCTCCAGACCTTCCTGCACCACCACCCACACTTTGCCGCCAAACAATTAGCCATGTATTTTATTTGCTATTCCCGAGGACTCAGGACTGCTGCTTGCACTTGTACACCCACGTTCACCTCTTCCTCCAGCCCCCAACCTTTAATTAAAGCTCTGAGTGGTTTCCTGTTATCTCCATGTCACCTTCTGCCAAACCAGAGGGCCTGGATTGAATTGGATTCCCCAGAACTTCATCCACTCTGTACCCTTCAGAAAGGCCCTTGGAAAAGAGCGGCTGGAGGCAGGAACTTGATAGGGTAGAAGGCTGTAGAGTGTCTAGTGGATATGAAAACTAGGTCTGTGGGGAGGGTAAGAGGACGCAAGACAGGAATGCAGAGAGGAAGTGAAGGAGGGAGGACGTGGGGCAGGATGAGGGAGTGGAGAAGGCGTGGCGTCAGAAACAAGACAGAGATAGAAAGGAAGACAGAGGAAGGGAGACAGATCATGTATAAGGAAGGACAAGGAGTCTATAATTTATATGTCTGCCTCCTCTACTAGCTGCCAAGGTCTTGGATTGCAGGACCTGTGTCTGATTCATTTCAGTGTACCCAAGCCCTGAGCTTGACATATAGCAGATGTTCAGTATATATATGTCAGATAAATCAGTGAACAGAAAGACAGCCTTGTAGAACAAACCTACAAAAAGTATATTGTCATTCCTCTTCTATGAGTGAGAGGATGTAAGTCACAGAGGCTAAATCAGTTGCCCAAAGTGCCACAGGCAACAAAAAGGTAGGCTAAGACTTCATCTTAAGCCACGGTGATCCCAAAGCCCCCCATTAGCCCTATTTGGATTCGGAAATTCTCCAAACTGCCCATGCTTATGAACCATGGGCATCTTACTTCTTGGGGCTAGTTGGGCCAGGGCTAATGTCCCCCTGAAGTCAGAAAAGGGAGGTATGACCAACATAGCTGGTGCTTCACCCAGATACCCTCATATCCTTTTTCTCATTTCCATGAACTAATCTTTCAGACTCTGTGTGCCTTTGATTGTAGCTACCAGCACCTGAAACCTTGGAGCTCTTCCCTTGGGCTATGGCACTGCTTTCCCTTCACATGTAGTGATCCAGAGCTCTTGGGGGTTCCCATCCTTTTTGCTATTGATTGGTGAGTGTGTAAGAATGAAATCCCAGCTTCCTTGCTTGGAATAGGTGCAAATTCTGAGAAGTGTTATTCACCAGAGCTACCCTCCATGGGACACTGCCTGAAACTGTATCCTTATGTGGCTTTTTCCTCTTCGGTCTAAGTCCCACCATTGCTTTACCAGTTCCTCCTGGGATCTCTTTCCTCCTTGTCCATGAATCCTTGTCTGGGGATCTGTATCTAGGGATCCCAATATAAACAAAAGAGAAATACCAAACTGCCCCATTAGCCTGGTTTCTGATGAGTAGAAATCAATATTAAGCAAATAGTTCATATTAATAGCAGTTCCCATTTATTGAGTATCCACAATGATTAAATGTTTCACACACCTTACCTCAAATGCTCAGGCAACATTGCAAGATAGGTATGATTGTGTCCATTCTAGAGATGAGAAAACTCAGGCTCTGAAACAACTCAGTAATCTCCCCAAGGTCACCTAGCTAGAAGTGCTAGGAGGGGATTTGAACCCAAGTCTATCTGTCATCAAGGCTTTCCTTATCCATGCTGTCTCTCTTCATGGTACCTGTATCCATTTGTCCATCTTCCATTTTCATTTGTTTTTTGGTGGAGAGGGAGGGAGGGATGGTAGCAGAGAGATCCTTGTATTCTCAAGGCCCAGTACAATGCCTGGCACATAGTAAGTACTCTGTATTTGTTGACTGAATAACTAAATGAGGTGCTTGAGAGGAATAGAACACTTAGAAGTGTCCCTAAATTTTCTTCAAAATTTTGTGGACTCTGCTTGAGAAAGTACTGAATACTGCCATGAGGCAGATTCCCACAGCAAATAATGAGACCCAGGATAAAGGCTTTAAGACCTATGCAGTGTTAACATTTGGGACCCGAAGACAGGGACAGGGCTGACAGCCAGCTTGTAAAAATCCTGTACATTCAGCTCAACTGCCTTTGATAAGTGGGCAGCAAAACACAAAAACAAAATTACAGCATCAAAACCAGCTTCCAATTACTAGAAAATAAGGCACCTGCACATCATAAATTGCCTCTTTAGGATCTCCTCATTTTGTACCTTTTAAGATGAAGACAATGAAGTGTTCTATTTGGATGTGGAGATTCTGAAAAACGAAGTGCCCTTTTATAATGTTTTAAAAGGAGGCATTATAAGATTTGAATCTAAGTGAACCCTCTGAACTTGCAAAAAGGAAAAATTCAAGAGGATGTGACAAAATTATTTCTAGCAACCATGACATTTCTTGATGTGAAATGCTTTCTTTGAACTGTACAACACAGCACGAGTTGGGTTTTGGAATCTGACAAGAAAATAGTGAGATGCCAAGTTGACAATGTAGACATTCTTCTCCTACAAAGGTTTTAACTCCGTTGCTGGATCCAGATTGTACCAGCAACTTCGAGAGGGCTGAGTGGGATACTAGAAATGGTGGAACCAGATCATCTAAACCATGTTTTAATGATGACTCCAGCCCTTGCTCTGTGATCTTAAGTAAATTGTTTAACTTCTCAAGATCTTAACCTATTAAATGGAGTTACTAGCCTTTTCAGAGTTATTGGGGGGATTAAATATTGGAAATGTAGGGACACCTGGGTGGCTCAATGGTTGAGCATTTGTCTCTGCTCAGGGCATGATCCCAGGGTCCTGAGACCCACGGTCCCTGCATGGAGCCTGCTTCTCCCTCTGCCTGTGTCTCTGCCTCTCTCTGTGTCTCTCATGAATATATAAATCTTTAAAAAAATATTGGAGATGTAAATGTCTTAGTACAGAGTAGGTGAGTTAAGATGGTGATGATGATGATGATGATGATGATGATGATGGTAAAGATGACATTTATTAAGTGTTTTTAATGTGGCAGATACTGTTCAGGATGTCTCATCTGTTGTAAGTGTTAAGGAAACTCTAGCTACCCTAACAGATAAACCCTGAAATCCCAGGGCTTAACACAATGTTAGGATTAGTTCTCACTTATATAAAGTTTAATTAGCGATGGGATTGGTGGCAGGGAAGCCACTGTGCCACACAATCATTCAGAGACTGGGGCTGGTCAAGCTCTATCATCCTCAATATGTAGTTTCCAAGTGGTGTGCTGGGCATTGGCATCTATCCAGCAGGTAGGGGAGGCAGTTGGGAGGATAGTGCCAGAGGTTTTATGGACCAGCCTTATTGTCCAAAGCTCAGTCAGATGACCCCCATCCAAGTGCAAAAGGAGAAGGGCTGCAAAGCATAGTTCTTGTCTGGCTTGCCATAGCTCTATGTTACATCTTTGTTGGGCAGTCATCTGCTTGGCCACTCAGACATCCCATAGTAAAGGCCTCACATAAACCTGAGGAGTCGGTGCCATTATCACTTCTGTTACTGAAGGTGGAGAAGCTGAGGCACAGAAGGTGATAGAGCTAAGAATTGATCCCAGGTTAGTTAAACATCTCTCTGAACATGATAGAGACATCATAACTGTGCTCAAATACTCATTACTCACAAAAGACATAATAGCTGCTCAGGCTTTTGCCCTGGAGGGAGCATAGGTGCCACCTGTGTCAGGCAGCCTCTGTGATGGCCCCCAAATGACACCCATCTTCTGGTCCTTACAGCCTTATGCAATCCTTTCTCCTTGAGCAACTTGCCTTTAACCAACAGAATATGGTGATGTTGAGAGGTTGTCACTTCTATCATTAGGTGACAAGAGATTGTGACTTCTATCTTGTTAGCAAATGCTCTCTTTTGCTGTCTTTTATGGAGTGAACTGACATATTAGAGAGGCCCTCATGGAAAGAAACTGAAGATGGCCTAAGGCCAAGAACCAGGTAGGGACCAACACCCGAAGTCAGCCCAACAATCCTAGAAAAACTAAATACTGCCAACAATTACATGAGTGAGTTTACAAACAAATCTATGCCACTTGACCCTATAGATGATACTCCAAACCTGGCTTACACCCTGACTGCAGGTTCCCGAGAGACTCCCTAGCACACAACCCAGTTAAGCCATGTTCAGATTTCTGACCTCTTATAATAAATAACAATACATGATAACAAATCATAAACGTGTGTTGTTTTAAGCTGCCAAGTTTTGGAGTGATTATGTCATTGTGCAACAATAGATAACTAATAAACCACCTAAAGCCAACCTTTTTTACTACCACCGATCTTCTTAATTACGATTTTTATCCCCTATAGACCTCTAGATCTGAAAAATTCCCTCTATCAAACAAACCGCAGTCATTGAACAAGAATTTATTCTCTTTCCAATTTTTAAAAATTCATCAAAACTCTAAAAGGATCTGTAGTAAAATCAGGTCCCTAACATGTTCATGACCTCACCAATAGCCAGGGAATTGGAAGAAAAGGCACCACACCAGGTTCAGAATTATCTCACCCAAACCCAAGGTGAAGAAGCTTGATGAACTTGATGTTTCTTCTAATCCCTTCTGTGGGGCCCTGGGGTAGGTGATGATCCTAAATGAAGTTTTAAAATATTGAAAGTACTATCTGAGAATTGTGCTCAGAGATTTATGAAGATTGTATTCTTTTATCCTTGTACCAATTCTATGATAGGTGCTATTATTATGCCCATGTGAAAGCAGACATGGATCATCCGACTCCAGAGGTCCTACTCTTATCCAAAAGATGGCATGGCCACTTAGGGAGGAAAAATGACTTTCCCAAAGTCATACAAAATTAAGGGACACGGAGTTAAAATTCCTGATTTCCTGTCTACTTGTCCCAGAAGGCTCCTCTGGTCTTGCTTTCTTTCCCACTGTCCAAACACTAATGCATTCCGAAGGCCAAGGCTGTTTCGCTGGTGACATATGGAGTACGGGGGACAAATCTGAAAAACACGAAGGACAGAAACATCAATAGAGGTGGCATCAGGTCGCTTCAGTGCCTCCAGGTCAGTGACAGCTGGTAGTAGTGGGCACTATCTAACCCAGAGGGGTATACTTCTCCCTGGCCTTTGAACAGATGCAGTACATATTACAGTTCCCAGTTATTTACCCCAACAGAAGCAAGTACAGGCATGGGTCATGTGAGGATGAAATGGATCACGGTGATAGGGTTGGCTTTGGAATCATACAGATGTGGGTTTGAATTCCCAACCCTGCCACTCACTCGATGTATGATCTTGGAAGAGTCATTTCACCTCTCCGAGTCTCCAATATTCCATCTCAAAAATGGGAATGATGCCTCTTCCTCGGAGTACTGTTGAGAGGAGAAAATGAGGCAATGCATGGACAGTACTTGACACAGTGCCTGGCCCATAATAAAAGCTCAATAATTGGTAACAGAAAAACTTGTTGTTATTATTACCATTACAATGATTATTATCTTTCAAAGCTGAGACTGACTGAATTTATGGGGAAGGCTTATCTAGTTTTAGGTGATGAATATATTTCTAACAGGACTGATTTAAAAAAAAAGAATCTGACAATTTCTAGGACAGGGAAGTCCTTGTAGTTGGAATCTTCTAAGGGGAGAGCTTACCTTGAACAGGAAGATATTATTAACCATCTCCAACACGCCTTTAAAAATAGTCCCCAGACAGGGTGCCTGGCTGGCTCAGTTGGCAGAGCATGTGATTCTTGATCTCAGGGTTGTGGTTTTGAGCCCCATACTGGGTATAGAGATTACTTAAAAAATAAAATCTAAAAAAAAAAAAAAAAAAGCTCCCAGACTAGTCCTGAACCTCGGACATCTGCCTTTCTCTTCAGGGAGGGAAGAAGAACTGGGGTTATCACTGCCACTACCCCAGTGTGTGATTGACTCCATTCCAGGGAGCTGTAAGGATATTTAACATATTTGCTACAAAGAATATGTATACAACAAGGTATGTGGTCGATAGCCGGAGGATGAATCAGAAAGATCTGGGGCTCAATCAGTTCTATCACTGACTTGCAGTTTTGCTTTGTGCAAGCATAATCTCTCAAGCCCAGCCTCAGTTTCTTCTTCTGAGAGTGGAGGATGATAAAAATACTATTTCATAGGATTGTCATGGGATGCACTGAAATAATAATTTTGATAACAAAAGCGAACTCCTGAGAGTTTACTAGGAGCTCATTAATGTCTTTTAATCTCTTATTTTATTTCGCACAACAGCCAATGATAGAAGTAATAATACTACTATTATCCCTACTTTAAGGATGAGAAAATCAGAGCATGGAGAGAAAAAAGAAAGTAGCTCTGAGTCTTTCTAGTCCATGGATGGTTTACCTAGACCCACAGACCCTCAAGGGGATCCGTGGATAGAATTCAGTGGGTTTGGGAACTTGGATGGTAAAATAATAACATCTTTATTTTCACTAGCCTCTAACTGACATGTTGTATGTCATAGGCAGAAATCCTTCATGATATTAGCACTGACCTAGGACTATGTCACCAATAGAATCATGGGTATTGTCACATCAATGTGTACTTGTAACAGGTAGCTCAAAGAATTGTTTGTACTCATCACTACATTGACTGTCACTCGATCTTGTTATTTAATGCAATAGTTAAAAATCACATATATTACTATATCACAAATGTAGGTCTTTAAAATATTTTCACAACTGCATTTCAAGATCATGGGTTGCTTTTGTAATTCTATGTGTTTTATTTTATGCATTTAAAATCATTATTCTGAGAAAGGATCCACAGGTTTCCCAGACTTCCAAAGGAATCCATGGCACGCACACACACACAAAAAAGTAAGAACCATCATAGTAAGTCCATAGCTGTTAAAGCAATGGAAAGCCCTAAATGTAAAGCCAGGTAACTAGCAAATGCTCGTGGCATAGAGGGCGCTACAATAATATTATTATATTCAGCAAAGTCCTGTTCATCCAGGAGCAAATTTAGGGAAGTGATAAGGGACTCAATCCTATTGACTATACCAAACACTACGGTTTGAGTAGCAGAGACACCTAATCAAGTGAGAGAATAGGAGTGGAGATTTTTCTATCCCAATCTCCTTTTTGGGATGAAGAGAGCCTCAAAGAGCACTAGTGTCAGACCGCAGGACACACTGCAAATTAGTGTGAGAATCAATACCAGCAACCTGTTCTTCTTGAGTCAGTCTTCTATCCCTTATAGGACGCAGTCTTCCAACATTGGACATGAAGCCAAAGGGTGAAGGTCCTTCTCTCTGGTGGCACACATCTCCATCCCATTTCCTTTTGCATCCCGGGCCCACAGATGTTAGATGACCAGCAAATGTAATATGGTGCAACACTTTTCAGGTCCGGAGGTCACTGGATTGTGATGATAAGGCATCTGTTACCAACACTGAATCCTGCCCACCGCCCCCCTCCCTTCAGACCTACTTCAACTTGGTTGGAGGGGCTTGAGAATCCCAGTCTGTATTCTCCACTGACTCACTTGCTCACCCAAGTGAGAACTGCTCTATAGTAGTCAAAGGATGAGTTCTGGAATTCAAATCCCAGTTCCACTGCTTCATAGCTAAATCGAGTCAGGCAAAATTACTCAAATTTTAGAGAGATCGCTTACCTCCAAAGCTAACAGTGCCTACCTTATACGGTTGTGAGGATCAAATGTGACAATGATGCAAAGTCCCCAGCAGTGTTTGGTAGATCTTGAGAGTTCTACAAATATACTTTGCTGTATATTGTTGTTTTTTTAGTTGTGACCAAACAGCTTCACTAATGGGAGAATCCGTCATTGTTCCCTACAGAGGCATGATTCTCTGTCCTACCCTGCTTCCATGGGGCTGTGATGTACACTGTCAGTGACTCCCCCTCTGAAGAGTTCCTACATACTGGAGGAGCATTCTCTGCTATCCAGACTCTTCTGATAACCACAGCTATGCCCCAGAGAGAAAGAGGGAGAGCCCATGAGATCTACTCTGGGAGACAACAAACAACCCTCTGACGAAGGATCTCCACATCCCAAAGCAAGGACCCTGACTCAGATTGCAGACTGTGGTCCAGTATTCTCTCTGCTTGACATAGACAACTCCTGAAGTGGCCAGAGAGAAGATTCACTCCAAAAGACCTCAGAGAGGCTTGCTTTGAGCAGCCCCTGCAAACTCCTGCCTCTTCCCTTGTGTCTTGCCTGAGGGGCTGACTTCCAATTACCAGTAGGCATCTCTGCACCTAGGGCTTTCTCCATGTCTCTGAAATTCCTCTGCCCTCACACATGAGAGCCTGGGGGTTGATGTGTGAAAAGCTGAGCTCCACTTACATTTGGGTGGGATGATTTTGTGTGTTCTACCCTCCACCCCTCCCCTGCCCACTCCTGCAGCCTTAAATTCCAGTCACTCATAGTGATAACTGGCATGAGAAGGTATTCTTTTTTTTTGTTTTTTTTGAGAAGGTATTCTTTATGGCCTATTTTCCTTTTCCTGTCTCCCCTTCCTCCCCCCCCTTCAACACTGGTGCCCCCTTTGCTTCTCAGATCAACTTTTCTCAGAGCCCCTTTCCGATGAGACCATATTAAGGCAGGTTTCTACCTGAAAATTTCAAACTGAAATAATGTGAACAGAAGCCAGGCAGGAAATAAAATCTAACAAATAGGGGAAGAATCCAATCTTCTGTGTTTTTTATGATTGTAGTCACTGAAAAAAACAAAGTGCAAATCTCAGCAACATTCTTGACCAGTGCAGATAAATTTAGTTATGATGAGGGGATCTAGCAACAGTATTATTTTTTAAAGGCAGAAAGTGAACCTAAGAGACACAGACTCCTACCAAAAAGGCTTCAAACAAACAAACAAACAAACAAACAAACAAACAAACAAACAACTGTTCTCCTGGAAAATTTGTATAAGTTGCTATGAAATAAAAATGTCCTTTACCTGTAACAATTTCCCATGAATCCTGAGTATGTATTAAAGATTTAGTTTTCTGTGCTAATACTGGTGGTCTCTGGTGGAAGCTTAGATTAGCATGTGGGACCCTAGGAAGTATTGAAATCAAACACCAACAGGGACAGGCCTTGGGAATTCCCTGAACAGAACCAGTTCAGTCCTTCACACAAAGCTTAATTTAGCTTATTTTGCAAGACAAGCAAGGCTCACTTGACCTGGGTCACTTCATGCTGACACTTCTGAAAATCCTAAGCCAAAGTTATTCCCCAAAATTGATACGAGGTCACCACTAACCAGTTTCCTCTCATTTAAGAAAATTCTAATATTGTAACCCATCACTGTGGGGAATCAACAGTCACTGATTGCACATGATCTAAGCTGCTTTACAACGATATACCTCTGAGCCTCATTCCACGTTTTGGTTTAAATGCTCCCGGTTGGCAAACTGTCTTTTTGGTGTGTACACAATAAACTTGTACTAAATACCATTGGGGTGATTCATTGATTTCACTTTTGGCTTCTTGTTTGTTTGTTTTTGCTGTATTTTGTTTGGTTTTGAACTTTGGACAAAAGATACACGGCAACCCCAACAGCATCACATATAATCAGTTTTATTGCCAGGTAAGAAATTCATATTAATATAGTGAATACATGTTTACAAATAAACATTTTTAGAAAACAAACAAATGTCTTTTTTTTCTTCATTGTAGGAAGTATTATTGGTATCATAAACTCTGCAGTTGTTGACAAGTATTAACACAGGTTTACTTGCAGAACATACGGTTACTAAAATATTCGCACATAAAATATGCTCCATTTACACGGAAAACTGGGGAGGGGGGAGTTAGATGGGGGTACCAGGCAGAGCCCCAGGCGGGATGGAGGCTGAGATGCTCTGGGAGGGCAAAGGGAAGTCAGACTCTGGTCCCATTGGGTTGGAAGTCGGGGATAGCTAAAGGCAAAAAGTAGAGGCTAGTGCCAGGGCATGGGATGGGGCAGGGACAGCCTCTCTGCTTTGTTCCGGTTTCTCTCTTCTAAGCTCCCCACCATAGCTACAGGATTCATGTTGATACATGGCAGCCACAGATCCATCAGTACCATGAGTTCCATCCCCATCCACCCTCCTGGGAGGAGGCCTAAGAATAAACCTCCTTGTCCAGCCCCCACCCCCTTGGTCCCAGTTCACCAAGCCAACTGGAAGGTCGTGAGACAGAGAAGTAATGTCCTCTGCCGTCATCCTGTCACATCTTCCTGAGCGTGCTGCAACCTTCCTGCCAACACCCCCCAACTAACAACAAAACTCACCGGATGAAGTTTACCCAGAAGAGAAGGAACACGGAGGGGGGTGGGGTGGGAAAGAATTCTGTCGATTCAGAGACCAAGAAAGGTCCTTAATCAGTGTTGGGATAAAGGTCAGATGAAGCGAGTCCAGTACAAGAGGCAAGATGAGCCAAAGGGGAAACTAGACTCACAGGACTTTGGAGCTGGAGGGAACCTCACAGATAAGCAGACCCAGTATTTCCTGAAATACGCGCTGTGCATCACTGGCAAATGCAAAACGATTTGTAGTAGCACGTGGATCTAGCACTGGTTAACACCGAGTCACAGAGGGAATGGGTTCCTTTCCATTCTATCCGTCCGATGGAGTCCCTTGGAGTGCAAAGTCTCCACTGGGTGCTGGTATATCTTTAACAGCTCTTTAACAAATCTGCTAATCTTCTTAATAAAGAAAAAAGGGAGAGGGAGGAAAGATGGAAGGGAAGAGAGACAAAGAGAGAGAGAGACAGAGAGAGCGTGCGATGAGCCAGCAAAGGCCTGGCTCTGGGTTAACAACCTTCCACAGGCAACAGTATCCAGCTAGAGCTTAACGATTGCCTCTCTGTTGCCTTGGTCCTTGTTTTTATGCTTACTTTTTATTTAGGGTGATGATACTGACTTTCTGTTTGGCATGAGGAAAGGAAGTTTTCCTTTTAAGAGTTCAAAGTATTAAGAGGGAATCAATTTAGATACAAATATTTTGGTGGCAATACACAGAGATGCCAAAAGCAGGTGCACGGAAAGCTAATATCACGGAAACCCTGACCGAGCTGGGCGGTGTTTACCCCACTCTGGGGAGCGCTGGGATCCCAGCAAAGAGGCTGAGAAAGTGGGCATTGTATCCGCCCCCACCCCCACCCCGACCACCAGCTCTGCTTTGTCCAGCGCAGAGCCACCTTCTCAGTGAGGATCTTCCAGAGTGGCACCTGTGCACGATTACATTTTTAAAAAATGGGCAGAGGTTTTGCTATTCAGAAAGATTGAAAGGCTTTCCCCGTGTTTCAGATGGGAGACTACGGCCCGAGGAGATAACATACATTGTCAATGTGCCCCCAGATGGAATGAAAAGAAGAACCTAACCCCTGATTTCCCTTGCTTCCGTGATGTCGGAGGAGAGAGACAGGTGAGGCAGCATGCCGCACGGGGGCATCCCCAGGAATGCTCTGGATCTTCTTGGACCACTACGTATAGCTTCTGACACCAGAAGAGCTCTGGGGCTCTCAGAGGTTCCTGTTCATTGGCTAAGGCCGCTGGGAACTGGATGAGAACTTGTCCCCTATGATCAAAAGTTTCTTCTCTCCCTGCACTCTCCTTTGGGCTTCCACAAAACAAACAGAAGTAGCCGGGAAGCCACCTTGGTCGGGATGCCCAAGGGCCATCGGCTGGGAGGACCGATCTGAACAACCACCTCAGGGGGGATTCTGGTTAGGAGATGAATTCTTGGATGGATGTATCTGGGGAGGTAGGTGGCTGGGAGGGCCATGGAAATTACAAGATCCCAAAATGCTTGGGAGGTTTGGCGGGCGGGGGGGGGGCAGATAACAGTAGGACTGGGGGTGGGAGGGTGGGGGACGGGGAGGTCTTCATCTTTAGGTACCCCCGACATCGTAGCAGCCCCCTCGGGGTGTGGGATGGCTGGGCTCACTGACAAAGGGGGAGAGGAACATCTTCTATTACTGCAGGAAACAGGACGCGGGGCGGGGGGTGGGGGGCTCGGAGAACACAGGTTGCACTTGGGAAACAAGACTGTCATTAAACAGTAACACATTGAAGGCACCACCCACGCTTATGACATTTTCAGTCCAAAGCAGTTGAAATTTGGCAGCGGCGGCGGCAACGGGCTGAGGGGGTTCGGGGAGAGATGGGTAAGAGAGGACTGGTTTCTGCGTCTGTTTCTTGTCTTGGAGGCAAGGCGGGAAATGCGGGGTGTCCCCTTCTCACCTCTTGTCGACTTTCCAGCTGTGGAGTATGTTTTTGTTCTGATGTCATTGTTTCCTAAGTCCCAAGGATTCTGGGCAAAAATGAATTTGCTGTTTTTGTCTGTTTTGTAGTGGGCTTGTCTTTGTTTCTCTTCTTCTTCTTCTTCTTTTTAAAGTTATTTAATACTCTCTGGACCCTCTGCCCGCTGCAGAAGCCTACTATCCTTGCCATGTCGATGGTCATGGTCTTTACAGGACTTCTCTAAAATGCTCTTTCTTTCTCATCACTGCCAGTGGGTTCAGGGTCTATTGACTTTTTGTGAGTTTGAGTGTGTGTGTGTGTGTGTGTGTGTGTTTGCTTCCAACACTGATGATATGAAAAGTACTACAAATAGAATGGTAGGGGTCCAGTTACTGTCTCACGCTTGGCAAAATTGTGTGTCCATGTCACTATTTCTTGAGATTAGAAGACACTTATGCACACAGCATCCTTCCCAGACAACTCCTCTTCTCAAGTACGCTCTTCTCTTGTGTCCACCCTCACGCTCCCCCCACCCCAACCTGGCTCTTTCACCGGAAACAGCGCATGGTAAATGGTGTATGTGCTCAAATGGACAATTTCTCTAAGTTGTGCTACTTTTAATTTTTCATCATGGAGTTCAGTTGTAAGTCAGGAGGAAAAGAAAAATTAGCCCCACGATGTGGGCGTGTGAGTTGGCCACCTGGGGCCTGAAGTCGAAAGAGCCGTGCCTCAGTTTCTCCTTCGCTGTATTGCTGAACGTCCCTGCTTCCGTCTTGCTCAGCTGCCCGCTGACACGTGTTCGGCATGACCCAAGAAAAGCGTGATTCTGCGTCACCAGTAGGTTTATCGTCGGTTGGAATGGGGAGTCAGGGAGTGGGGGAGCATGTCGGGGGTGAGGGGGACAGGGAGGGTGTGGGCCAGGGGTATTTTTTTGCCTCTCTCAGTTGAGTATGGTCTCCAGGATGCTCCCTGTAGTGAAAGCTCAGACAGTCACTTCTGTTTTGCTGTTAGTGATGAAGTATGGCTGTGGGGGTGGGTAGTGCTGGGTGCGAGTCCCCAAGGGGTCGCTGGAGCCCGACTCAGCTGTGCCAAGCTTGCCCTTGTTACCATAAGCCTGCCGCCGGAGGGAATGCTCGTTGGGGTCCCAGCCCTTGAAGTTGGCGGTGGAGTTGTAGGCCAGGGGATGTGGGGGCATCTTGTTGGTGCGGGACTTCTGTCCATTCTGCTTGGCAGGGCCATGCTCAGGGCTGAAGGCCCGCGGCTCGTCATCCACTCTCACTGGGTGCAGAGGTAGGTTCCCCTTGGCGGCCAGCTCGGCCAGGTGCCGTCGCTTGGAGGAGAAGTCATCATTTACCTTGTCAGCTGTCCAAGGTGGATGGAGATGGGGAGGACAGGGCACAGAGAGGGAGAGGGTGTGGGGGGAGAGAGAGAGAGAGATAGAGTTAGGGATTGGCAAGTCAACCTGACCACAGCGTTAAGTGGGCCAACAGTCCAAACGAGACACACACTAGAAACTCCATCTGGAACAGACAGAAGGAAGGAGAACAGAAGGAAAGAGGGTCAAGTTCTTTTCACAAGCAAGAGCAAGACCAAGAAGGTTAGGGCATCCCCAGTGGACACTCTAGATCTGCACTCTCCCCGCCCCCACCGCCAATAAACACTTCTCCACCATAGTGCACCGAGCACTGTACCTCCTTGGCGTTCTTACAAAGTTCCAGGGTTGTTTCTTCATCATTAAAATCATGCATTCTCATTTTAACATCTTGAGGAATATTCATATCTGTCACCCACCATTCAAGATCGCCGATATCAATGTGTGGCTGTATTTTCTTCTGGTTTTCTCCATAAATGGGGTTCAATTTGGGATTTCTATTAGTGTGTTTGGTTGCTTTAAGCAGTTTAAGACCTGTGTTCAAACCCCAACTCTTCCACCTGCTAGAGGTGTAACTTTGGCTACTTAATGAAAAGGTAAGAAACTTCTTAGTTTTTATTACCATTAGTTTCTACATTAGGAGAGTAGTTACAATAAATATATATTTATTACATATTTCATGCGGTTGTTTAAAGGGTTAAATGATATCATGCATGCAAAGTATTCAGGTATTAGCCCCTGCCATTGTAATTATCATTATAAATCACTGTTTAATTTCCAAATAACATTCTATCATGCATTTCTCCATGCTGTTAAAAATCACTAATAAACAACATTTTAATGCCTACATAATATTTCATTGGGTAGAACTATTAAAATTAATCACTCCTCCCATTGATGAAGAGTCGCTTGCCAATATGTTGCTGACATAAATAAAGCTGAAATGAGAATCTTCAAGACTCAAGCTCTTTTTGCATTTAGGATCATTGTAAAAGTAGTTTCTTCATCTACATGAGACGACTGCAAATTACAGCCCCTGGACCAAATCCAGATGCTGCCTATTTTTGTAAATAAAGTTTTACTAGAACATGGCCATACCCACTTGCTTACCTACTGTCTGTGGCTGCTTTTGCTCTGCAGTGGTGGATCCGAGTACACATGCTTGAGACTGCGAGGCCCATAGAACCTAAAATCTTTATTAGCCAGCCCGGAAATGAATGACCTAAAGTTAATTACTTGGCAAATGGATGTAAACATTATCAAGGTTCTTGATACATATTGCCAATTCCTCCAAAAGAGTCACACCAATCTCTGTGCCATTTCACCACACCATCTCCAGCACCATGATTTCTTTCTCTTTTTCTTCCTTGCTTTCTTTCATTATGATCCTGGCTCCCTCCTTCCTCTCCTCTTCCTTCCTCTTCTCTCTCTCCCTCCCTCCCCCTTTCTTCCTTCCTTCCCTCATCTTTCTTTCCCTGTGTATTTATTTGAAAAGTTTATTAGATCTTTTATGTTCTTATACTTCTTTTATTATAAGATCCTCTACACTTTTAAAATTTATTTCTTAGTGGGACATCTGACTGGCTCAGTTAGTAGAGCATGTGACTCTTGATCTTGGGGTCATGAATTTGAGCCCTACATTGGGTGAAGAGATTATTTAAAATAAGATAAATAAAATTTATTTCTTAGCAGTAAACTTTAAATTTACATCTCTTTGGAGATGAGAAATATTTGCTGTTTTCCCATCTATGCTTCCATCATCCCACAGCATCCCACATCATCCAATATCCTACATTGTTATGTAGGTGAATTTGTGTATATGTACATTCATGTATGCCATCATTTTTCCATGTTTTTTTTCCCCATTTGATCCTTTCAACAACCCTAGGAAGTAGGAAGGATGGGGATTTTTACTCCTGCTTGATTGATTAGGAAATTGTCAAGCTCAGGAATATGAAATGATTAACAAAAGTTACCCCCAGCTAGTGGCTGA
This sequence comes from Vulpes vulpes, assembly GCF_048418805.1. NCBI lineage: Eukaryota > Metazoa > Chordata > Mammalia > Carnivora > Canidae > Vulpes > Vulpes vulpes. The sequence goes on from NC_132782.1 coordinate 104,719,411, forward strand.
GCCAGGGTAGAACCTAAGTCCAGTAGACATTATTTGGTGCTTTTCAAAGGCCATAGAGGGAAAGCTTCAGTTTCAGGACCAAGGGCACAAAAATATGGCCCACTTGCCCCCTCAGTGTCCATGGCAGATGTCACTCATTGATCATAGTGCTCTGTCCAGGCAAGTGCAGCCTCTGCTCAGACTCCTCAACACAACACCCCAGTAAGCCACACATTAACCTTCCAGGCTTCATACCATTTAAGTTGGGTTTCTGTCCCTGTTAATGTATATTGTCCTGGCTACTGTGATCTTTCAAGAGAAAGTCCCCTTTGCCATAAATTTTAGAGCTGTCTGAAGATACAGAATGTCAAAAGGAATCTGCTACTAAAGATGCGAAGAGCACACATTTTGAAAATACCATGCATTGCTTAAAGGGGTATGAGTTAAATTCAAGTCAATGTAAGATCCCCATCTTTCTGCTTTCCAGAAGAAAGTTCTAGGTTTCCAATGCCACAAAGTCTCAACAGAAGGATGCCAGAGCAATATCAGAATATTCCCCTTTGGACTTGGGGTAGTGGGGGAGGACATGAATCCAGTTACCTCCAGGACAGATTCATTGGTATTTCCTACTCCAGGTAGCCAAGTCTGAAACCATTAACAATGAATACAAATATACCTTCTTCTTCAGGTCCTTCCTTAACTCCTGGATGCAAACACCCCTGAAGCCAGAAACAAGGTAGCATCTTCCTCCTCCAGCACAACTGCTAAGCCTGTCCAGCTATGTCTACAAACGCTGCTCTAACCTATTCCACTCCACCCCCAACTTTGAACATCGCTCCACTTCAGCCACCAAACTGGCCTCCCTGCCCTGAGCCTCATGCCTCGACCCAGTCCAATCTCCACACTGCAGCCAGAGGCATATTTCTGAAATGCAAAACCTACCATGCCCCTCATCTACCAACATCCTCCTCAGGTAATTTGCTCATTCATTCATCAGAGAGTCAGGGGCAGTACTAGGCAGTGAAGAATCAGAAATGGACAGGGTCTTTGCCCTCATGGGGTGGACATCTACTAAGCGGAGACAGATAGTGACCAAAGAATCCTACAAATAACATAAAAGTATATATACAGGGGATGCCTGGGTGGTTTAGTCGGTTGTGTCTGCCTTTGGCTCAGGCCATGATCTCAGGGTCCTGGGATTGAGCCTCACATCCAGCTCTCTGCTTAGTGGAGTCTGCTTCTCCCTCTCCCTCTATGTTCTCTCTCTCTCTCTCTCTCTCTCTCAAGTAAATAAAAATCTTTAAAAAAAATTAAAAGTAAAAATTTTTTTTAAATAAAATAAACAAAAAATTAAAAGTATAAATATGGTAGGCTTATGAATATTTATAATAAGATCTCTGAGCTGGTCTGACAACAAGATGTTGCAGCTTTGAAGGCAGGGACCTTATCTTTCCATCTGTGGGGCTCTCAATCCTGGCAGTACTTGGGAATCACATGGGGGAGCTTCTAAAGCATTCAGATTCCTGGATCCCTCCCCTGAATAATTCAATTAGAATCTCTGCGGGTCAGGCCCAGGCACAGATTTTTTTGAAGCGCCCCTCCACCCAAATGATTCTAATGTACAGCCAGAGTTGAGACCACAAGCAAAGCCCTGGTGTCTAGCAGAGTCAGGGCACATAGCTTTTCCTAGAGAACTAAAGGTAAGTTACCTCCAATCTCATTCCTGTTCTCTCCTGCCACCTCCCACCATCTTCCCTTCTAGAACCTTGAACAAGGTCACATACCACCATGATAGGTTCTTCTCCATGGCACACATTGTACATGCCATTTTGCACTCGTTAATGCACTGCGTGTATTCCTGTCTCTCTCTCTCCCACTGCAGTTGCAACAGGGCAAGGCCAGGTCAGATTCCTGCCCATCACTGTGTGCACAATGTCCAGCCTACTTCTGGCAGATATTACTCAATAAGTATCCAGTGAGTGGATGTAAAAGCAAAATATTATGAATATGCATAGAATATTAGGGCAATCATAGGAGTGGAAGCTCCCCTCCCCTGTTCCTTCTGGGAGTCTCTTATAAAAGTCTCACTCATCCTCATTACGTCTCCAGTTGTGATCTAGAATCATTCATTCCCATGTGCCTCTTTCCAGACAGTGGACTAGTCTAAGATCTGCTCAGAGAAAGGAATGTAGTCAAGGTTTCCTGTATCTGACAAACTGAGACGATTATGAAGTAGGTATTCCAACAGCTGGGATAGGTGATGCTTCCTCAAAAAGTTCTAAAGGAAAGAAATCACAGAGGCATTAAAATCTTGCCAATCAGTGCAGGGATGGGGAGAAGGCTCCATTCAGGGAATCATGAGGTCCCACAGGGAGAATCTACAACCTCCTCCACAATCAACCCTGATTTAGTCTCTTAGTGAGCCTGACTCTGGGGACCCCCGGATCGTAGAAAGTGTTTGGTACTTGGAGCAAGAGAAGGGTGGACAGAAAACTCTGGGGGCCCTGTAATCAGACGGACCGGAGGTTATGAGATCTCAGGAATGTCACTTAACCTCTGACAGCTTTATTTCCTTCAGTGTGAAATGGGGATAATACAAGCTACTTTCAGGTTTGCTGTGAGCAATACATTACATGAGATATATAAGGTACGTAACACAATTCTGGAATGTAGTAACTATTCAGTACATATATTTTGTCTGTCTTCTGAAAGAACTGGATTAAATCCAACAGACATTTATTGAGCACTCACCCTGTGCCAGGCAACTTGCTAAGCACAAAGGAGGCATTCATCCAAGCCAACAATCCTTTCCTTTCTTCCTTCCCCTTTCACTTCCCTGTACCTACTACCTGTGTTTGCCTCGTCTGCCCTATGAAGTGGCCTAAGAAGGGGACTTGATCTTTTCAGGATGATTAGGGAAGGCACCCTTGAGGATGTGTGACAGCAGCAGGATTCCAGGTGAGAGAACATGTAGTATACAGCAAAATGGCCATTGTACATCGCATTGCCTTCCATCAAGAGGTTGAATGTCTTTCTCTACCCTTTGAATATGGTCGGGCCTTGTGACTGGCTTTTACCAGTAGACTGTAGCAGAAATTATGTCATGTAAGTCCTGAACCTGGGCCTTTACAAGTTCTAAAGCTTCAACTATCAGGCTCTTGGATTCCTGCTTCTGTGTGAGAAAGGAAGCCCAGGTTAGCCTCCTGGAGGATGAGAAAGATTCAGGCCAGTTGCCTGTGCTCACCACAACCAACCGCCTGCTAATTGCCAGATACTGAGTGAGGACAAACTAGATCACACAGCCATCAACTGACCTGCCAGCTGACTCCAGATACTGAGTAAACTTGGCTGAGAACAGCTAATCTAGCGCAAACCAGAAGAATTGCCAGCTGACCCACAATCATGAGTACAGTAAATGGTGGCTGTATTAAGCCACTGCACTGCACTTTGGGGAAGTTTGTTATGCAGCAGTATATAACTGACACTAAACAGCATTTGCAGGCAGGAAGGAGTCTGACAACTTCAAGAAACAAAAGGACATCTGTGTGGTAAAATAAAGGAAGCAAGAGGTCTCCAGGCCATCTGAAGTCTAGTAGGCAAGACTATATCATTCACAGACACTTATTTGTCTGACCATCTTCCCTCCACTGGACTTAGAGGTGTTTTAGAGAAGTACAGAGCAGGCACAGATATGTTGCCGGGACATGAAACTTTTCCTTAAAGAGTGATTTTCAAGATTGTTTTAATAACAGGAATATAGATGGTGGTGGATGGACCATTCCCATAACCAGGAAAGGCAATGTTTGTGATGCTCTCTTCCCCATGTTTTTGGTCTCTTCTGACTTAGATCCAGAGGAGGAGGAAGAAATGCCTACCTGGCCTCTCTTGGCTTTGTGCAGTGTGGTCCCTGTCACTATATCAAAACACTTCTCGTGAAAGAAATAACAGATTCATTGAGCAGCCTTGTAAGCCCCATTAATAAATGCATTAACCTAATCAGCCCCAATACCTTGTGGGCAGATGGCTGACAAGCCAACCAGGAAACAGATGTGTGAGCCTTTCAACAACATTGGGCCTCTCTGGTTTGATTTTTCTTCATTTAAAAAGAGGAAGAAAGAATGAAAAAGGTGCTTTCCTTCCAATGAGCCTAATTGCCTTGAAGGAACCAAGGCTGTAAAATTAAACTCTACCTTCCTCCATCTGTCTCTCCCCTAATTAGCAGCAGACACTTGTCCAGGTGCAGGGTAGGATGGAGCCTCACTTCCGTGGAAAGAGAGCGAGTCAAGGTAATAACCCGTTTTCAAAACAAGCTGCACATCTGAGGGTCTCAGCAGGTGGCCTCCCACCTACCTTCTTTCCTTGGGCCAAAGATATCTTAAGGAGGGGTTCCTACAGCTCATTCTCACTTGGTGATATTCTTGGGTCTTGGGTGATGAATTTAACTGGGTAAGAATGCCCCAGCCAACCTAAGCTTTTATCATTCCTCATTTGTCCCTGTCTTTGGTCCAAGAATATGTTGAAATCAAGTAATACATATTCTTATTGCACTTAAGAATAAAACCCAAATTATTTGCAGTGGCCCCAAGGTCTACATGACCTTATCTCTGGCTGTTTTCTAGCTTCATCTCTTCCACTTGTTGTGAACCCATCACAGAGTGTATTAGTTTCCCAGGGTTGCCTTAACAAATTACCACGAACTGGGTGGCTTAAAACAACAGAAATTTATTCTTTCACAGATTCCAGAAGTCTGAAATCAAAGTGTCATCAGGGCCATGCTCCCTCTGCAGGCTCTAGGGGAAGACCCTTCCTTCCCTCTTCTAGCTTCTGGTGGTTGCAGCAATCCTTGGCATTCCTTGCCTTTTGCCTCATTCCAATCTCAGCCTCTTACTCCATCTGGCCATCCTCTTTGTGTGGGTCTATCTGTTCAAATTTCCTTCTTCTGATAAGGATACTGGTCATTGCATTAGGACCCACTTTAATCCAGAATGAGCTCACCTTATTACGTCTGCAAAGACCCTATTTCCCAGCAGGATCACATTTTGAGGTTCTGAGTGGGTAGAGATTTGGAGGGATACTCTTCAAACCAGTATACACCGGATTCCTTTCTGCTCCTGAACACACCAACCTTTTCACCACGTCAGAGCCATTGAATCACATCCTTGCGGTTTTCTCTGCCAAAATGCTCTTCTTTTTGGTTGCACATCTGGATTCTTCTTATAATTTGGTTCTCTGATCAAAGGTCACTTCCTCAGAAAATCCCTCTTGATGAGTCAGTCAAAAGAGAGCCCTCCCCACCCCCAATTGCTCTCATCACTTCTCCCTATTCTACTATATTTTTTAGCTTGTATAATTTCATGAAATTATCTTTTTAGTTACTTGGATATTATTGGCCTCCTTTGACTAGAATATAAATTCTGATTAGGGTAGAGGCCATATCAGCTCTACTCACTACTGTATCCCCAATACCTAGCCCAGTGCCTGGCACACAGTAGGAGTACAATAACGCATTTGGTGAAGGCAGGAAAGCACTGGAAATATTTCAGATTCTGAAGAATTCTCTAAAATATTAGAAACAGGCAGCATGTTTCATGTTTTGGCCATCTGGTCTGTGAATTTTATGTGTCAAGCAGACTGGGTCTACCGGGTGTCCATATTAAATATTATTTCTGGGTGTGCCTAGGAAGGTTTGCATTTGAATTGGTATGCTTAGTAGATTGCTCTCCCCCATATAGGTGGAAATTATCTAATTTGTTGATGGACTAAAATACCACAAAAATCAGAAGAAGGGCGGCTCCATGCCCTTCCTGTCTGCTGCCCTATCTCCTGGGTGGGACATTGGCCCACTGCTCCTCAACTGGGATTTACCCCATTGGTTCTGCTGGTTCTCAAGTTTTTGACTTGGACTGAGATCACACCACTGGGTTTCTAGCTCTCAGACAATAGAAATAGATCATGCAACTTCTCAGCCTCCATAATCATATGAACGAATTCCCCATAATAAATGTCCTTTCATATATGTACATATCCTGTTATTCATACATACAAATATTTGTCATATTCATATATACACATATATATATGAAAGGTGGTTTATTATGGGGAATTGCTTCAATCACACCCATTATATATATATATATATATGCATATATATATCCTATTATTCATATGTGTATATATATATAAATAATAGGATAAGTGTGTGTGTATACACAGTTCAATTTTTCTGGGGAACATTAATACATACTAATACAGAAGTCTGAATGATCTGTGCCCTGTGTTTTATAGGAATCACAGGACTAAAGAATGGGTTAAATTCCTTTATTTCTGGGGCAGGAGAACCTGGTTGCTGCCCAGCTCCATGTCTCTGGTTATAGCCTTGCAGAGGCATGACTGTTCTGTAGCAGTGAGCTCAGGGAGGCAGGATGCAGTTAGGTGAAGGAGGCAGGGACTGGTTAGAGACTACATGCATATAGTAGAACTGTGGTCTCCCTCTCAGATCCCCAGTGGTAAATTGAGTAAAAGCTCATATTAGTTATTTTTTTTCCTTTTTTTTTCATATTAGTTATTAAGAACATAGTCTGTTCTTGATACTTGACTAGGGAATTTGTTAACCTTTTTTTAAAAAAAATATTTTATTTATGAGAGAGAGAGAGAGAGAGAGAGAGAGAGAGAGTGGTGGAGAGGGTCAGAGGGAGAGGGAGAGAGAAGAGAGAAAATAACAAGCAGCCTCCCCATTGAGCAGGGAGCCTCATGTAGGGCTTGATATCAGGACCCTGAGATCATGACCTGACCTGAAACCAAGAGTTGGATGCCTAACTGACTGAGCCACCCAGGCACCCCTGTTAATCCTTTTAAGACTCTCAATATCCTACTAAGGTAGGTGCCATTCTCAGCCTCATTTTATAAATGGGGAAACTGAGACTACAGAACTTTGGCAACTTGTTCAAGAGATGGTGCTGGGATTTGAACCCAGGATACCCAGCTCAATTCTGGGTGTCCTGAAATTTATGAACTTGTGGCTACAACCCTCACCATTTCTATAACCACTAGCCTGGCTTATAGAACCGTCTTGTTTCCTTCAAAAGGTTTTATCTGCAGGAAAATATCCCCCCAAACTACAGAAAATAGAGAGCAGAGTGAGAATTATACAGAGAAATCACTTTTCTTGTTTCCTTCTCTCAAAACATTAGGGATTGGGGTGCATATGGCAAGTATCAGAATCTCAAGAGGAAACATCAGGATCTCTCAACCAGAAGCTTAACAAAGCCTCAAATTCCCTCCTAAAGCAAACTAGGTTAATCTTTTTCTTTCTTAAGGTGAGGAGGAGGGAGCTGGGGGTGACCTGAGATGTTCCCTGTCAGGTTGCGACTCTTCCAGTGTTAAGGTTGGCTACTGCATTACCAGGAGCACAGATCTTGGCATCTCTGAAGGGCAATGATGTTAGCTGGAGTGCTGGCCAGTCACTGACCGAAAGGAGGCCACCTGTCCTGGAGTTGAGCTGGATAAAAAGCCATTCACTTCTCATAGAACTGAGTGAAGACTTCAGGTCAGGTTCTTGACACATACTAGTTCATGTAGTTGGCCCCACAAAGCAGATGTGCTTGCCTGGGCTCATCACAATGATTTCCTCCCTGACAACGTAGTGGGATAGTGTGAAATATTAACTAATATTTATTTTCCTTGTGCTTCTACTATCCCATCTCCACCACCCAGAGAACATGAGTCACTTTCAGCAACAACAAAGAACCAAAGTGTTGGGTTTGAATCCTACACTGGCTCTCAGCAGCCATAGCAGAGCCTCGAGTCTCAAAAGGCAAGACTTCAGCAGTAGGTTCCAGGAATTAGAAGGATTAATGAGAGAAAGAAAGGAAGATTAGTGAGGTTAGAACTTGAAGGCTACCATGCATCAGGCTCATACAATATATAATGATGTCTGAAAGAACAACCACCTGATTATTGTGACCATAAATTCTTCTTCACAATATGGTGGTAAGAGCCTAAGCTCTGAAAGATGGATCTAAGTTCAGATCCTAGCTCTTCCACTTATAGGCTGGAGACATTGAGCAAGTTACCTGAACTCTCAGAGTTCTACCAATAAAATTGAAAATCAAAAGACAATGGTTGGGTGGCAGGGGGTTGAGGGTACTGAAGAGAATCATGTACAGTACCAATGTCCTTGCCTCATAGTTGGTATTCAACAGATGGTAGCTGCTATTGCTGTCATTGTTAGAAAGCAAAAGAAAATTGCATGAGGATAGACTGACTTTGCAGGGTGCTGTGCAGAAGTAAAGGAGACAAGGCAGGTAAAAGCACAAACCATTATGCATGGTGTATGGTAGTGTTCTTTAAGTGTGGACTCTCACCTGGGAAAATGTAGCATATGGCCACTTGGGCCCCAAGCCTTTCTCTGCCTTTTTCTCTTGGGCATGTGGCCACTGTGCTCCAAACTAGATTTCCTCAGCCCTCTTGGGGGCTACATTTGGCCATGTTGCTCATCTTTTGCCAATGGTATGTGAGCAAAAATGATATATCCAATTTTCACTTCACCTGACTTACTTAAAAGTAAATCGCTTGCCCTGGATGTCCCCTCTTCTCCCTTTCCATTGGCTTGACAACAACTAACCATAACAATGCAGATGAGGACAATCCTGTAGACGGTGGTAGAGAAATAGTGTTTGAGGAGCCTGGGTCCCCAAGTGACACTTTAGAGTAGAGCTGTCCCACCAACATGTACCACTCCCCTGGGTACTGTAACAGAACGATATACTTGTTTCTCTCAAGCTGCTGTATTTGTGGGGCCTTTGGTTCAGTAGGACAATATTTGCTTTTTACTTATACAGAAATATGTCTGGGTCTGCACTTTTTTCCCCCTCCTTCACAAACTACGTTAAAGAGTGAAACAGGGGACAATTCATGTTTAAAAAAAATACCCAGGTATTTCTCTCTTCTTTTAAAATACATTCTATAAAGCTGTGCAGGCTCCTGAAACTGTCTCAGCAGGCAGAAACAAGAAAGGCAAGAAAAAAGCCTAGCTTCTTAGACAGGAGAGAGCCAGGGAGGAGTTGGGAAGCTTTGCCTTTATGGTGAATTAGCCCTGTTTCACCTGGTTCTGGGCCTTGCTGAAGAGACATCAGTAGGGAAAGTCACATTTGAACCAGGTCTTAACAAAGCTCGGGGCTCCCAGCTCTCTGCTGGGCTTCACATCTTCCTTCTGAAGTCCTTTATCTCGAAGAAAGAAAATTGTCAAGGGGAGTCCAGAAGCCTGAATCTTCTTTGTCTTAACCCTGAGGGCTCCCACTATCTTTGCTGGAGAGGATTCTGAAATAGTGCCTGGCTTGGGCTTTGCACTAAAGCTGTCCAGGCTGCACCACTAGCTCCTTGGTTATGAGTCCAGGGAACCCTCTGCAAATGTCTTGTTGCTAACAGGCCTCTAAACCTGCAGGTCCTTTTTCTCTTCCCTTAGGCAATGCTGTTCTGCAGTCACCTCTTTCTGAGAGGCTGTGGAACAAATATAGACAAGACTTGTGCTCCAGCCATGGCTGACCACAGTGCCCCCTACATAGAAGAGCTCTGGATGGAAGTGGTACATTCATTCACTGCCCTGCCACACATCCTGCATTGCTGCTCCATAGATGGAGATCATTCTTTTCAGAAATTCCTTGTACAGTTTGTCTTCCAATCGACTTCTCCTCTGGTGAAATTTTATAAAACTGGTGTTTGTTCTTTTTTTTAATGTAGCAAATAAAGGATGACTCTCCTTAATCCCATGTTCTTCCTTCCAATTTGTCATAGCAAAGCATAAACAAAGCAGATTATTATCTCAAAGCAAATAATTCTTAAGATTTCGGATCCTATGTTAGATTCATACACGAATGACCTCAATTCTTCACCCTTCCCTGTATCCATGCTTTTTGTATGCAACTTTGAAACTCACCCCAAAAGAGGTAGATCTTTTTTCCCCACCAGTGTATTCTGAGTTCATCCATGTGACTAACGAATGTGAACAGACATGACATTACAGAAGCATGAAAAAGTGCTTGCTGGTTTGGGGTTCCTCTTTTGTACCTATGCCATCATCATGGGATGTGTGGGCTACCCTCTCCAAGGATGAAAGACACCTGGAGCAGAGCCAAGTCACCTGAGTCATTCTAGCTAGAACCAGCCTTGATCAGCCAACATTCAGCAAGCTCCCAGAGACAAGAGTCAACTCAAGTGAGACTAGGAGAACCTCTGACATCAGCACAAGTCACTGGCACATAGACACCTGGTCTCAGTAAATGCTGCTAAATAAAGTTAAATCACAAGTTTGGGGCTACTTGTTACACAGCATTTTTGTGGCAAGACTACCAATACAAACACCAATCATTTACTCACCCTACTTCCAGGAAGAGCCCCATATTTTCAGATGGGGAATCTACCTGTCTCCTACTCTTAATCCATGTGGTTTGGCTGACACATGCTTCCACTCTTTCCCCAGCTATTCCCCAGGGACTACAACCAAAACATTCCATTGCCCTCTCCACAACAATTTGTTCAGAGGAGGGTGCATGACAAGGCAAGCCAATCAGAGCAAAGCAAAGAGCCAAAGAAATCAATGATCCCCAACCTTCCATTCTACAGGAGAGACAACTCAAGCTGTGGTCTCAAGGACTGCGAATTGCTAACAAGGAGCACTGGATCTAGAACACAGGTCTCCTGATTTCCATCTGGTTGATTTTTCTGCTTCACAGTGCCTCTTCAGAAAAGACTACAAGATTCCCTTCAAATGGTATGCCCAACTTCATTCAATCATTTATTGATAAAATGCACATTGAGTGTCTACTATGTGCTGTAGGCACCATGCAACGTGCTGGGAAAGTGTGAAATGCAGATTAAAAAAAAAAGATCTAACTGGCTTCACATCACAGGGAGTGCTGGTGCATATTTTCAAACTAGCAAAATATGTACTGAATCTTACAGAATGGCATTTTCTGCCAAGCAGAGAATCTCCTCCATGCCCTATGGGTTTGCAAAGAAGTTCATCAAAACTCCAGTGCTTACTGTGTGCTTTTCAAAAGAGGCCAAACTCAGGAGCTGGTGGGATTTGATTTTTATTAAAAAAAAATCCCCTCCCTATTCTCCACCTGCTCTGCACCCTCCTGCTCACCAGCAAACCAATAACCCAAATCAGAACATTGAAAAAGCCTGAATTTCATGCAGTAATGTTTTAAGGTTGCCTTTAGGTGGGTCTTTATTCAAGATGTGTGCACTCCAACAAGACTGCCACCCAAACTAGATATTTTCTCCTGCTTTGTGCCTCTGTACCATCTCTTAGATGAACACTTATTACCATGGGACATCAATTTTCTTAGAAAAAAGAAAGAGCTAGAATTTACTGAGTACCTACTATGTACTAGACACTCTTACTCACTTCCCTGACATTGTCTCATTTAAGCCATCTTAAATATAGGTGACAAGGCAAAATCATCTCTTCTGTGTGACAATGGGAATTAAGGCCCAGAGATACTGGGTAATTTGGCTGCCAAATTTCTCTGCCACAGCTGATAAGTGTCAGGGCAGGACACTGAATCCAAGATTGTCACCTCCAATGTTCCTAGTTTCCAGCTATGGATCCAGCTCAAACCCTCAACTAAGAAAACAGTTTTATTTCAGCAACCAGCAAAAATACTCATGTTTGGAAGAATCCTGGCATGTGAAATTGGTGTTCTAGGATAAATTGTGTCTAGAGATTGGGTCTTGGAAAAGGTAAGTCCAAACTTTAGTGTATAAAGAATTATCCAGAAAGTGCAGTTAAAAAACAAAAAATTAGAAGATGTCGAGGCCCCATGTCCAGTGGTCCCAGTTTCTTTGCACTATGTGAGCCCAGGATTTTCATTTGTAACAAGCATGCCCAGTGACTCTCAGTCCAGTCTTTTTTTTTTTTTTTTTTTTTTTTTCCCCGTCTTTTAAGCCATTCTTTGAAGACTGGGCCTTGGCCCCAGGTCTGATATAATTTTCCTGTGTGACTTTGGGCAACCTCATTTATCTCAGGGGACTTGGTTCCCTCATCCATAAGAGCAGAAGGCTTGAGGAGAGCATATTTTCTTCACTGTCATCAATTAAAGCATTTTACTTCTATTGTCTCCTAAAGTTACTCCCCCAAACACTATGGAATGTGGATTTTCAGGGCGGCTGCTCTGGAAATACCAGAAATGGGTGTTGGGAGCCTATGAGTGGCTTGTGCAAGAGCACGTGGTCTGCTTCTGATCCGAGCCAGAGTGATTATACCACAGTCCTATGCTGGTGGCTTCCCCCACGTTCAGTGCCCTAGGGTAGCACTGGACTAAGCAAGCAACAGTCAGATTCAAAGATTCATTTTGCAAAATTACCAGATCCCAAAAGACATGGCTTCATACCGATTGGAGAGGCTACCAAGGTAATGGTGTCTTCCTTGCGGTGGGGGGTGTTTCAACAATTTTGTGGGGAGTTCCCAGGACCAGGCAGGAGTGGAGCAAAGCAGTGACCACTAGGGGGCAGCATGCATGGGAAACCTCAGAGAAACCTGAATAGAGCAAACGGGTGTGATGTTCACCATTTCTCACCCTGGCACATATGGTACACCTCCCAAGGGAGGTATATAGTCAATGCGGATGGAAAAGGGAACGTGCATCTTCGGGGACCTTGCCTTTTCTCCTTGGCAGCTACTCCCTCCTTTGCCAACCTCCCCAGGTGGCACCGACCCCTCTGTCTCCTCCTCCACCCCTGCCCTATGCTCCCAGAGTGGGTTCCTAGCAACATTTGTGCCCCTGAATGTTAAGATGTTAACTGGTTTTCCTGAAGAGAAATGAGATCAGACATCAAAAGTGTTTGGGAAATGATGCGTTAGAGTCTGACGGGTTGTGTTGGCACGAGATTTTCCAGAGCCTTTCATTTGCTCACCTGGTAACAGTCATAATGATACCAGTAATAGTCTTCATGTGGCTATGACTTTCCATATGCCAGGCACTGTGACATGTGTTGTACATGTTATCTTCACAGCCAACCTAGGTGGTAGGGGACTATTATCCCCATTTTGTAGATCAGAAAACAGGGACTCAGAGGGGCCGCGCTAACTTGCCAAGGATCACAAGGATGCTGAACGAGGAGACCATGGTTGGAACCCAGGTGTGTCTGAGGCTAAGTGCATCGCAGCCTGCATGTGTCTCCCTTTTGAGGAGGTGTCAGGGTGTGGGAGGCAGGGGCTGTCCAAACTCCCCGACCTTGTTATTATGCTTCATGCAGACTCTGGGGCTGGAGGTTGAGTAGAGAACACTGGAGAAAGATCAGTGACCCCAGAGGAACCTGGGCCTAGCCATTCCTGAGATCCCTACTCTCGTCCCCAGACAAGGCAGGATAAATAAAGATTCATTTAACAGGACAGGTGAAATTAGCCCGGTTTGGGTAGAAAAACAGCTTCCAAGCCCTTGCTTTTGACCAGTCCCGAAATATTTTCTAAATGCATCAGACAACAACAAGCTGATATAAGGACAGGGGTGCTGACTGCCTCCAAATGCTGTCACGGGAATCATAATGGCTTTGTTTTTCACAGAGGAGACAAAAAAAAGTTTATGCCTCAAATTAGTAGGTCTGTCATGTTCCAAATTGTTTGCGTTTCTAAAAATGGATGTTGACATGTGAACAGTTATTATCTAATGCAAGCCCCAAAAATCTGCCTCTCTCAAGGCAACTGGGTAGTCAAGGGATCCTCAGCAGACACATGGATCTACAGCTCTCTCTCTGGATACGGGAGTAGATCTCCCACTCCCCATGCTCCTCTCAGAGCTGAGGTTGTTTCTGAGCCTCTGAGACCTGGTCAGACTCCCCTCTTCAGAAACCTCAGCCTCCATAACGATCCCTAGAGATCTAATTAGATGGTATCAGCTTCCCAGCAGGATTTCTCTAGTGCAGTGATCTTCCAAGTGTGGTCCCCAAACCAGCAGCACCGCCATGGAACTTGTCAGCAGTGCAATTCCTCAGGCCCCACCAAACACCTAGGGAATCAGAAGCTCTGGGATGGGGCCCAGGAATATGGGTTTTAACAAACCTCCAGGGGGTGCTGATGCTGCCCAAGTGGCTGAAATGTGAGAATCACTGAAGAACCACTGTACCCTCCTGCCTGCTCAGAGGCACTCACTCACCACCTCCCATAGCCTTCTTACTTGTCTGTCTCTCCATCCTCCACCCACCGCAGCTCAGGTCACTGCCCATGTAGGTGACCGCAGAGCCTCCCGTGGGTGGCCCCATCTCCAGACCACTCACCCCCAATCCTGTCTCCACCTTGGAAACCAACTTTTGAGAATCCTCCCCACCACCAAATCCAACAGAGCAAATGGGGTGAAGGCAGAAGAGAACCAAGTTTTCCACCTGTTCTGGAAAGAGCTGCTCCCATCACCACACCCCACTGGGAAATAACCTAGTCCTTGAGTCAGATGGGTGTGTGTCTAAACTGCAACCCCAGCACTTAGCAGTTGTAGACGTTAGCGAGATGCCCCTGCTCAGATACCCGCTGAGTCCTCATCTCTGAAGGGGAGGAATGTGGATGTGGTCTACACAGCTGGGGCATCGGAGAAGTTACTGACACCATGATACCAAAGGCCAGCACTCTGTCTGCACATGGTAGGGAGTGAAGTCCAGTTCACCCAGCTGGTGAACTCCTAGACTCCATCTGACCTGACTCCTTGGCTTTCAATGTTCACCATATGGCCTCCGGAAAGCCAAAAATAGCAAAAAGGCTAATCACTCCCCAGACCCTGAGCCAATAACCTGATTCTGTTTCCCTCTCCCTCAGAAGTTGTGTTTTCTCCCCTGCATTCATTCACCTTGTGTTTTGCTGTTTTGCTTGTGCTGCTGAGAAAAAACAACATTTCCCGGATGTCTTACCTGGGAAGGTGTCTGAAAGTGACATTTTCCTTCAGGCAGTGAATATTGAGACATGAGGGGTAGCACGTTCTTCAACAATAGCCCCGAGCACAGATACTCCACCACACATGCACGCACGCACGCACGCACACACACAAACATCTACACGCTGGAACTTCGACGGACTTGCAGGGCCACCCAACAGAGACATACGTGTGATACCGGGTCACACACAGACACCAGGACTCTTTGTGTCTTCACTGGTCAGTGTCAAATCTGACAACACCCCGGACGAAAGAGCTAGAAAAAGCCGTACAGTACCTTTTGGTGACTTAAGTGTCGCCACTGCCCAGTCACCATCAGAACTTCCTAAAAAAATAACAATTGAGAGATGCTGATCTGCTGGCCGGCTTCCCACATCCGCGGTGCCCTCACCCCCAGGTGCTGCTGCTGGCAGCCCCAGCTGCAGCCTCCATGAGGCTGGCAGGCTCAGGAGCCCCGGGGGACGGGTGAGAGGCCAAACATGCAAATGTGATCCTGCGCACGCCTCCTTCTGCAAAGCCATGCAGCGGTATCAGGATAACACCCCACAGGGGGTCAGAAGAAGTCCCCTGAAAAAGGCCTAGATGTTTTCAGTTGCATTAGGGAGACAGAGTTCTTTTTTTTTTTTTTTTTTTTTTTTTTTAATTTTTTTTTGCGGGGGGGGAGACAGATTTCTTAGGCAGTGAATCTGGCTCTGAATTTCAACACTCTAAGAAAGAAAGGAACATTTGAGTTGCATGAGGTCACTCTGGCTAATGACAACACTGTTGATCAGAGATGCATTTTGATCCTGTTTTAGTGCAATTCCTTCCTATAAAGTGTGTGGGTGTGTTTTGGGGGGGGCAGGCATTATTAACTCCAAATCCAAGGTTGGGGTCAGCTCTGAGGACTGCAACTTTACATGCTGGGTGGCAGGTCCCTGAGGGGTAGAGAGGCTGCCTTCACACATGGTCTGTGTTTGAAAAATACAGTTGAATGAATGAATGAATTGAAGTTTCTCCAGGGAGTTACTTTTCCTAAGGGAAAGAAATGCCCCTAAATGTTAAAGGGATCAAGCTTGTTATTTGAGAATCCTGTAATGCTTGGAATTTTGTTTATAAATCAGTTTCTCCAAGTTGAATTTCATTCCAGGTGTGCTGAATGAGCCCGAGGGGGATCGCACATTATTAGCAGATCCCCCCGGTGGTCCCTTTCACAAAGTCAAGGATGGTAAGAAGGGCAATGTCTACACCCTAACCCTGCTTTTGATATGCCTTCTCTGTAAGGGTTTTACTCAAAGCGGGGCAAATCTACCCACATGTCCACGCAGCAGCCTCTGCCCACTGGCTGGAGGCCTGGCCAATCATTGTGCGTCACTAGCTCCCCTTTCCTTTCTTAGGACTCTACCTGGACAGCCCAAGTCTTCAGCCTTTTATGCAACTTCCAGAGACAGATGAGGCCGCCAGCTGAGAGGAGTCACAGGGAACATTCTGTGTGATGTGAATGATTACAGAGCACAGATCCGGCCTCATTTAAACATTTCCGGTTGGCCTCCCAGGCATGCCAGAGGATGCTCAAATTGCCACATTCCCCCTGCGGATATGAACTCCAACACCCTCATCACTCACCACAGAGTGGAAATGACGGGACAGGAGAGTGACAAAGTTAAAATTAAGTGAGACCCGCCCGGGATGGACTGGATGTTTCTTCTCCTTCTGAGCTAGGGTCACTGACATCTGGAAATAGTGATGTGGCCCCAAATCTTCCTGTGCGGGTGGACACAAGCCTGATCGAGTCGCTGAGTCACTGATCCCAAAGAGGCCATCTTACCCCCAAGTCAAATTCATCCCGTGAAGTCAGGAACCATGCCCTCGCCACCCCTGTCCCCACTACCTAAGACGGGGTTTATCTCTGGCAAGGGGTAACAAGTTGTCTTTCATAAATCCACTGAAAATAAAGACACTTAATCAGATGGCACACAGGCTTCCAAATATATACTTAAGTTCCCACTACATGTTTTGTGCCACTAGTGGGCATTAGATAAATATTTGTTGGACAAAAAAATTAAACACTTAGTAAAAGAGGATGGATCCAAGGCACTGAGAGGAAAGGGACATGAAGGAAACTTTCTGGGTGATGAAATATTTCTTATCCTTACTGGGATGTCAGTTGTCCTAGAGTATGTATATTTCAACAATCACACTATTATAAAATTAGGATCTGCATATTTCACTAAATGTAAGCTATACCTTATCTATAGTATGCCTTAAGTCTATTGCACCTCAATTATACTCAGCACCCTGGGAAAACTTTCAACGTTGAACAAAGAAAATACAATCAATGTGTTAGTAAGTCTTCCCTCCAAAAAAGGGGGAAATGGTACTCCCAAAAGTTTTTTTGTTGTTGTTGTTTGGGTTTTTTTTTTTTTTTTTTTTTGGTCTGGTTATAACCTTCTGATGCTAGAAATTGTTCTCTGGAAGATAGAATCTTTTCATGGAAAGAACACAGGATTCTGAATCAGGCAATCCTGAACATGACTCTTGGCTCTGCCATTTACGAAAAAATATGACCCTGGGAAAATTGCTTAACTACACTGAGCCTTAGTGTCACCATCTGCAAGAATGGGATCAAGCCCTCCATCAGTGGTATAGTGTTTTGGGAGTTCAGTGATGTTAACCTTCCTCCTGCCATAGCTTTAAAAAAAAATTAAACTAGTAGAAGTCAATCCATAGTTAAGGCCCTAATACATCACTTAGGGTTTTCACACAGGATTCCTACAGCAAGATGGAAGAGAGAATTCCTGCCTTGTTGAAGTGTGTTGTTGCTGTGGTTTTAAACAGTGCTATTGGAAAATGTAACATGGTTCTGGCAAAATCATCCCTTGTCTGTCAAACAGTAACAGAAAAAATTACTTTATTAAAATTTTAATGCAAAAATGAAGGTACCACAGCATTTTATCAATAATGCCGGTATGCCCTCTTTCTCTCATTGAGTAGCCAGGGCTGCACCAAAGAATCTAAAGGGGATGTGGTCAGGAGTTTAACTCTTAGATGCCTAGAGAAAAAATTGGACATGAAGCCAGTAGGAGACAAATGCCAACATGTGAGTGACTTTCTGTTTGCAAGGTCCATCAGAAATTACATGAAAGTGTGATCTTTTTCCAACTCTGGAAGCAGGAGCCACCCCTCTCTGAGCCATCAGGTAAGCCTTCAGGATACCTTCCCAAACACCTTTGTCTTGTGAACATTGACCTATGAGGAACCATAAAATGGGTTCTCACATCATAACTACCCATCACACGGGTGGCTCAAGCCAGGGAACCCGTGTGCTTAATTAAGTTTTCAGGTTACATTTCGACTCAATCTATCACAAGACACACTTCCTGTCTTCAATCTTAGTGGAAGATACGTCTAAAATGTTTAAATCCTTAGGAAGGAAGGAGACTTAGGACTTAGGAAGAAGAGTCAGTCGGATGAAACTGAATCTTTTTGTGATAGACTGTAGTAGCCATATGTCCGGGCATGGATTTTCATTGTTCAGGCTGTAGATGGGTCATTGTAGAGGTCTGGCTGACTGCAGGTCCTTAGGACAGCTCAGAAAAGTCATTTGCTCTTTATTTCCTTGCTTGTTTGTTTTATCAGATCCTCAGTGTGAGTTAGCTTCCTTGTATGTCTTTCCCATCAAACTGGCATAACCCTCCCTCCCTCAAAATGACAGCTGAGCAATTGCATGCTAACCAAGGTACCAGTCTACATTGGAGATTCAAGGGAAAATATGCCCGACAAACAACTCTGGTCTGGAGACTTTATTATGTGGGAGTATTTCCTGAGGGTTGACTGTGTGTTGGGCTAAGCACATTCTGTGCACTATATCATTCAATATTCCCAACAAACCATTAGCTGTGTATTTTTATTATCTAGGATGTTACTTGCTAAAGTCTGAATGAGGTCTTAAACTCAGAAGCCAAGCTGTGTTCCACCATCTTGCTGGTCATTTCTCCCAGCTCCCGTCTTGATGTGGTGCCCATCACACTCTATTATTCTCTGATTTTATAAACATATGTTGGGAGCACTCATTAAGTCCCCCCACATGGTACTAGGTTCTGGGGATGCACTGATGAATGGGACAGACTTGGTTCATGCCTCAATGGGACATATAATCAAGGGACATCAGATTAAATGTCTAAAGAATGAATGGATGAATGAATGAATGAATGAATTGAACAAATGATAATTCAACCCCATCTCACCTCCTTGTATGGAGTCTGATGAGATTTAGCTTCCAGCATTTCCCTAGTGTGTGCTAATCTTTTACTGATAACTGGGCAGTGAACCCCTTAGGAACAGAAACCTTCTGCAGTCACATGCTGTATTCCTGAACTGTAGAGAGAAAAGAGCTCTCTTTAAACATGAATGAGTGTGATTTCAATAAGCAACTAAAATATATAAAACAAAACGAAACAAAATGAACCAAGTCACCATCTTTTTCTTCCCGGGTTGGCAGTGAGTGGACAGGACATATTTAATGGTCCACAGGTATTCTAATAACTAGAATGAGTGGAATTGTTTCATTTTCTATTTTAAAATTTCCTCACTTTTCATTCCTCATTTTTCACTTGAAGAGGTTGAGGTCAGAGAGTTTCAGTGACTGGCTCAAACTACCCAATGTTCTGGATATTAAAGCTGCCAAGAGAAATTTATTTTCCAGGGATATTTTTGAACCTGGCAGTTAACCCTAAAGGCTGTCCAAGCCTCTCCTTATTTACTAGAAATTTTTAGAAAGTGAGTCTGGTTATCAGAGGCTGCAGAGCTTTCAAGAGCAAACAATTTTTTAAACAACTTCTCTCCTGGGTGGTAATGATTTCATTAATGAAATGCATTTCATCATCTACATACACATCATGGTGTGAATTATGCCTTAATAAAGAATCTTTCAAAGAACATTTATTATGGGATTTGCCTTTCATTTGTGCAGGCAGATGCTGGACACCTGGATAAGCCATTGGGTCAGCCAGTCCCTAGTAGGTTCCTCACTGGGCCTCCATTCACTAGAGAGTCACAGGACCATCAGTGACTCATAGAAGGTCTGAACTCCCACAACAGTCCTAGAAGAAGGACAGAGAAAAAAGAGGGGCACATCAACCATATCCAGGATTGAGGAGGGTACTCTAAATAAAATTCTTCATAGTTTTCTAGATTAGGGGTGCTTCCTTATGACTAAGCTGTTCTTTGATTCATGCCAAAGACAAGCTCATTCATTCATTCAGCAAACATTTCAGAAGTTCTCCCTTTGTGGAAGAAAGTGTTACTGAAGGAGGGTAAGATACATTTTCATACTGCAAATTTAATTCTCAATGCCCTGCAGACATTTGCTATGCACAGGATCCCTGTATAAATCCTGGGGAAAATCAAGGAGCATTGTGGGAATATCCACTCATTATTTACCCAAATAGCTACTGGGTTTTTGAGGGAGGACAAGACACTGCACCTAAGCTGAAGAAATGAGTTGTTTAAGGTAATGTAACGAGTTCAAAAGGAAAAAGGTGTCTGGGCTGATTTTTTTTAATGCCAAAAGAAGAATCAAATAGAACCAGCAGATGCCATTTATCACCCAAATGCAAGGCTCAGAAAGGGGAGGGGGGTGGTGGGCCACCAAATAGTGTATGAAGGCTTTGCAGCTACATCAGCACAGATGCCCCGACTTTTTCTCTCCTAGGCAACAGCTCTCAGCTCTTCCTACTAATATTTGAGTCTGTTTGAACACGCTTAGGATGCATATGCTGTGCAAACATGCAATATGGAATAGAGGGAATCTGTGTCATGGGGTGTATATGAGGGCTGAGTTGGGTGTAGAATTTCAACATGAAACGTGGGAACTGGTATATAAATCCTGCAGGGCTTGGGATTTAGAAAAGCCTGTGTCAGTCTGCACAGCCTGTGCCCTTGGTATTAGAAATTTGGTTTGCCTGTCTTTGAGTGACTCCATCTAGAAGTCCTAGGAGAGGGGGAAAAATGAGTTCCCAAAGATACTTGTGGTCCAAATACTTATTGAGTTCCTAGTATGCACCTGGCTCTCTGCCGAGCACCAAGGTACTTGTTGTGTGCCTTTGCTATTGGGAGACCAGGGTCACCACAGGCATCACAGACACGTGATAGTGTCTGGGCTTTGGTTTCTGGTGTCAATTTGTAAAGGCGTTAGGATATTTAACACTGGAATCCATCACTAAGGGTCTCCCATCTCATCTCTGATGAGGGAAGAAACGAAGACAAGCAGATGATAATACAAGCAAGCATGTGGTCTGTGAGTCTTCCATCTGCCTGAAGTTTGACTTTGCTGCTTCCACCCTATAGAACTCTTACATGAACTATTTGTTCAGGAGCCTGGGTCATTATCTGGGTTGTTGGCACACTCCCTTATGTGTGAGCTGGGGAAAGGGACTGACACAGGAACAGGACTGAGGGAGGCTAGTGGCAGGAGGATAGGCTCTGGAGTGATAAAGACTCAAAGATTCCTCAAGTCTCAATCTCCTAATCTGAAAACCGGGATAATAATTGGGCCTTCTGCTTTGGATCACTGTGAGAAAATGAGGCGGGATGTATAAAAGGTCTGATGCAATATCTGGCACTTTGATAAGAACTTAGCACCAGCTCCAGGATGCATGTCCCATCTTGAAGAGCAGAAGCTGCCTGAAATAGGAGCATTCACTTACCGACTTCTCAGAGATGGGGTGACTTATGGGGGTGATGGGTGTTACCCATTACCGGGCAAGGCATTTGGAGACCAGGTGTCCTGAATTCTGTGTCCAGAATCCCTGAGGATTCATGAGGGTAGATGGTGGACGATGAAGGGGCTGGGCTGTCAATGGGACCAAATGAGTCTCCAGGCCCTCCTCCCCAGGAAATGGCCCCCACATGTGTCCCTCACCTACCCTCCCAGCCCCACATGACAAGGCGGGACTTGATCCAGGCAGAGAGGAAGCAGCTGAGTGGCTCTGCTTCACAGTAACCTGGGCCCCAGGTAGAGAGACCAAAAATATGTGTGAGAGAGACAGAGACAGAGGGATATAGAGAGAGAGAGAAAGAGAGAGAAGAGAGACAAATGGAGAAAGAGACAGAGACAGACACAGATCTTATGAAAGAAGAAGAAAAAGAGAAGTAGGAAGAAAAAAAGAGAGGACTAGAAGAAACAGTCAGAGGGAATGAGAAAAAAAGTACAGAAAAGTAGAAGAGAAAAGAAACAGAAGAGCACTCACCGACTGCCTTTAAGGAGGCATACTTGTTGAGCTCTTTGCCCGGTGGCTGCTGCTCATAGGGGTTGGAGATCTGGCCCAGGCTGGGGTACGAATGCGGATGGCCCATCTGCTGGAGCAAGGGGGAGGTGGGCACCGCGTTGTTCATCTGGGTCGTGTCTGCACGTGAGGAGACAGAGGGACATGATCACAGATGGAGCAGGACCTTCTACCCACACCCACCACTGCCTGGCCCCAAACTCATGTCAGAACAACCAACTCCATGACCCTCACTGGAAAGCAGCTGAGGACAGATGGGTAAACAGCAAATTTATATATAAAGATGATTAACTTCAGTAATAGTCAAGGTAATGCAAGTCAGAGCAACAGTGAGAAGCCAGTGCTTTGCCAGGAGACCAGCAAACAGTACAAGCATGGAAGGACCCCCACACTAGCAAAGATGTGGAAACTGGCCAGTCTCATAAACTCACCTGGGGGCACAATCTGCCATGTTTGCAGAAACAAACATAGTTTGTTTGTCTTGAAATGTAATGTGAATGTATACCTTGACCAAATAATACAATTTCTAGGGATAAAGCCTACAGAAACAGCATCAGAATATATGGAGAATATATGGATAGAGGTGCCTAGGTGTCTCAGTCAGTTGAGTATCTGCCCTCAGCTCAGGTCATGATCCGGAGGTCCTGGGATCAAGCCCCACATTGGGCTTCCAGCTCAGTGGGGAGCCTGCTTCTCCCTCTCCCTCTGTTACTCCCCCTACTTTGCTTGCTCTCTTGCTCTCTGTCAAATAAATAAATAAATAAAGCTTTTTTTTAGATACAGAATATATGAATATTTGTTCAGAGATGTTCTTTGCACCGTTGTCTATAAAGTGGCTAAAGGGCACAGGCACAGAAACAACCTGAACTTCTACAAATACAGAATTCGTAAATAAATTACTGTGCATCTACATTAAATACACAATATGTACATGCATATGCTGGGATATCATGCAGCTGTTAGAAAAAAATGTGTTTAAAAGTGAGTTAACTCTATACATGTCAACCTGGATAGTTTCTTTTGGTTTATATTGTTCAGGGATTCCCCAACACCCTGAGAGCAGTGGGATGGATGGAGTGAGGGGAAGAAAGAGAGGAGAGGCAGAGCCCAGATGGGGTAATTCTGGCTCAGGTTCAGGCAGGAACTACAGGTTCTCCCCACTTCATGAGGCACATGTACAGATCCAGATAAACATGGTGGTGGGTGCTGGTGCTGCCTTGAAAGATCCCCTTCACTTGGCATGTGTGCCTATTTCCTGGCTGCTGTGTCAGCTGCACACAGCCCATGGCTGCCCCTAGCACCCAGGAAGTTATTCTTGGCAACTACCACCCTGGGTTTAGTGTGCTTCATGCACCTCACTCAATGCCTGAGGTTGTTGGCAACCAGGGCCTGGCTGACTCGAAGGCATGCAGACCAGCCCCATGCCTCAAGGTGGGGATAGCTTTGGAGCAGTGGATGCTCCAGAACTCCCAGGGATTGGAACAAGCCACTTTCTCTAGTAAAGGGCCAGACGGCAAATTGTTCAGTCTTTATAATTATAAATTTAAATTAGTCTTAATTAATATCATTAATTAATATTAATTAATTATAATTAATTAAATTAGAATTGTTTACGGCCACATTGTCTTGTTACAAATGCTCAACTCCGCCCTTGTAGCAAGAAGGCACAGACATGAGGTCAATGAAGGGGTGTGGCTGTGTACCAATAAAACTTTTTTTTTTTTCCAATAAACTTTATAAAAACAGGTGGTTGCTAGATTTGGTCCAAGGGCCATAATTTGACTACCCCTGGTCCAGACTTTATCTGACACTCAGACCGTATCCTTGAGTGGCTCCTTTATCTTTCCTATTTTGTTTCCCTCACAACCCAAGAGGGGTGTGTGCATGTGTCTGTGCATGCGTCTGTGTCTATGCATCTCTGTGTGTGTCTGTATGTGTGTGAGCGCTGGAGAGCATTCCCTCGGAGTCTCATACACCTGAATCCCTCTCTCAAGTGCTGCTTCTAAACAATTCAAACCATGATAGATATGGACTATGTTTGGCTTTAGAAAAAAAATGAATCCAAATGGAAAGAGACAGGGACACTACAGCTGAGAGATGAGCAGAGCATGTTTATCACTGCACAGGCAACTGCATCATGGGAATGTCACCAAACATATGCCACATAACCCAGCCTCTGGCCTGCACGTGAGGAAGTGGGTGTATCCTTCTGCCGTGATAGCTTTTTTGGCTGAGATTTAGCAGGGCTGGGAAGGCCCTAGATTAAGGAAATCATGGATGAGGTGCTGCATAAGGTACAGCTTTTGCTGAAGCGTGGACCTCAAGATCCTCTGATATCTTCTCTCCAGAGCAACCTGCTGGAGAAGTTTGTCTCCTCCCGGGCATGCCAGACATGTTTTGTGCCCAAATGCTGGTCCAGGGGGAGCACTTACTACAAGTCCTCATTGTGTCCTGGTTTTGTGAAGTGTTTTTTTTTTTTTCTCACAATGTCTTTTTTTTACTGGACAGGTTCTGCTAGTTGTGTGTACTCAGAGCTACCCTGCACAGAATACACTGTGCCCTGAGCATCTGAGTCATGTGATGAACTGCCCATCATGGTGACTGTCTCGGTCTGGATTTTCCCAGAAGTTACTGAGGTAAGGACTCAAGGAGGAGCAAATCTGGGAGGCAGGCTCAGGGAATACTACAGAAAAGGAGTAGCAGAGTGAGACAGGGAAGAGAAAGCAGACATAACTGTAGTGAACTGGAGTCTTATCCCATTTTGGAATTCTGGTAAATGGTGTTGATGCCTGTCTCAGAATTTTGTCTTCCGTGGGCAAGTGAGCCCCTTACTATTCCTACACCAATTCCCAACAGTCATTGGGTGAGGGCTGCTTCTGGAAGATAGTAATGCCTTAGCACTCGCAACCCACCATATTCAGGGGCAGAATGTGCTCTGGCAGCCACAAAAATTCTTATTCAGATATGTAAGAGCCGGCAGTTGGAAATCAGGCCAGGAAACCACACCTCTGGCCACAGAAGTGCGTATGTGATCCAAATTGGACAAATCATGATGCCTCCTTCTTCTCGTAGTGACTGGGCTGGAGGTAGGCATGGGACCTACGCTGGACCAATTAGAATTCTTCCCTGAGTTTTTCTACTGGGAATCTTTGGACTCAAGGAGCCAGAAGGTCATGGATTCAAGTGAGTTTGAACCTGCCATGTGGAGAATATTGTGAAGGAGTAAGGACAATAGGAGGAAAGCAGAGAAGATAGATAGGGAAATCCCTTTCTAATAAGCTAGTATGCTTTGGGGTTACTATCTTCGGCAATGTAGAGTTTGGACTAGTGTAGTTGTGTGGATTCCCTCTGGGAAGTGAGACTTCCAGATCGAGGGGAGGCTGCCCATGTGGCTATAATGAAGGGCCTGGGGATTGTGTCAAGATGCAAAAGGAATCACACCTGGGTATTCTACAGAGATTTAATAGAAATTTCAAACAGCAAATGGCCTCAGTAGTACATACGGAATGCCCAAAGACATTCATAAATTAATTTACTAATATCTTCATGGCAGCTCATGTTTTCTCACCCCTGGAAGTAGATCCCAAACATCAGCTCAAATTTTGTTCCCAGGCCTGCCAGGGGAAATGCTAAACTCTGTAGAGATAGAAATAAAACTAAAGGAAATAAAACTCTGTAGAGATGTTCCTCATCACTTGGGACAGGCTTTTATATTATTCAACAGAATAGTTAATATGCTATCATAAAGTATTTGCTTCTGGATGATTTCTCCCAAGTCCTGAGCTTCTTCAAGGGCAGTGAGTGGTTAACTTAATGTAAGTGGGCATGACCAAGAGGGCCCACCAAAGGAGTCCCTCACAAAAGAAAAGATGGGGCTGCCCCAGAGCCATATTCCTGCTATCACATGCAGAGCCACAGGAAGCAAATCCCAGCCATTTCAGACAGACATTTGGTGCTTGCTTCCAGACACTGAATATTCACAAATATTGAAATCCAGTCTCAGGGCAGCAATCAAGAATTATTAAACAGACATTTGTGACTGGGTTTTTTAAATGTTATTTTCATTTTACTGAACAAGAAGATGGAGCAAACCTGGCAACCCAGAGTTTCTGTGAGTTTTGTACAAATATATCCAGCTAAGGAGGAGAAACCAAAGTGTAGATGGGAAGTCAGCCCAGCTTGGAATCCAAGCAAAATAGAACAATAGGGTGAGGGAAGAGCAAAGACTGGATCAGATTCATCCTTGCCAGTAAAGATGAGAAGAAAAATAAAAGAGGTAGAGCGTATGTAGGTATATATGTACATGCATATGTATTTTTATGTATATATGTACGCATATGTATATATTATCTATTTATCTATCTCTATCATTTAATTTATATAGTCATGGCCATAGAAGGAATCCAGTCAGACCAATGATGACTTGCTCTCAGCAGGGTAGTTTCTTTTGTAGATCCACTTCGGGCCCAGAGATATTTTACCTACCTCACCTCTGTAGAAAGATACTTCCTACCCAATGCCACAAGAAAAATCTTCCCTGCCTCATTATAATTTCGCAACTCATTCTGACTCTTAGAAATAACAAACAAGGACTTGCTGTTCTGGGATGCTATTTTCCATCAAGAACCTCAGTCAACAAACAAAAAGTTGATGATGTCCCTGTGCTCCCCTTCCTAAGACGGAAGAGGGGTCTTAAGTATTTAACAGTCATTTTCAAAGAAGGGTAAGGCATAGCTACTCTAATTGGAAGCATCTGGCTGACCTACCCCCAGGTAACCACTGCATAAGTATCATTATATGTGGTATATCTTAGTCACTAAACAGAAATTAAATAAATGCAATTCAGATAGGGTCAGCTAAGGTAAAAATGCTCAGTTGCAAACACTGGGAGGATGCTGTGGGCTTCTCAGTGTAGAAGAGACAAATAACAACTATCAGAAACTGGACTAATTTGGCTCATCTTGGGAGAAAAGTAACAATAGCCAGTCTTTCAAGGCACATAACAGGAAGAACAGCTCAGAAAGGCACAAGATGGTCAAAGGTGTTGTTTCGTGGAGCGTACATTATGTGCCAGGCACTTGGCGAGGAATTTCTCATGTAATATATCTCCTTTAATTCCTGTATCAACCCTATAATGTAGAGATCTACAGACAATACATCTTTTAAAATAAGGTGTTCATTGTAGAACAACTTTAGATTTATAAAAATTCTGCAAAGATGGCACCCGGGTGGTACCTGGGTGGCTCAGTTGGTTAAGTGTCAGACTCTTGGTTTCAGTTCAGGTCATGATCTCAAGATTGTGAGATTGAGCTCCATGCTCAGCGTGAAGTCTGATTGAGATTCTCTCTGGCTCTGTCCTTCCCCATCACTTGGTCTCTGTCTCTGTCTCTGTCTCCGTCTCTCTCTCTCAAATAAATAAATAAATCTTAAAAAAAAAAAAAGATGGCATCAAGAGTTCCCATATATACCCCAGATCCTGTTACTAACATCTTGTGTTGTATGGTACATTTACCTAATGAGCCACTTTGATAAACTACTATTAACAGAAGTCTACACTTTATTCAGATTTCCTCAGTTTTTATGTAGTGTCCTTCTCCTGTTCCAGAATCTCATCCAATTACCACATTAAATGTAGTCATCATGTTTCCTTAGGTATATCCTGGCTGTTAGTTTCTTAGACTTTCCATGTTTTTGATGATTTTGACAGTGGTAAGGACTGCCAGCTAGGTATTGCATAGAATAGCCCTTGTGGAATCTGTCGGATGTTTTTCTCATGTCTAGAGTGAGGTTGTGGGTTTGGGGGAGGAGAACTGTAAAGTGACATTCTCATCATCACCCATCAAGGATACATACTATGATGCCTTATCATTGTTTGATGTTAACCTTCATCACCTGCCTGAGGTAGTGTCTGTCAAGTTTCTCCACTGTAAAGTTACGCTATTTTTTTTCTCTTTCCATACCATACTCTTTAAGTCACTCCGTACAGCCCACACTTAAAGAGCGAGGAGTTTTGTTCTACCTCTTTGAGTACAGAGTGTCTATTAAATTATTTAGAATTCTTTATAGGAGGCTTGTCTCTTTCTCGTTGCTTAATTATTAAACCATTTATTTATATCAGTGTGGAAACACAGACATGAATTTTATTACATTGAGTTATAAACTAATACTATTTCATTTTGTTTTTTGCTCAAATTGTTTTAGGTTGGCCATTGGAAACTTTCAGTTGGCTCCTACTGCCCCCTTTTTAGAGCTTCCTTGCTAAAAAAGTAATACAAGATGTTCCAGGTTCATCTTGTATATTCCCTGTCCAGTGTTAGAATCAGCCATCTCTCCACAGAGGCTTGGCTCATTTTATTGTAGAATGATGTTAGTAACTAAGATCTGAGTGCTGGGTGTGCTCATTGCTTCTGGTCTCTCTCTCTGCCGACAGAGTAAGGAAATCTGTGTGTGTGTGTGTATGTGTGTGTGTGTGTGTGTGTGTGTGTACTAACTCATATGTACAGGGGTCTACAAATATTATATATGTAACCATCTTTATCTACCATAAGCTAAACATGAGTTCATCTTGCTATCTCTAACTCTAATCCATCATCATATGGGTCATTCTAGACTCCTCCTCTTGCTTATTTGTAAGCTCTCACTCCAACAATGAGAAATGTGGCTCTCATAATTCACCATCTATTGACTCAGTTGTTCAGTCTAGTATAGAGATCTAGCAATATTAGAATTATTAAGCCATATCCCCATGGGAAAAAACTTTTATCAATTAGAGCACAGTCTTAAGAACAATGGATCTTTCAAATTATTAATATGTTTTTCTCTTCTGTCTTCCTATGTACATAATGACCATGGCATCCACATATCTGGGTAAGGCTGGGGAATTAGGATTTATTACAGAAGGAATACAAAAAAATAATGATGATGATGATGATGATATTAATTGATTAATTAATGATGAAGATGGTGAAGACACACTTACATACATAATACACAAAGAGGTGTTATTAGGTACCAGGAACTATCCTCTATATGAACTAATCCAATCATTCCAAGAATCTCTATGAGATACTGTTTAACCCCATTTTGCAGAGGAGGAAATCAAGGCACAGAGAGGCTTTGTAACGTGCCCAAAATTATACCACTTTCATACCGCAGGGTTCTGCTTTAGACCTAGTCTTTTGACTCTAGAATCTGTGCTCTTGGTTAATTCCTTACTGGCTCTAAGGGAGTAAATTTTAAATTTCTGACATTCACAAAATTATTTTGCAGTCAGACAATAATACAATTTTAAGTCACATGGCTGATTTTGGAAAGTGTTCATTCTTTTTTGATGTCTGAGTAATATTCCAGTGTGTATATATACCATATCTCCTTTATCCATTCTAAGCCCACGTGTCCATCTAATGATGTCTAATGATGGACACGTGGGCTGCTTCCAAAATTTGGAATGTTGTAGATAATGCTGCTATAAACATTGGGGTGCATGTATCCCTTTGAATTAGTGTATCCCTTTCAAATACCCAATAGTGTTATTACTGGATCATAGGTAGTTACATTTTTAACTTTTTGAGGACACCCTCATATCTTTCTTTCCATTCTTTAGCAAATTGAGGCTGGGACTTAGTAGGCAGGACTACAGAATTTTTGTCAAGGATGGACCAGGGAAGAAAAAAGATGGGAAGCCTGCCTCCTCTGATTTTAGGGAAATGAGAAAAATGACAAGGAAAGAGAGAGAGAGACGAAGGACTATCACTTGATTTTCCCTCTTTGGTCTTCAGACCCAGGTTGGGGAAAATGATGGGTGAGGGAAACGCTGAGGGCAGGGATTTCTCATCTCACTCCTGTGTTTCGGACTCCAGGAAGAACTCAAAGTGAAGAAGCTCTGAGCTATCAGAGGGGATCTGAGTCAGTTAAGAAACAAAGTGGTATGATCTGACTACCCAGATAGCCTCAGAGCAGGGATCCTGCAATAGAACCTTTCATTGTGGGGCAGAGGGTTCCACATAGTAGAACCCACTTTATTCTGTTCTCCTTTCTCCCGCAAGCAGATGGTTAGCATAGCCCAACTCAGACAAAAATCACAAACTCAGAAAGGCCAAATAAGCACCTTAACCATATAAAAAACAAAAAACAAAACCAACAACCTATTTATCTAAGTATTACAATCCTAATTTACATATAAGGAAATTGAAGCCCAAAGAGGTTGAGATGCTTGTCCAAAGTCCCGCAGCATATTAGTAAGTGTCAGGATTTGATCCCAGGTTTGTCTGATGGCAAAACAAGTGCTTCCTCCACTAAGTTAAGCTGCCTCTAAGCAGGGACAGGAAGAAACCAGAGATTCAGCATTGAGCCTCCTCTATGGAAAGAGACTCTTCTGTTTTGAGTATCTTCCTTCTTATAAAATTTCCCACTCAGACCAGTAAACCAGTGGCCAGATCTATGTTTTTTGTTTCCTTTTTCATCCGGAGAATAGAACTTAGAACAATAATAACCCCAGGGAACGAGCAGGTCTCCCCCCACCCCTGTTCTGAGAATCCCTTCTTGCCTTGTGGAACCTGTGCTCTGACCTCTCCAGCTTGCCCACCCATCCATTCCTCCTCACGTATTTGTCTGCAGTGTGCTAGGCATTGTGCTTGGTGGACAAGTCCTAGCTCTTGCACCACCTACTAATTAGAGGAGCTCAAAAAATTTTCCCAAAGATTTTCAACACCCAAGAGGTTGCCCAGCCTATGAGGCCATGTTG
The DNA here is from genome assembly GCF_048418805.1 of Vulpes vulpes. NCBI lineage: Eukaryota > Metazoa > Chordata > Mammalia > Carnivora > Canidae > Vulpes > Vulpes vulpes. The sequence continues at coordinate 104,750,319 of NC_132782.1, forward strand.
TTCTTGCCCAGCTTTCTCCCCCACCCCACTCTCCCCAACATACTTTCTGTGCTTGACAGCGTAGCTTTGCAGTCACTGCCCACAAGCAGCAGCATCCAGGATGACATAATGAAGTAAGAATGGAATTTTAACTCAGTTAGTCCTGGATTCAAATTCTGACTCTTCTCTTTGCCAATAGCATCTTGGAGTATGTTCTAACACCTGCCTGAGCCTCAGTCTTCAGCTCTAAAATGGGGACATAACAGCTTCCTCTGAGGGGTGCTATGAGGCTTGGAGACTGCAAAAATACAGTGCTCAGCATCCCACCTGAAACAGAGTAACCATCCAAGACATTATAGCCAAAGCTTTATTGCTTCCAATTGTCTGGGAAACAAAGATGACATGATGGGGTGGCCACAAAAGGAGAGCGGTAGGTTTCCATAAGGCCCCCTCTGGACTCAGGATTCTTGGACATATTCCAGATCATTCAGTTGTCTCAGAACAGGATAAATGAGAGGGAATAGGGAGGGGATGTTCTTGCAGGGGCCAGTTGCAGTGGTAATTCTCAGAACAACAACAACAAAAAAAGAATACATGGTCAGAAATCATAGCAGAGCTCTGGCTTTTAGCTCTGTGTTCCTTTCTATCCTTTCCAAACCTTTGTGCCCAGTATCCTTTTAAAGAGAAAACCTGAAAATTATAGTTTGAAACACCATGTAGATTTTCTGTGGCCACAAGCAAGCAAAAAAAAAAGAAAATTCAAATCCAACTCAAAATTACCCTGAATTTGTCAAAAGAGAACATAGCAGGCTAGGCTCTCACCAGAAAAGGTTTATGTAGAAAGAGAATTAAATCCATCTTATTGAATCTTGGTGGCAGAAGGACCAGCAGGGATTTGCAATGGAGGAAAAACTGCACATACATCATTGTAAAACCTTTGGGAAATGAAGCATTTGTGTTACCCATGGGTTTGTATCTCTAAGCATGCAAAACATTTTTTAAAAATTTTTGACCATTTAGGATGGGGATGTTTTTAAACTGGAGTTGTTAAATATTTATTTAATGTTCACTTCTGGCCACTTTTTATGCAGGCTCTGGGGGGTGGGGGCAGAGATTCATTCTAAATCTTGGGTTGTGTCCCAAAGAGACGATGGGCACTTTTGGTCTGCAGGGCAGACCAAAGCAACACAGGGGACATGGAGGACCCTTAAGACCAGCATGGTTAGTGCCATGATACAGCGAAACAGAGTCCTGTGACAGCACAACCAACATGGCACCTCACCCAGCTTTAGAAGGTAGAAGACCTTCTTCATTTACATTTTGAGAGAGATTGTCGAAGACACTACATAAGGACCATTTTAATTGGAAGTAACATTGTGAGCATGTTCAAGAAATGGCCATTTATTGGTATCCCGTTTCAGGGCCATCTCCAGAGTGAGTTAACTCACCACCGATGGCTCAGCATCATCATTATAAATACCAAAGGTTGTCTTATGAGCACAGTGGTCATTTCCCCAAAGTCAAGCTCATGAGCTCGTCTAATGGTACACGTGTGCCCCCTCCTTTGCTAGCCCAGTGTGGCCTGGTTGCTTCTTTCCTGCTCCTTGTCCTCTTACCCTCCTCCTGCACCATCTTCCTCCCAATTCCATCTGTTTAGAACTTTTCTTTTCCCCTTCATCATGGTTAGTCTTTTATCAGTTGCATGGTGAGCCGCAGCCTGTCATCTTGGCCTTCATTATTTCTAGTCCAAATGTGTTGTGGGATTAGAAACTAGATACCCAAGCTTGTTAGAATAAGTTGTAAAGTAACAATTAGCCATATGTAAAGATACTATTCTGCAAAATGCTCTCCTTTTTCCCAACATCTTTCCCAAGCTGACTCTGAATCATCTTTTCAGGGTCAGCTTATACATCATACCCTCCAGGGGACCTTCCTTCCTTCAACCTATCTTTTTTTTTAAAAAAGATTTTATTTATTTATCCATGAGAGACACAGAGAGAGGCAGAGAGAGAGAGGCAGAGACACAGGCAGAGAGAGAAGCAGTCTCCCTGCAGGGAGCGAGGCGTGGGACTGGATTCCTGGTCTCCAGGGTCACGGCCTAGACTGAAGGCGGCGCTAAATCGCTGAGCCACCAAGGATGCATCCCCCCACCCTATCTTAAATATTTCTGCACCTCTCTGTATTCACCTGCTAGGGCTGCCATAACCACTGAGATAGGGAGGGCTTTTAACAACAGAAATGTATCATCTTGCAGTTCTAGAGGCTGGAAGTCTAAGATCAAGGTCGGTTCCTTCTGAGGTGGTAAGGTGCCTCTCTCCTAGCCTCTGGTGGTATGCTGGCCATCCTTGGCACTCCTGAGCTGGTGGAAGCATCACCCCAATATCTGCCTCTATCCTCACATGGTGTTTGCTTTGTGTGCATGTCTGTGTCCAAATTCCTCTTTTTCAGAAGGACATCAGTTGTATTGGATCGGGGCTCATCCTACTCCAGGAGGACCTCAACTTAACTAATTTACACCGGAAGCAATCCTATCCCCAAACAAGGTCACATTCTAAAGTACTGAACGTTAGGACATCAGCATATCAATTCGAGAGGGACAGGATTCAATTCTCAATTCGAAACACTTCCTTTGCTTTGCTTCTTTAGCCACAGAAATAGTCTCTTTATTTCCAATGCCTGTTTTCCCACACCGCTGAGGTCAGGGGATATGATCCATCTCCTCCACACCTCTGTTCTTGGCTCCTGGAGCTTACTCCATGGAACTGAATTCTAACTAACACAGGAAAGGATGAGGGGGAAAAAGACCATTTTTCAGGCACCTGCTATGTGACAGGCAGTATGCAAGGAGTTTTACCTAAAAGTCAGCTTTCTCGCTAAGAAAAATGCATTAAATGTGTCAGCTTAGCAACAGCCATTTTTGTTGCTCTGAAACTTGTTTTTTCTTTTTGGATTGTATGTGCACTGGCTACGTATTTTGTTTATGGACGATTTGACAGCAAACAACAACAATAGAAAAGGAAAGCAATAAAAGAAATGAGGGAACTGGGCCCAGCTTAGCCAAACACGAGCGATGCTACGCTGCTCAGGTGTGTATCCTTCAGGTGGTAACACAATACAGATACCCCATGGGTGGAGGATGCAATATATCTTACACCAAGACTCTAGTAGAAATGATGCTATACAGGGGTTGGGGGAGTCTCAGACAGCGGGTGACTAGTTGCTTAAGAAAATTTTCAGCGTGCACCAAAAAAGACCTTTAGCTCCTGCTTTGGTTGAAGCTTCGCAGAGCCAATGCATGGAGGCAGAGTATTTGTTGATTTCCTATCACTCATACATTTTGTCCTCACAGAGCCCACCTGGGGTGCAAATCTCCCGCACTTAACTTTGAGAGTCCATTTTCAAGGACTTGTCACATAGAGGATGGCTGAGGTTCACAGTGATAGACACGACCATGTCTCTCCCCATTTTCCTTATCTTCCAACGTCCTCTAACTAGCTTCCCCTGTGATTCAAGATGCTAATCTCTCCTCTTGAGGAGTATTTGAGAGCAAAGTGAGTTTATGAAGATAGACTATATCATTTAGAGACAGGAGACATGGATTCAAATTCTACTCCAGCAACGTACCAGCTGTGAGGTCTTAAGAAAATTAATGGAGCCCTTGTGCCTGTGGTTTACTGCATATAAAATGGAGAGAGATGGGGAACTAAGGTTACTGAAGGCAACGCACATGCCAACAAAAGAATTGGAAGCAGGTTCTTGAAGAGACATTTGCTCACCGACCTATACTGCAGCACTATTCACAATAGCCAAGAGGTAGAAGCAACCCAAGTACCCCTCGATAGGATGAAGGGACAAAGAAAATGTGGTATAGGGACACCTGGGTGGCTCAATCCATTAAGTGTCTACCTTTGGCTCAGGTCATGATCCTGGGACCCTGGGATTGAGCCCTGTGTCAGGCTCCCTGCTCAGCAGGGAGTCTGCTCTCCCTCTTCCTCTGCCCTTCCCCCACCCACTCGTGCACACTTTTTCTCTCTCTCAAATAAATAAAATCTTTAAAAGGAAAGAAAATGTGGTAAATGCAAACAATGGAATGTTATTCCGCTTTTAAAAAGAAGGGACTTCTGACACCTGTTTTAACATAGATGAACCTTAAGGACATTACACTAAGTGAAATAAGCCAGTTATAAAAAGACTCATACTGTATGAGGTACCTAGAGTAGTCAGACTCTTAGAGACAGGAAGTAGAATGGTGGTTACCAGGAGCTGGGGTGGGGGACAAGAATGGGGAGCTGGTGTCTAATGAGTAGAGGTTTCTCAATTTTGCAAGATGAAGAAGTTCTGGAAATCCGGAGCACAACAATGCAAATATACTTAACATTACTGAATTGTATGCTTAGAAATGGTTGAGAGAGTAGATTTTATGTTTTGTGTTCCTTCCCAAAATTTGAAAAAAATAAAATAAAAAGCACGTGCCAAGTACTTTACCTATACATCCTTTATTATATCTGAAGCCATTCTGAAAGTTAGGCATTATTGTGCACAATTTGCAGATGAGAAATAAGAGGCAAAAAGAGGCTATGAACCATATATTCAAGGTCATGAGCAGCAGAGACAAAGTCAACTTCATCCAAAACCAAGGCTTCTTTCTCCATACTAACTGATTAGTTACGACAAAGTCCAGAATAAGATAAAATGAGATACATCCTGAAAGCACTGACCTTAATATCTGGCACATACAAGAATCTGTAATGTAATGTTTCTCCTCATATTTCCACATTTTAAAGACTTTCAAGCCCCAATAAAAACAGCCTAACCATTTTTATCCTCTGAGAATGCTCCAAGTGGTGATTGTTGATTAAATCAAATCCTTTTTAATTGCAAGTTGAGCAAATTCATTCGTTGAATAACCCACTTATCAAATAATCACCATGTGCCATTCCTAGGCCAGGCATCTTTCTGGGTATAGGGGAAAGAGAAATAGATAAGACCCATCCTTGCCTTTGAAAAGATCACAGTCCAACGGAGTGCTGAAGACAGGAACAGACAGGTAAATGACTTCCTTGTATCACATGTGATATTACAAATAGGTACAAAGATCTGAGGCAATCTCTGTTGCAAGATTAAAATTCCTAAAAATGATCATTTAAGATCTAAAAAACACAAACAGAAACAAAAACCCAACAACCTTGGGGCACCTGGGTGGCTCAGTCAATTAAGCGTCTGCCTTCAGCTCAGGTCATGATCCCAGGGTTCTGGGACCGAGCCCCACATCGGGCTCCCTGCTCAGTGGGAGTCAGTTTCTCCTTCTTCCTCTACTCCTCTCCCTCACCCACGCTCTCTCAAATAAATAAAATCCTAAAAAAAAAAAAAGAAACCCTTAAAATTGCAAAATGAAACCACAATGAGATATCGCTACCTATCTAGAAGAATAGCAAAAACAAAAGCAAAATAAAAAGTCCAAAAATAAAAAAGCAAAATAAAAATAAAAAAAATAAAAAGCAAAATAAAAAGTCCAAAATAAAAAGTCCAAATCTTGGCAAGGATGTGAAGCAACTGTGAGACTCTCATGCATTGCTCCTAGGAATGCAAAATTATACAACCCCTTGGGAAAAAAAGTGTAGCAGTTTCTTTTAAAAGTTAAACTTAGGGCACCTAGGTGGCTCAGTTGGCTAAGTGTCTGCCTCTGGCTTGGTCATGATCTCAGGGTCCTGGGATTGAGCTTCAAGTCGGGCTCCCTGCTCAGTGGGGAGTCTGCTTCTCCCTCTCCTTCTGCCTGCCGCTCCCCCTGCTTGTGTTCTTTCTCTGTCAAATAAAATCTTTTAAAAAATTAAACATATACTGAGAATCAGACTTTATAATTTATAATTATACTCCTAGGTATTTAGCCAAGAGAAATGAAAACTTATGCTCACACAGAAACCTGAGTGATGTTTATAGTGGATTCATTCATAATCGCCCCAAACTGAGAACAAACCAAATGTCCTTCAATTGGTGAATTGATAAACAAGCTACATCCATGCAGAGGAATACCACTGAGAAGTGCAATGGAAGAGAAATTTTTTAAAAAATATTTTATTTATTTGAGAGAGAGAGAGAGAACAAGCAGGGAGGAGGAGCAAGGGAAGAGGGAGAAGCAGACTCCTGCCTACTGGGAGCCCGATGCAGGGCTTGATCCCAGGATCCTTGGATCATGACCTGAGTGAAAAGCAGATGCTTAACCAACTGAGCCACCCAGGTGCCCAAGGAAGATTTTTAATATATATATTATGCCAAGTGAAAGAAGGTAGACTCAAAATGCCAGATACTGTATGATTCCATTTATAGGACATTTTAGAAAATGTCCTTATACATTCTATAAGGATAGAAATCAGGTCTGTGGTTGTGAGATGAGGAGTTGGCTCCAAAGGGACAGCCCAAGGAATCTGGAGGTGAGGTAGGAGGATGGAGCCATCATGGGTCTTGACTGTGATAATGATTACATGACTCCGTGCATTTGTCAAAATTCACAGAAATGTTCACCAAAAAGAATAAATTTTACTGCATATAAATTATAAAGTAAATTTAAATAAATTTTTAAAAAATATGTAAAGACATTACCCTGCTTAGCAACAAAGAGTTCTGCTGGCAGAGCAGAGACTGTGAGGAATCTCTGAAATGTGGGGCCAAAATGGGATTAGATTAAAAAAGGAATCCACAGGGCAGGATCCAAACCAGAGAACAGAGCTTCAGAAGATGGGTTCAAACATCCCAGAGGTGATGATGGAAACAAGAGGGGCTGAGGACATTGACAAGTCATTCATTTTATGCTGCAACTTCCCTGTGCTAAGGAAGTAGAACCCAAGCCATCCTGCTTCTCCCCAAGCCTTCTGGCCTCTCAGTTTAGCGAGGCAAGCACCATGATCACGAAATCTTAGGTCAGGCAGAGAGATACCCAAAGTGGATGGGGGTGCTCAGGATGAATCAGGGCCACCCAGAAGACCACCTGCTTAAGCATCCTATTGGTCAACACATCCCACTCTCTGCACAAAGCATGGATGTGGCTAAGGAACCACAAGCACCACAGTTCCTACCCATCCCTCCCCAAGAAGACAGCGCTAACAAACCCAGTAGACATTCTACAAGGAATCCCAACCACAAAGATGAGTCCCAATCCAGACTTACCAAACCCATGGAAATACCAACCAACACTATGAAATAGACGAGGTAATCTCAAAAAGTAGAAGAACGTAAATCCAAGGATAGAGAACCAACAGAAACATTAGGTCAGGACTTTAAAATACGTGTAATTAATAGTCTCAAAGAGACGAAGGATATTGCATATATGAAATAAGAACAGGTATTTATGCAAAAAGAAACAAATAGGATTCTTTCGAAAAGAAAAGCATAGCTGTTGAAACTGAGATGAGGAACTTCATAGAGATTTAACTCTAGCTGGAGGATTGAGGGTAGGCTTCTTTGAATCTCCAGCTCTCAGCTGAGAGATCATTCCTGTCAGTAGAAACAGTAAAAACAAAGGTAAAGAATGATGGGAAAGCATTGTGTAATTTTTAAGGAACCATAATAAACTCGGAGTAGCTGGAACAAAAAATATAGGGGAATAGTTTTTTCTTTTTATTCTGCCTTCCCTTGTGGTATGAGCCATGAACTATGTCACAATGAAAGTGTTCACAACAGTCAGCCATGAATTACATTGTGGTGAAAGGGTTCAGTTGTGAGTACACACATATAATGTGGGCACTTTCAACTACTGAGTTTCATTTTACTCTTTACTTCCTATCATCTGTGGCAGGTTACATTTTCCAAAGATGGTCACCACAATATCTCCCCATTTAATTTGCTCTTTTTATAATACAATGTTGACGATTCTCCCATCAAGTGGGGCATCTGTGTTGTGTCCCCTGTTGCTGAGCCCTCGCAGATCTTTGTGATTGCTCCTGCCAACAGAGTCAGGCAGAAGTGATGCTCTGTGAATTCCAAGGCTGGATCACACAATGCCAGGCAATTCTGCTTGCTTTCTTGGGACGCAAGCTCTTGGAACTCAGCTGCCATGCTGTGAGGAAGCCCAGGCTACACACAGAGGCCATGTGTCAATGTTCCAGCTGACAGTTCCAGCCGAGGTTCTGGCTGGCAGCCAGAGTCAATTGCCAGATATGTGAGTAAAGAAAGTTCAAGATGACATCTGCCTCAGCCACCATCTGAACACAACTACATAAGAGACCCTGAATGAGTACCGACCAGCTGGGCAGAGTCAACCTCTAGAACTACAGGCGACAATAAAATGACTGTTTTTGTTTCAAGCTGCTGAGTTGTGGGGTGATTCAGTACACAGCAACACATTAAAAACATCTTAGTTTGTAGATGTGAAAAATACAAAATTTGCATTTCTTTAAAATAACATCCATTTCTAACTTCATGGGAAATTAGATGAAATTTAATCTTCAGTCCCCAACATTTGCTACAACTGGGACCATGAGAAGAAAAACAGGATCCTCACACCTTGACTCAGTGTCATAAACCCACCCTGTCTCCATCACCAGTAGTGGATAGGCTGAGACTTATGGAGAAACAAGGGGACAAGGCAAGGGATGTGGACACAGAACCAAGAAGGAATGGAGGGCTTTTCTTTCAGCTAAATATTTCTTTTTTTTTTTTTTCAGCTAAATATTTCTAAACCAATGGAGAAGAGGAAGGTTTTGTCTAGGGAGCTCTGGACTTGGGTTTCTGTCTGTGTGATCTTGGGTAGGTGATCTCACCTCCCTGATTCTCCCTTTTCCTCAACTATAAAATGTGAAGAATAATAGTTATTTCATAGAGAGTGCCCATCTGCAAAAATATGGTGAAAATGTGGAAACTGGGTGGCTCAGCTGGTTAAGTGTCTGACTCTTGATTTTGGCTCATGATCTCAGGGTTGTGAGATTGAGCCCCATGTCAGGGTCCAAGATGGGTGAGGAGTCTGCTTGAGATTCTTTCTCTCTCCTTCTCTCCCTGTTCATCCCCCCTCTCTCAAATAAATAAATAAATCTTTAAAAATATAGATCTTGTTTAAAATGAACCCACAGGGGTAAAAATATGTGGAAAACCTTTTACTTTAGGATGGATAAGAACTCAGGATGTCTCAGACTGAATCATTTTTGACATGTTCTCCATAAGCTTGCTGGATGCCCCACCACTACATAGCTTCCGGTCATCACTGCCCTTGGTGATGTTTCTTGTATCCCCATCCCAAAACACTCCCAAGACAGTTACACACCATGCTTACTCAGAGCTTGGGGCACAGTTTTTGTTCAACTCCCACCCAATGGCCACTCTTCCTTCTTGTCAGTTGCTTCAGGGTAATTCTACATGAAATATGATGCCCTACCCCCTCATCTCTAGGGGATTTTAAAGGTTGCGTCCCTTTGATTTCTCCCTTCAAAATATTTCACAAATCCTCCCCCGCCCCCTCTCCTTGTTCACCACACCCTCTCAAGACCAATTATCATTGTCTCCTACCTGGATCCTACCAAATGAGATGTCTCATTTCCTTTCCCCACCTCTTCAAGTCCATTAACCACTCACAAGTCTGGGCAATTTTTACACATCCTATCACATCACCCCCTGCTTGAAATTCTTTAATTAATTCCCACTGCACTTTTGGGTAAACTCAAAATCCACACCAAGTACAAGGTTGTGCATGACCTGCAGCTGCCCACCTTGCCAGTCACTGGCTCCCTGCCACCCTCTACCTACCCCAGTCACATGGGCACTCATCAGAACCTTTCTCATACACAAGTCCTTTCCCCACTCAGAGCCTTCATATATATTCTTCTCTTTTGCTTAGAATACTCTCTCTTCTCCTGATTTCTGGTTCATCTTTTTGGACTCTGCCTTTATGTTTTTAGGGAAAGCTTTCTTGAGTCTCCTCTTCTACATATATGTGGCCCTCCCATAATAGTAATGATGATGATAATACTGCTAACAATAACAATATCCTTCATGTTTGTAGTCACAGTTCATAAAAATATATTTCCTTGTATTATTATTTAATTGATACCTGCGTCCTCCACTAAATTCACAGAAACCAAATCTCATCCGCTTACAGGTTTAATGCCGGCACCCAGCACAATGTCTGGGCCATGGAAACTGCTCAGAACATGTTTCTGGAGATGAAAAAGATGGTGAATTAACACTGCCTGGAATCAGGGTTCCAGATGTTACCCTGATTGACACTATGAGTCCAACAGGTGTCTCCTGCAGCAAGAATCACTTTGAATGTGAAATAGAGACTTTGCCCAAACTTGCTTCCTGAGATGTAGAATTTTGCATTCTACACAGTGTTGTATGCCCTGTTGGTAACTCTCAGTCTGTAAGGATGGCTTAGTCTGTTTTCTATTCCTAAACATTTGGTTGTTGGGGTTCTCATCTGATCAGTTCATCTTTTTCACTGTGAGAACACAGATCAGCCCATGGGCAGGCTGATTCTGGGTTAGGTGTCCTCCACCCCTGGTTCAAACTTCTGTGACCTGGAAATAGGTCAAACTAGCTAATGTTTGTCTGGATACTGACTGTATCATCATCTTCTGTTCTTTGGGCAATATTGCTAGGCTCAAATATGGCTTCTCTGTAGAGCCCCTTTGACCGATGGTAGGAGGCTGGCTTCTAGGTTCCATGTTTCCAGGTCCCTAGCATAGACAAAAGGCATGGGAGTGGGAAGTTGTATTGCTCAGGACAAGGAGGGCTCCCCTAGTGTCTCAGAGCTAGATGATTCTGCCAAATAGCCAAGTGGTTAAATGTTGAGGGCTGTAAATGAGGCTCATCTGTCAGTCGTGGGCGGGCACCAGCTCCATCTGCTGTGTCAGGAGTCTGGAGAGTGATTGGAGGAAGCAGCTTGTAAGCGTGAGGCCCAAGACAGGAGACAGAAGCTTCCTCAGGAGACTGTAGAACCGCGTACCTCGAAGCCTTTAGCAGTCCCTTCAAAAGTTTTACAGATGAAAAACAAAAACAAAAACAAAAAACAAGACCTAAAGAGGGGATAGGCTTGGCCTCATCACTCAGCAAATATGCAGCAGTGCCAGAACAAGAGTTAGCTCTCCAGAATTCTAGACCACTTTTCTCTCCACACAGACACACCTGACCCAACTTCCACCTAGCCCGTGGGTGGAGGAGATACTCTGAGCAACTTGAGAATAAAATAAGCCAGTTCTGTTCTCTATGTTCACATTTGTTCTTCAAGATTCTCTTTGTCCCTCTAGAACCTCAGAATAGATCTGATCACATTCATTCACCCATACGGTAGATATTTTTGGAGTGCCTCTATGTGCAAGGCATCATCCCAGGCATTGCAAATACATCAATGGAAAAATGGACCTCATCCCTGACTCTGAGAGCTCATGATTCAGTGGGAAAGATAGATAGTAGGCAAAAGGAAATCACATGAATGAATATTATATATATTATACACATATGTTATATTAATATAATATACATATTAATATATATTAATATTATATACCTCTATACACACATATACAAATCACATGAATGCATATATATATATATATATATACACAATATATATATTTATAAATTACGTCAGTTTTTTTAAGGAAAAGTATTGGGCACCAGTTGTGTCTAATACATGTGTTGCAGGATATTATGAAGAACTGACTGCCATGTCCCCCCCTCATACTTCTTTTAATACAGTGACCTTCCCCTCATTGGGCAGATGGCCATAGTGCATCCAGAGGCTGGATGGAGAGTTTGAACAGTAGAATCAGACAACCAAAGAGTCGGATTCCAAATTTTTGAGCTTGTACTGATAAGAACGAGCATTTGCTGAGCTTTGTTCTTTGTCTCTGGTCCAGGAGAGAAGAGGAATTCTGGACCACAGGAGAGGAAAAGGAGAGGTAAGGGAGGAAGCAAGTGAGCTGTTGTTGGCATGGATTCTTGGAGATGGGGCCCTGTATGCTGCCCGTGGTGGAGATAAAATATGGATCTTTGCAACTCAGATCACCAAGTATATCAAGAGTTGGCCCCAGATCAGAGAGATTCCCAGCTGGTAGCTGAGCAAAGAACAGGAAATGCAGAAAGAATCAGGTTTTCCCCAGGCAGCATATGAGGAGGCTCAAAGGGTCCTCAAAGATCAAAGGCTGGCAAACAGTCTATAATTGGAGTTGTGAGTCCTCCCCAGCCTCAGGGTAACCACACAGATGAATAACACCAAGTCAACATCATGGCTTAGTTATTGTCTCAAAAAGAGATTAAAAATGGGGAGAAGAGATGTGGGTGATCCAAGAACTGCAGCCCTCTTAGGGCATTATCTGTCTTGAGCCTCAGCCCACCCTACCACCCACTCCTCCATGTGAGGTTATAATATAACAATAAGCCTGCAATTATATTTTACTTGTGAAAAAAAAATAGTGGTGAGTCAAAAACCAGCTCACAGATGTAACCGGCACCACTAGTTATGTCAGTGGGAGGGGGCCAAGTCTTGGGCTAAATTCGGAACCCCTGCTGTGAGCCCATGTTCAGGAGCCTGTCTGGCTGCCTGAGGCTGGGCCTCCTTGAGTCTGTGAGGAGCACTTGACACTGAGGGGACATGAGACCACCGAACACAGCGGGTACTGGTTAAGATCTGAATCCTAAAGGAGGACTGTGGGACTCTGGACAGAAATTGGGGTCAGGACAACAAACAGGCAAAGCAGCAGGCCTGGCATGGACCCTATGACCAAAGACAAAGAAGAAGAGGTCTGCCAGCAGAAGGACAGGTGCCTCGTGTGGGCCATGCACCAGACCAGGTGACAACTACAGGCCAGACCTGAGCCCCAAATAGGCCTGGATCCTGGGCCAGCCCCTCTGAATTTGGATGCAACTGTAGGCACAAGTAGGAAGGTAGAATAAGTTGAGTGAGGAAATCTTATTTGCCAGAGGTACATTTTTAATGTTAAGGTCAAATATGAACATAAAGCAGACACTAAGGGATGCCTGAGTGGCTCAGCAGTTGAGCACCTGCCTTTGGCTCAAGTCGTGATCCCAGAGTCCTGGGATCGAGTCCCGCATCGGGATCCCTGCAAGGAGTCTGCTTCTCCCTCTGCCTGTGTCTCTGCCTCTCTCTGTGTGTCTCTCATGAATGAATAAATAAATCTTAAAAAAATAGCAGACACTAAGCTAAATTATAAACATTATAAATACATGAAATATATATATGAACACACTTTATAAAAATCAATGTAAATGTAAATATGTAATATATAATAAACTGTCGAATATAAATGAGTTATAAATATATAAAAAACATAAATACATGAACATACTTTGTAAATTATATGTGTTACAATATATTTTGTATTATATGTAATTATATAACAATATGAACATACAAATATACAAGTTAAAATATAAAAATTAAACATATATTAATATATTCCATATATATCTGGGAGAGAGGCCATTTTCTACTGGTCAGATGGTAAAGGGGATACCTCTGGCATTGTGGCTAAATGCCCTGCACTGTGTGGGGTCCCCTACAGGGACTCATCCCACCCTATATGCTGACAGAGACCCTGCTGAGAAACACTGGAACTATCCCAAGCCCCCTTCTGACTAGCTGGAGAGTCACTTGCAACTAGCCCTGCCTCTCTCATGGGTCACATGGAACCCTCACCTCTTGCCCGGCCAGGCGTGAACGTGAGTGAGATTGAGTCTCTGCCCACCTCAGATCCTGCCACTGGGCATGTCCCACCCAAATCCCAGAGCCTTCCAGCCTCCCAAGTACTTTTATCCCCTCTCCTCACAGCATCCCTGGACATGGGAAGAATTTCCCCACCGACTTTGGGAAAGGAGAGAAGTGGAGCCCCAAGAGAGAGGATCCCACAAAAAGATCTGGAACCCGAGCTGATCAGATTATTTCACTCCAAATGTGAGTCCCTTTGGGTGCCTCCCCCCACACCCCAGCTGAGCACCAGGACCCAGTCATGGATCTCCCGTGTCTTGGTCTACATCTGTAACTAATGTCAGGAAATCAAGAAAGATGGGGCATAATGCAGCTTTCTCCTCTCAGAAGGGTTCTTTGTTTTCCTATCTCAGAGCTGCCTCCATCTACAAGTAGTTAGGGAATCTACTTTATACTTCTCACATTCACACGGGCCTCCCTGGCTCTATCACCAGGAAGACAGAGGATCTAGAGCACCATTTTTGATATGAAACCGACTTCTTTCTATGCCTTGCCTCTTCAAGGGCATGCCCCTCAACCACTGCTCATCATCTCATCCTTCACAGACCCAATAACTGAATGAGTCCTGTTAGTTCTTTCTCATAAACATCCCTCAAGTTTTCTGGTCCCCATCCCTGTCCCAGTTCTATTTCTATGTCCCCTGCCCTAAAGCAAGCCTCTACCTTCTCTGCTAGGACCACTGCCCAAGGAAAAGGAAAGGTACCAATGGACTCACAGCCCTTCAACTCCCAGGGGATGCTCAAGGACCATCACAACGATGGAGGATCAGCAACAAGCTATGTTCTCAGAACCCAGCACCAAGCTGAGCCCAGAGGAAGTCATTTGTCATTGGTAAACAAACAGGAGGCTGGAAGTTGTCACATGAGAAGGCCCCACCATGGAAACAAAAATAAAACCAAGTGGAAATCGAATCCTGCATTTTGCAAATACACACAAGCTAGAGGCACAGAATCATAAACATGGAGCTAAAAAGGACTTTGGAAGTCCCCTACCCCAATTTCTCCTTTTATGGTGGAGGGAAGAGACCCAGTGAAGTGACATGACATATTTAATTTTTTTTAATTTTTATTTATTTATTTATTTATTTATTTATTTATTTATTTATGATAGTCACAGAGAGAGAGAGAGAGGTAGAGACATAGGCAGAGGGAGAAGCAGGCTCCATGTACTGGGAGCCCGACGTGGGATTCGATCCCGGGTTTCCAGGATCGTGCCCTGGGCCAAAGGCAGGCGCCAAACCGCTACGCCACCCAAGGATCCCCTACATGACATATTTAAAGCCACACCATGATCCAGCCTGTGGACTTTGCCATGACTCTGGCTCCCTAGCCAGTATGGTCTTTTTCCCATATCCTTTTCTAGTCAATGTTTTTTTCTATTTTTCAAGATTCAGCCATCACTTTCTCCAAGAAGTCTTCCCTGAACTCCCAAGTTGGGTTAGGTGCCTTCCTCCCTTTGCCCTGACAGCTTTCTAAGCTTTCTCTGGCATAGAATCCAATTATTGAACTCTATTGTAATTGCTCAATACTTCATTTATCTTTTATACAAGGCCACAGTTTCTTATCTTGGCACAACTGACATCTTGGGCTGGATCATTCTTTGCTGTGGGGACTGTCCTGTGCATTGTAGGATATGTGGCAGCAGCCCTGGCCTCTATCTGCCACATGCCAGTAGCACATCTCTCCAAAGCTATGACAAGCAAACATGTCTCCAGACAGTCACCAACTGTCCCTGGGGTGAAAAGCAGGGGCAGGAGAGCACAATTACCCCCTGTTGAGAAAAGCTATCTAGACGGTGAGGTCTACGAGGGTGGAAGCGATGTCTTCCTGTCCTTTACATGCCTACTATGCAGCACAGGGCCTGAAACATGATACACGTATAATAAACTAGATCTATACTTATGCAAATATGTGTGTGTGTGTGGCACACACACATACATGCCATTCCCATAGTGTGATTTCCAAAATATTGTCCAAAAATACAAAATTTGTCATTCTTCTAGGATGTATTCAACACTATTATGTGTTTTTGTCGCCTTGCTAAAATAAAAGTAACAAAAAATGTTGGCTAATTTAATCTTTTGTTTCTGGATTGGTAATTATGTGTGTGTGTGTGTGTGTGTGTGTGTGTGTTCATCTCTTGACTGATAACAGTTCCCTCTCAATATTCATTTGGAGAAGAAGATGAATTTTCAGTGAAACAAGAAAACCCTTGCTCCATTCCAGAAAAAAAGACATTATCAGGTCATTAAAGCATCGTTATGTGTTTGGTTGCTAATGCACCGGTCTTTACTTGGGAGCACATGGCAATCACAAGGAAGAATTTTTATTGCCAGTTGAACAGATCGGGAAGTAAGATATTATGGAATGTGCTATTAGGCGGCAGATAAGTAATTAAGTGACAAGCAAAATACATTTTTCAGCATTTCAAAATATTTCCACTTCATCACCAATTCATTAAAACCCGCCTCCTCTCTCATGGCCCACCAGGAATTTACATCAAGATTATTTACAAAAAAGAAAAAAAAAAAAGAAAAGAAGAAAAGGAAACCATCAGGATAAGTGAATTGTGATTAAGTCATATGATTGTTTTTAACACTTTTCTATGAGCCTCAACAGGCAGGAGAAAACAGGCTCAGATTGTCACTGGCAGGCTGAATGACTGCAGTTCTTGCCAGCACGAAGGTGGTGAAATGATGGTGTTTTCATTATTATTTCACAAAAAGGGGGACTGAGGAGCCATGAATGGTGCCACAAGAAGAGAGAACAGTCAAAATTATAATCAAAATGATTGTGCGTCTTCAGATTGGCTCCGCACATTGATTTGATGCTGTGACTAATGGCTGGGCTGCAACAAATTCCGCTGAGAAAGAGCAATCAGTGCATTACCTGGCTTCCATGCAGCCTTCTGTTCCTAAGGCCACCTGTTTAAGTAAGGGTTCCTTATGTGCTTCCGGCGTTGCAGATGCACAGGTGTTAGAACTGGGGACTTCCCACTCCTTGGTCATCTCTGCAGAAGCAGGCGTAAGGTTAGCACCCAATTCAGACTCACTGATTAATCAAATTAATAAGTGTGATAAGCAAAGCAGAGTCCCCTGCATTGTTGTTGTTGTTTTTAAAGCCTTGACTGTCCTAAAAGTTAATAGAAGCAGAGTATATCCTTCCGTTGGTTGAACCCTGCTCCCCTGTTGATGAAGGCAGACAAATGGAGGGAATGAGGGAGAGAGGAGAGGAGTGGAGAGGAGAGGAGAGGAGAGGAGAGGAGAGGAGAGGAGAGGAGAGGAGAGGATCAAAAAAGAAAGAAAAAGTTTCCTACATATGGCATACCAACCACTAGGAGAAGCATTTGCACTTGGATTACTTCATATCACAGCTACTGTAAAACTAGAGACAGGTCCCATTATTAGCCTCATTTAATCCACGTGGAATGGATCAGAGAGAGAAAGCAATTCGTTCAACATCACGTAGTAAATGGTGCATCTTTATTTACTGTATCATATATGTCTGTGTACTCATATTTATAAAATGATCATGTTACCTCCCTCAATGCTCCAATGGTTTTCCAGTCTCTTAGGGGACCAGCCTGCACAGCTCCACTCATCTGTCCCACCTCACACCCCCTCCCCCTCCCGTCCCACTTCCCCTCTCAACCACCTAGCCTCTTTCTCTTTCTCCAGATATCCTTTGTTCTTTTTCTCTTTGAGCAGTGCCTTTGCAAATCCAGTTTCCTCATCACGGAATACCCCCATTCATCCACTCAGCCCAGCCTGGTAAAGCCCCCTGTCTTCTTACACATCAGCTTCAGGGTGAGCCTTGCCTGACCTTCCCTGACAACTGCATGCCCTTTATTCATTCTCTCTTGGCACTGCATCCTTTCCTCATCCATTACATCTAACCATTTGTAATTTCTCACCAGTCTCAGAGATTTATTGATTAACATGCAGCCCCTCTGTTATACTAGAAGCGTCTAAATTCAGAACTACTCCATCCGCTACTCTATCCCCTGCACCTAGCACAGTATATGGCATGCCTGGTAGCTCAATAGATATTTACTATAGGGATGAATACATGAACAAATGAGTATATGTTTTAAATGGCTATATTTTTAAGTACATGCATAAGAATTTGGAATTAGATTATGATGTCAGCCAGAGACCTAGTGCAATTCAGGAAAGCCCCAAGAGAAGAGAGTGATTTGGGGCTGGGACACAGAGTGTAAGTTTCCACCCAGAGTGATCATCTGCCATCATTAGTTTTGGGGGAGGCTGGAGACGGGACCTCACAGACTACATTACTCTCTGACTTCTGGCTCAGGCCACTCGTAATTGTTTTAGAAATCCAAAGCCAGGAATCTGATGAAATGTTTTGTTTTTTCCCTCCCTTAAAAAGGATGGATCAGCTGCTTGATGTTTTTCATAAATTCTTCAGCCAAAGTTGCGTTTTTCCATCCACATTTCACATTAAGGATTCTTTATGAAAATGGCTTTATAAGAGAGGAATTTAATGAGATTATGATTTTTTTAAGCTTTCTCTCTCTAATTAATACCCTAGAGAGGGAACTTTTTTCTAACGTAATGGCCTTTCAGTGTTAAAAGGGCTTTAATATTATGGTAAAATATGTTAACTTTCCTGGCACTCTGACCCAACTGATAAAATGAAAAGGAGCGCATCTGTCTTCCCGAGCTTCTGTCACCACAAATGGTGTTGTTTTCGGCATTTTCATAATGAACTAATCAACTGCTTATTCACTAATTGCGCCTACATTAAAAACTTATTACCCTGGGAAAGGGCTGCACTGCAGTTGACCTTCTAACTAGAACCAGGAGCTGTGAGGGTCACATGGGACCTGTAAGACAGAGTGGTGGCCACACAGGATCTCTCTCTCTCTCTTCTCCCAACTAGGTGTGAGGCCTCCATGGGATCGCCGTATGTGAGGAGTTGGAAATCCAGAATCTGGAAGCTGCTCCACTTGGCGAGGGAGGGTCCATGCCTCAGTAGGTTCCAGAGTAATTACCAAGATGATAAAAATGACAACTCTAAGGATGACAATCACTCACTGAGTGCGGTGTTAATGCCAGGCACAATGCACATGGGATCACCAATTCTGTGTCAACTCGATAGACAGCTACTGATGCCCACTCTTACTGGTGAATAATCTGGGGCTCAGAGGGGGCAAATGATGTGCATGAAGCCACACAGCCAGTCAGTGGCAGAACTGGATGAGAATCATGCCCTTCTAATCTCACATCTTGGGCTCCTAGGCTAGGCTCTTAGAGGATGCTGGAAAAAAGAGAAGCATGGTGCTGATGAGATCTAGAGCAAACCCAAGACCTCTAGTTGCTTCTAAGCTCTCACTGCTTCCTAGACAGCCTTCTCCATGGCAGGGGTTCAAAGGCCCCCTCTTCCCTTTCATGGTGTCACATGGACAGAGGATGTTTGGCAGTTCACTATACTTGGGCACACTGGAAGACTACATTTCTCAGACTCCTTTGCTGGTAGACTGGGACCACGTGATGAAATGTTGACCAATAGAATGTTGACAGAAGTGACGTAAACCATGTCCAGGCCACTTCTGTGGCAACTTTAGAGGCTACCTGTTAGGATGGATAGCCACAAGATGGAAGTGGCCTTCCCAATAGGCTGCAGAGTTGTGTAAATAAGAAATAAAGGTTTATTGTATCCAGCTGCTGAGTTTCCAGGTTTATTCATCACTGTTGTACAGCCTAGCCTCACCTTACTAGGCCCCGTCTCAAAGAATAATCACGTCTCTATGTTACCCTTCTGCATTCAATTAACAGGCTTTATTAAGCACCACCTGTATGCAAGGTACCAGAGATACAATGGCAAGCAAGGAAGGTATGGACCTGGCTCTTTGATGTGTGTCAACTAGACTGGACCACAAGATGCCCAGACATCTGGTTAAACATTATTCTAAGTGTGTCTGTGAGGGTGTTACTGGATGAGACTAACATTTGAATCAGTAAACTCAGTATAAAGCAGATCACCCTCCCCAGTGTAGGTGGGCCTCATCCAATCAACCAAAGACCTGAGTAGAACAAAAGACTGAGTAGAAGAGGACTTCACCTACCCGATACTTGAGCTGGGACATCTATATCATCTGTATTTTCCTGCCTTCAGACTCAAACTGAAAAATTGACCCTTCCTGGGTCTTGAGCTTGCTAGCTTTTGAATTGGAACTTCCACTAGATAGATTTAGTCTCTCTCTCTACACAGATATATAGATATAGATATAGCTGATATATCTCCAGTTGATTTTGGTTCTCTGACTAAAATACCCTCAAAGAATCTGGTGGAAGAAGAGAGATAATAAGACAAATGAACACACAGATTAAATAATTACAATCTAGGGTGATTTCCATGAAGGAAACCAATAAATTTGCTGAAATTGAGAATTACAGGTGGTCAGCAAAGGGCTCTCTGGGGACATGACATCATTTTAAAATTTAGGTTTTATTATTAGCCAGGTATGACAAAGCCAACAGATCAGATCATCAGGAAATGATTAACCAATGAAATGATAGCTTAGGCATTCACAGATCTCAAGAGGAGGGGGCACACCACACCATGGGGGTCATGTGGGGAAACACCAGGGTGAGTTAGGAGGCAGAGAGAGAAGTAGGGAGGGGGAGCATGGACAAAGGCTGTGGTTTCTGTGGTTACTGTCATTTCTACAGGAAAGAACAGAAGAGGCAAAACAAGCCGACTTACGAATGGTTACTTTGAATTATTTTGGTGGGCTCTGGGGCATGGGACCTATCCTAGTCATCTCGTACCAAAACCTGGGTAATTAAGGTAGAGGAACAGTGAGTGGCCTGGGGTCTAAGAACTTTATAAGAAAGGTGGTTGGGAATACAGGCTCTGGATTGGTTGGCTTGCATATGAAAGACACTCTTGAGGCAAATCCTTACTATCTCTAGGAATTGACTAACCCTGGGATGGGCAGTCTTACCAGGATCCAGCAAGGTCACAAGATGTCAAAGCATCAAGTACAGAAACTAGAAAACATGGTTATTATTGACACATGAATGAAACCTGAATAATGAGAAACCATCAGCCATGGATGAGCAAGAAGTCATACTTGAAGCAGACAGAGAAGCACAGAAAATCTAAGACATGAGACAGAGAAAGTGTCCAGGAATGAAGGGAGTGAGCCACTGTGCCAAATGCTCAGAAGTAGAGTAAAATAAGAATGGGAAAGTATTCCAACAACAACAAAACTCTTGATAGAATATTCTATCCACAGCCTCCTCTACTTCCCTACTTTCTCCATCATGGTCTAGCTTCTTTGCCCAGAACCACCTCTTGAAGTTCACCACTGGCTTTCTGCTCATCACATCCAATGACCTATCCTTTGCTCTCCTTTTGACAGCTGCTCTGCAACATTTGGGGGATGTGCCAGGCGACAAAGCAGTCGATAAAAGAGACAAAAAGACCTGCTCGAGGGTGGAGGTAACATGCTAGTGAGGGAGAAAGGCAACACAACAGACAAGTGTATAAAGTCAGTTACTTGAGGCTATGGAGAAAAGTAAAGCAAAACAAGAGCTAGGGAATATGGAGGGTGAGGGGAGAGGGCTTTTCACAGAAGAAGTGACTAGGAAAGGCCTCGCCAATCCTGCCGTGTCCGCCATGCTAAAGGGCATGCTCCTGATCCCATAGTAAAGGGGATGTTCTAAGGCTTCTAAGCAAGGACAGACCTTGACCAAATACTTTATCAAGAGAGCTGAGACATGACAAATCAGTTGGCCAGTGCTATAAAGAGGGAACTAGAGGGTGCTCCGGGGAGAAGGAACAGTGAGAGCAGAAGCCCAGAAGCATGAAAGCACTGTTAGTAATCTGACAGCTTCAGTTGAGACAGGGGCTTGGAGAAAACCCACAATCTTGGACAAGTCCCTTCAAGCCTCAGGACCTGGAGTGTCACAAGGTTATGCAATGAAAGATAATAAAACTGACACTTGCAAGATCAAAGGCAGCATATATAAAATCCTAAGCACGATCTCCTGCTAAACAGTAGGCATTAACAAATGATCGCTATTATTATGAGAATGACTTCCCACTGAGAATTCTGTGGCTGGAGAATCACAGACTCCAGATTCTGAGTGGCAGATAATATCTGCCATTTTCTTTAAAGGCTGTACTGAGCCCACCTGGGGGGTGGGTGGGGGGACAGAGCTGTTTCTTGGGCCCAATTTAAAAGCTCCCCACTGTTTTCATAAAGATCTGTTGACATGATTTATTGGGAATTCTGTCCATTAACATTTTTAAGTGCTCAATAGGTCCCCCAACTACCCTAGTAAATTAATCTTAATAAATTCGCAACAGAAAGAACTTCGCTTGCCGATCATCATATGATAATGTGTCCGGTCTCCTGCCCGTTGTGGGAAGGGATGGGTGTATATGGAGCTGTGAATCCCCTGAAGACAAAGAACAAAGACAGGGCAAAACGCCTTTTCCACTCATGGTTGGAGGAATCTGAGTTGGCCTCAGCCTGTTTCTTCATCCATGCAATGGGATAGGGAATCTAATAGAAAGTTTCCTAAACTTATGACACTTGCATGTTTTTTTTAAAGATTTTATTTATTTATTCATGAGAGACACACACAGAGAGAGAGAGAGAGAGAGAGAGGCAGAGACACAGGCAGAGGGAGAAGCAGGCTCCATGCAGGGGGCCCAATGTGGGACTCGATTCTGGGACTCCAGGATCACACCCTGGGCTGAAGGCAGCGCTAAACCGCTAGGTAACCAGGGCTGCCCCACTTGCATGGTTTTTGCCAAATTTGCCCACTATCTATTACATAATTAAATAATTAAATAATGTTTATTAAGTAATTCTTCTTAAACTCAGGTCTGCTATCACTACCTTTCTTCATTCTAAGCAGTAGCACCTATAAAATTGCAGATTTGATGTGCTAGTTATATTTTTCTAATAAGTTATTAAAGTTATAATAAATTCATTTATATATTCCCCAAAGTCTTTACAAAAACTGTTTTAATTTGAGAGAGAGAGCACAAGCAGGAGGAGAGGCAGAGGGACAAGCAGATTCTCCTGGGTATGGAGCCCAAGGCAGGGCTCAAGGCAGAGCTGAACGCAGGGCTCAATCTCAGTACCTCAAGATCATGATCCGAGTGGAAGTCAGACACTTTACTGATTAAGCCACCAGGCATCCATCCCTGAAGTCTTCTTCAGCACACTTAGGGCACGTATATACACTGAGCTGATGTACTAGATAAGTGGTAAATTGTAGAGAATATGACTCCAGACTATGAAATCTGACTGCCTGGATTCTTGTACTGGTTCTGGGTGATGTGAAGCATGCCACTTAACTTCTCTGTAGACAATAAGATTTAATAATTTGAGATAATATTTGAGATAAGAGATTTATCCTATACCTTATTTTAAAAATTAAAAACTGAAATAAAACCAAAAACGTTAGAATGGTATCTGGAATGTAGTATATACTCAATAAATATTAATACTTTTATTATTGTTGTTCCTACTAACATTTCCTCAAGAAAACAAAGCATGGTGCCTGGCATGTGACAGGTATGCTAGTGGGAAAACTGCATAAGGCTGGGGAAAACCCACCAGAAAGGACTGGAAAGAATAATTCCCAGAGCTCACTCAGGGCTGGGAATAGTTCCTGTTATCACCATCACAGTGGAAAACCTCATAAACTATGGGGTACTAAGTGGGCTATCCTTAGAATAAGTGTTTCTATGACCTTAACTCATGAAACCTAAAATCAATACCCAAAAGAATAAAGCTGTTTTAAGTAACTTACCTGCGTCTTAGAGAAAAATCTCAAGAATATTCATGGAAACAAAAAACATTCTGCCTATGAGGTAAATTTTAAATGTCTGTCATTTACTTTTATTTTTAAAAATATTTTATTTATTTATTTGAGAGACAGAGATTAAACGAGAGAGAGAGAGAGAGCAGACAAACAAGGGCAGAGGGAGAGGAGAAGCTGACTCCACTGCTGAGCAGGGAGCCTGAAGCAGGGCTTGATCTCAAGACCCTGAAATCATGCCATTCAATTTTTTAAAAGTCACCAGGCATGCAGAAAGGGAGGAAAAAAATAACTATCAAGAGGACAAAAATCAATCAATTGAAACACCAAAAATGGTAGAATTAGTAAACAAAGATATTAAGCCACTGGTTATAACTGAATTCAATATATTCACAAATTTGGAGGAAGAAGTCAAGAAGTACAGACATGGAAGTTATACAAAGATCCAAATAAAACTTCTAAGGATAAAAATTACAACATGTAAGAAAAAAATAAATATAGTGCATTTGATTAAAGGCAGATTATACAACAGAGAAGAAAATATTAGTGAACTAGAAGGCATAGTAATAGAATCAATTCAAATGAAGCTCTGAGATTCTTTTAAAAGACAGCAAATATATGAACAAAGCATCTGCAAGATGTGGAAATCATCAAGTGGCCTAACATATGTGGAATCTGAATCTCTCAGGGAGAGGGTAAAGGAGGCAAAAAAAATGGTTTGAATAATCAATGGGCAAATATTTTCTAAATATTATAAAAACCTACACACGCAAAAATCCAAGACAATCAACCAAGCATAAGCACAAGAAACATGAAGAAACTATACCAAGGCATATTGTTATCAAGTTGCTGAAAACCAATAATATACAGAGAATCTTAAAAACAGAGGGAAAAGGGGCACATTAAATACAGAGGAAACAGACAATAATGGCATATTTCTTACTAGGAACAAAGAAATACAGAAGACAATCCATAGATGGAATGTATTTTGGGCCATGAAACAAATATCAATGATTTTATTTTTCATTTTTTATTTTTTAAAGATTTTATTTATTTATTTGTTTGACAGAGAGAAAGAGAGAGCACAAGCAAGGGCAGTGGCAGGCAGAGAGAGATGGAGAATTCAGGCTCTCCGCTGAGCAGGGAGTCCAATGAAGGACTCAATTCCAGGACCCTGAGATCATGACCTGAGCTGTGACCTGAAAGCACATGTTCAACTGACTGAGTCACCCAGGCACCCCCAATCTCAATGATTTTAAAAGTATTCCTGTATAAAATATATTCTGCAACCACATGGTTCAAAATAGGAACTGATAACAGAAAATTATCTAGAAAGTACCCAAATATTTGAAAACTAAAATACACTTTTAAATAATCTAATAATCAAAGAAAAAAATCAAAAGAAAATGAAAACACAACAAACCAAATAAGTGGGATATAGCTAAAGCAGTATTTAGAGGATACTTTATAGCATAAATCTCACATGAGAAGATCTAAAATGAATGGCTTCAGTTCCTATTATAAGAAATATTCAAAGAAGAAATAATATCTATTATAAAAAATATTTTCCAAAAAAATTGAAGAGGAGAAAATATTTTGCAACTTACTTTATGAGGCCCTGTATTACCATGACACCCAAACCAAACACATTAAAAGAAAACTACAGACCGATGTCCATCATAAATACAACCAAAAGATGTCTCAGCAAAATTTTAGCAAACCAAATTCAACAATGTATAAAAATAAAATGTCATGCCATTAATCTAAGGTTAGCCATTTGAAAATCAATGCAATTCATAATATAACTATAAAAAAGAAGCCATATGATTATTTCAATAGATGCAGGAAAATCACGTTACAAAACCCAACATCTACTAATTCTAGTCTAGCAAACTAGGAATAGAGAATTCTTCAAACTGATAATTGACATTATATTTAATGGTGAAATACCTAACATTTTACCTAAAGATCAGCAACAAGGCAAGACTATTCATTTACACTATTCTATTTATTATATTTATTACAGCATTTTACTGCAGGTTCTAGTAAGAACAATAAAGCCAGAAAAGAAAAAAAAAATCCATACTGGAACTTAAATTTTTCTTTATTTTTAGGTAACAGCATCACCTATGTAAAAAGTTCTTTGGAATCTGAAAAAAAAAAAAAACCCACATTATTACAACTAGTAAGTGATTTTAGCAAGGTTGCAGGATACAAGATCAATATACAATTTCTATAAAATAATAATGGATTATTTAGAAATTGAATGTGAAGAAAAAATACCTTGCAATCTCATAAAAATGTTAAACACTTAGAGATAAATCTGACAAAAGATGCACAAGTCCAGTTGAGAGCTTAGCTACCACCTGTCATTATACAACACTAATACAGTACTATTAACTATATTCCCCATGCTGTACTTTTCATGCCCATGACTTATTCATGCCATAACTGGAAGTTTGTCCTTCCCACTCCACTTCATCCATTTTGCCCATCCCCTCCCTTCTGGCAACAATCAGTTTGTTTTCTACATTTATGAGTCTGCTTCTGCTTTTTGTTTGTTTTTGTTTGTTTGCTTGATCATCTGGTTTTTAGATTCCACATATATGTGAAATAATACAGTACTTGTCTCTCTCTTTGTGACTTTTTTCACTTAGAATAATACCCTTCAGATCCATCATAATTTTGCAAATGGCAGGCTTTCACTCTTTTTATGGCTGAATAATATTCCATCATATATGTATTATTTATATATATATATATATATATATATATATATATATATATATATATATATAGACACCACATCTTCTTTATCCATTCATTTGTGGAGAGACAGGCTGCTTCCATACTTTGGCTATTATAGATAATGCTGCAATAAACATTTGACAAATCCAACATCTGTTCATGTTAAAAACTCCCGACAAAATGGATTTAGAGGGAACATATTTCAACATAATGACAGCCCTCAGCTAACACCACACTCAATGGTCAGAAACAGAGTTTTTACTCTAGGATCAGGAACAAGACAAGGATGTCCACTCTCATTACTCTTAGCTTTGCAGACAATGAAACAGAGACTCAAATAAGTTATGTGAATTGTCCAAGGTTTCTCAGGTTCTGTTCATGTTCTTTTAAAACATGTTCTTTAAGAGAAAGATGTGGGCTGCTTTAGAGAATGTTTTAAATAACACATTAAGAATCGAAAAGAGCCATCTCTTGACAGGACAACTACTCCAAAGTGATAAAACAGCATATATTCAAAACCACTACCTCTTCTTCTCATATCAGTATTTTTTCATGTAAATGACTAACTTAATTTGCTCTCCATTCCAGAGCACTAGCAATTGAAGTCTTTTTCAAATATTCTGACATCTACTTTGCTGACATTCTCTCCCATTTTCTCTTATGACAATGATCATATACCTGCATGATAATAGCCACCTTCTATGCCAATGGCATTACAGCAAAAGCCTGTAGCAAAAATTACAGCAAAAACACTGTCAAGGCCCAGGAGTGGCCAACTTATTTCCAATTCCATTTGCTATGCTTTGATTCTATCACAAAAAAAAAAAAAAAAAAAAAAAAAAAAAAAAAGAATTGGACAAGCCCTGAATTTGTCTTAATGGAATTTGGTTTATTATTACAGCAATCAGTTCCATGTATCAAAAATGTGTGCTTATACCCAACACTATGAAGGATGCTAATGTAAAGTATAAAAGAACATCCTTGCTTCTCTGTTTTTCCTTGACAGCCCTATAG
Source organism: Vulpes vulpes (assembly GCF_048418805.1). Lineage (NCBI taxonomy): Eukaryota > Metazoa > Chordata > Mammalia > Carnivora > Canidae > Vulpes > Vulpes vulpes. The sequence continues at coordinate 104,777,579 of NC_132782.1, forward strand.
GAATGTGCAAATCTTGTTTAATTTGTTTCTTAATGACTCCTATATCTGAACAAATATCCACTTTCCCTGTTTACCAAGAAAGAATTACACCATTCTACACTCACTCATAAATCTTAAAAATTCATACTTATTCTCCTTAGTCTAGGCCCCAAGATTGATATGCATCGTCCTTGTCTCCAAGAAAAATCTCTCTCCCACCTCCTTCCAAACGCTTCTGGTTGCGTCTACCACATTTTATATTACCTACTTGAGAATGTTGGGGGCTATATGGGCTAATTCATCTACTGGCAGCTACATCTGAAATCCACCTCTGCCATAACACTTTCCCCTTCCCCAGTACAAAGTTTCCAAGGAAACAAATCTTTAGTAACCCCCATCCATTTCTTGCACTGGTAGGGAAAAATACCCAGAAATAGATTTTGCCTATAAGGCACACTCCAAACTCTCCAACCCCAGCCTGCCCATAACGTTGTCATGTATGTGGCTCACATTCAAAAGACCCACTGCCTATCAAAGAGGCTGGGATATAGAAAGACAAGAAAAGCTGGTACATGATGGCCTGGATCCTCATCTTAGGTCTGGGCCAACATAGGTGCTCCACTCAAGATGGCTGGAACAGAAAAATGCTTTTGAGTCCTTTTGGATGTGGCATCTTAACTATAGAGGGCAGTCAAAGTTGAGATGGGACAAGTGCCAAGAGTGAACCAAAATGAAAAGGAAAGATTAACTGCTTCAGAAGTTGATCAGAAAAATGTCTTGAGATAGGTTGAGAAGCTGAGAGTACACTTACCATGATGAGCACAGATTCATATACAGAATTGCTGAATCATATTGCATACTTGAAACCAATACTTATGTTAAAAAATTACACTTGAATGAGAGAGAGGTTGTTTAGAAATAAAAAATAGCGTTGAGGAGGTATTAGAGTCCAGGTCCATGTGGGCTTACCCACATGGGCAGCTGAGTCTAATGATATAAAGGCCTGAGCGGTCAGGAGAGATATCTTCAGTGATGTCACAATGATTGATCATCAACACAGTAGATCCCCTCCTCCCTTGACTTTTGACCACTCTTGGATGGTCTAATTTCCCAGGGACATCTCAAAAAGCCCTGGACAGTCTGGAGCTCCCCACAGCCTATAATTTTCTCTATTCACAACACCCTGGAACTATCCAGGACTGAAAAGTCTATGAATTTCTATGGCTCCTTTGAAATACACATGTCTTTGGCTCTAACCAGGGTTTGTCTTTTCCAGTAAATTATTTGTAAAGCTTTGGCTCAAATGCCAACCTTTCAACTTCTCTTGCAATGGGAAATGGGACCAGGGAAAGAAACCAGGGTCATTTGAACCCAATATCTACCCTGAGGCTGAGAATCCATTTGTTCCCTTGAAACCATCCAGTCTGAAAAGAAGAGTGTTGATTTCCCACCTGCCCTGTCTCAGCCAGAGGCAGTAGAAGGAGACTTCAGGGAGACATCATCATTCCCTCCCATCCGAATGTTCCTAATAGAAGTATTCTAATAGATCTATGTGCATATGTTGGAGGAGTTTGTTAAGTATTAGGTTCAGAGGGCCATATCTTTAAACTGGGCTCAAGGAGGTATAAAAACCATCCTCAAAGAGCACATACTAGAATTCTCTCATCAGATTTTGTTCCTGATACCCAATGCTTGGGGTTGGGCCTCCTGATTTGATAACATGGGCAAAACATGACCCAACTTGCATTAGATGCACCCCATTTAAGCCATGTAGGACCCAATGGTTCTCTCCTTTTGGCTTCACTGTTTTGCAGGAAATACCTCTTGAAGGGACCAGGACTACCTTTGTAACATAATATACAATGTGGGGATGTCAATCAACAAGTTCTGTTTAAGTACCTCTTCAAGGAACAGTACTCCCTAGGCATGATAATAGGCAGACATTAAAAAGTAGAAGATGCAGGCTTGACTTCAGAAAACCCAATTTAACAAGTCAAGATAGCAAGTACTATTAACTGAACCCTGTAATCCATCCTCTCCTCCCTTCACTGTGGTCTAGTCATGCTCAATCTCGACCTATACCCAGAGCACCCCAGCTCACCCCACCTGGGCCTGTGCAGGTGGCTCTCTTTACCTGGAACTCTTTCCCCTTGGAAGGGACCCACTGACATCCACACATAAAGTTTCCTAAGCTTCCCTGATGTCACTGTTTTGGTATCTCCCTAGCTCTCACCTGCCACAATACGAAATTATTTTATTTATTATTTATTTTCTCTCTCCTCTACTAGTATGACCATTCTCTGAGAGTAAATAGTGTGCTTGCCTTAATATACAGGTTATCTCCAGTGCTGGCACATAGTAGGCCTTCAGTGAATAATTGTGGGAGGAAGAAAAAGAGTGAGAAAGAAGGGCACCTACAGGGCTCAGTGGGTGAAGCGTCTGCCTTCAGCTCATGTCATGTTTTCAGGATCCTGGGATTGAGCCCCGTGTCGGGCTCCCAGCTCAGGGGGGAATCTGCTTCTCCCTCTCCCTCTGCCCTTCCTCCTAACCCTGCTCATGCTCACTCACTTGCTCTCTCTCTATCTCTCTCTCAAGTAAATAAAATCTTTTTTTAAAAAAAGAGTGAGAAAGAAAGGAGAACAATATAAGCTATAGGAATATTCATGGAAGAGAGAGAATTCTGTGGACTGAATGGTCATATAGAGACACCCAGGGGACAGATCAGAATCTGGATCTTGAAGAAAGGGCAATCATTGGAACATCTCCATGAGCCTATACTCTCCCCTAAAGGAGGCTATCTCTAGCTCTCTGAGGCAAGGAAAGCTCTGCTAGCATAGAAATGTAGCAAGTATTCATCAAGAGAAAAGCATATGCTCCAAGGATGCTCTGATTCATGAACCAAGAGCCACTCATATCCATTCTTTCAATATAATGAGTGAAATTTTACTTGTTCTAGACAAGGGAACATGATCATTGCCAACCCTGAGATCCTTCTCAGAAGTGGACAGTACTGGCCTCACTTCTCAGGAAGCTCCATGAACCACTGGGGATCTGGAGACAACTCAGCATCATTGACCAAGGCAGCCTCTACCATTACACAGCAAGGAAGAGACAGGCTTCTGGGAACCACCCGTGAGACTCGGGCCCTGATGTAGGTTTTAGAAAAAGAGAGGAAACAGGTGTTTTTTATTGAATGCCAATAACATCTAGGTATGATGCCAAAGCACTTCACAAGGGTTCACTCATATAACCTTCCTAAGAATTCTTAGGGATGGGTCTTATTTTCCCAATTTTACAGAGGAGGAATCAATAATGTAATTGACAGTATTTGGTTGAGTTTATGTTTTATTGTTTCAAACATTTTCATCCCCCCTTCCCATGTTTGGGGAGCTCCCCATCTTATGAATCTTGGGGAGAGATGGAGTATACCTCCCAGGAGCTCAAAAGGCCAGATACTTTCTTTCCAGCCTCCCCTGTGGTTCAGGCAAGAGCATGTGACCTAAGCCTGGCCAATCAGCTGCATCAGTCATAGAGTGAATTTGGAGCTCTTGGCACAAGAAGCAGGGATGGTGAAAAGCCATCCTAGGAGCAGAAACACTGTTGACAACATCCAGCGTCCTGTGGTGTCAACAGCAAGGTCTTCACAGGACAGCTTCCGTGGCATGGCTGCTGTGTCTCCCTTTGTCTCTGCTCATTTTCCAAACTAGTTTCCCAGACACCATGGAAATTCTATGAGCAACCTAACATCTTTTCAATAAACTAATTTTCTGCTGGAATCATTCAGAGCAGGGTCCTCTTGTTTGCAATGAAGAATTCAGGCTGATTCAGCCTAGGAAAAGACTAAGCAAGTCACAGTCAGGGAGAAGCAAAGCTGGGATTTGGATGCTGGTCAGTCTGAAGGCAGAGCCCCTGTTCTTTGCACTATTTCTAAACTGCTCCATGGGGAAACATGGAAAAACTTGAATCACATTTTATACATGAGGCACAGAGAGGAGATATAACTGCCCAGCCTACAAGTGACCAGAAGACAAACATTTGGACGGTGAGCCCCTGGTTCCTTCTAGTGTACCAAAGTCACCCCCAACACCATGACTTCCTGATATAATGATCTTGTTTCAGACTGAGGAGCCCACATAGAGGGAATGAGACCCCAGAGATGAGTAAAAGCAGAATCACAATGAGACCACACACACAGAGAGGTGGGAGCTCACTGGACCTTGAGCAGTGATTTCTAAAAGTCTCATCTTAAAACAAATTCAAATCTGTGATCACTGCCAATTCCTGAGAAACCAGGAAAAGGAATGAATAATTGTCTGGAGGATGGGGGAATGGCATCTCCCCTTTAGGAGGGAGGAGAGTAAGTAGGGAAGACAGCTGAGAGGCGGTGACAGTCATTTAAGTTGACTTAAATGACACTGAACTGTTCTGATCCTGTTTTCATGTGTGCAAAATGAGGGTAACACCACTAGTTGTGCAGGTCTGTCTGAGAGAAGTTGATGATAGCAATTTCAAAAATAACCTATAGCACTTAATGTGTGCCATGCATCATTTCAAGGGTTTTCATACCTAAATTCTTTCAATTCTCATCAAAACCACACAAAATGGGTACGACTGCTGTAATCTCTGTTTAACTGATGAGAAAGGTTAAGTAACTTGCCCAAGCACAGCAAGTAATTGTACAGCTAGGACTGGACTCAGGTATTCTAGCTCCAATATCCGAGAGCTTCAGTACTGTGCTATTTTAATGTATGCAATAGAGCTTTGTGACTGTAAGTTGTTCCACACATATTAGCAAACAATATACTTGATGCCAGGATAGATTATCAGCTCCAAGAAAGGAGACACAGATCTGTCTTGTAACCCAGCATCCAGCAAGTTTAGCCAATAATGAGTATATAAAGCATGTTAGGGAAGAAAAAGGGAAGGAAAGGAAGGAAGGAAGGAAGGAAGCAAGGAAGCAAGGAAGGAAGGAAAGAGAGAAGGGAGGAAGGAGAGGAGGGAGGGAGACATAAGATGAGGATTCAGATGGTAGCAAGATGGAACCTTGCCATCTGGAACTGAGAACGAATGGAATGTAGAAACAAGTTTCTAAATGGGGATCCTCTGAAGCATGCTTGAAAAGCCCTCAGCCAGGTTTCCAAAGGAAATTTGCAAATTGCTTCTATATATCTATATCTATATCTATATCTATATCTATATCTATATCTATTCTCTATCTATATCAACAGTCCATAAGCGTTCAGTTCCTTTGTACTTTCATGTTCCGATGGTGCACACAATGTGGAGTCAAGTGCACAGATGAGAGCACATCTGGTTGTGCACCTGCGCAGGTAGAGGTGTGCATGGGATTCTGTGCAGATAGAATCCCACAGGCGTGCGCAGCTTTTGAGGTGCACGGTTGTACAAGGACACAATTTTAAATGTGTACACAATGGGACCCACCAAGGAGTGTTTGCAGCACTAGGTGCACACCATAGGTGCGCACCGTTCATAATGGGCTAATAATAATTTGTGCATGGTGTGTGCAAGGCTCTGTCCTAAGCCTGTTGCAAATATCAACCCCATTTAATGCTCACAGTGGTTATGGGTGCACCCAGTTACGCACATGTGCATGGCTCTGTCTGAACTGCGCATACATACATTGCTGTTAGGTAAGCACAGGCTCAGACTAGCTGTCAATTTTCTGCCGCTTAACCCAAGCTACATGAATAACACCAGGAAGGCACACTTTCCTGGGCTGGAAGCAGTAACAATGAATTAAAAGATAGATCATAAAGTCCTTTCAAAATACCATCCACTTAAGAAATAGCAGACACCCAGCCTGCGTTCTCTTGCTGTGTAAACACATTCCCACCACCCTACTCACTTAAATAAGGCTCACTCCACTCTGGCATCCCCGCAAACACATTTTTTTACAGTTTCTTTTTCAAAAACAAGATTGCTCCCTCGGCAACTGTTTCCAAGCACATTCCCTCGTTCTGGGAGAAGGAAGGAAAAAGCAGAGCAAGCCTCTTGTTACTATACAGGGAACACAGAGCAGGGGCAGAGGGAGAGCAGACATGGGGAAGAGGCAGAGGACCTGGAGTTGATGGTATATAGTAAGACACACGTCCCCAGGAGAGAAGTGGCCAAATGCCCCCTGACCCAGCAATATCACCCCCAGGCCGAGTAATCACTAGTTGGTTGGAAGGCTGTAGTGTGGGTATACCAGTTAGGATCATTCCCTACTCCACTGTGCGTGTGTGCATGTTTGTGTGTGTGTGTGTGTGTGTGTGTGTGTGTGTGTGTGTGTGTCACATTCATACCATTAAAGGCCAGAGGCCATCCCTGGAGCAGCCTGATGGAGCTAATGAGGAGACCGAAATTATTTCCCTCAGAGAGGGAATGTCTTTTTAACAATGGCATTTGCTCAACAGCATGTTGACTACTTACAGTAGCAAAAATAGACCCTGGGGCAGCAGTGAAGGTGGGGGTGGGTGGGTAGGAATAGGAGACTAGAAGAAAAGAATGCTTTCCAGCCCACTCTGTGTGCTTAATGCAATAAATAATTCTGCTCTATCTAATTCATTCCACTCCATCCTATCCAAATGCTTCCCCCCATCTTATTCCAAGAATTCCACTATGAGCTATTCTGTGCTCAGCCGTTCCATCCCACTCCAATTGCAACTCATTCCATTGGATACTGGTCAGATCCATTCTTCCCTAATCTACTTCTGCGCCACCTCAAGGGCTTCCATTTTCTTAATCCATCCCCTCCCATTATTTCATTGTCTTTTTAACCATTTCAATCTGTTTTCCTGGTAGCTCCTGCTGGTAGTAGTCCATCAACTAGACAATGTGAATCGTCCTGAGGACCACAAGGGATGTGGAGAAAGGGACAGAGCCCCTCATCCCTGAACTCTTCCTGGGGAGGCAGAAACAATCCTTACAAAACAATATGACAACCGTGTAACCTTCCCTGCTTTCACAGACCCCATTGACTAAAGAATCATGGCCACCACCACCACCCCCAAAATAAACAATAAGGGCTTAACTCTCTACACAGATCATGGATAAGAAACCAAGTCTGCTTTGGCGCCATGCAGAAGGAAATTCAGGCTAATAAGTGGTCAAATTCCATATATTCTCTAGCAGCAACAAAGGGGTAGGTACCAAACAGCCCCCAAAATCCCAGTGGCTTAACACAAAGATCTATTCTCACTCATGATTCATGTCTCATGCACTAGCTGGGGGGTCTGCTTCATGGTAGCCTTACTGCCAAAACCCAGCTGACCGTGCATCCACTATTCCGAACACTGCCTATCACCATGGTGCGGGGGGTAGAGGGAGGGAGGGGAAGGGGAACCACGTGGCAAAGAATGAAGTGGCTCCTAAATGTAGTGGCTTCCTACCCAGAACAGATATACTTCATTTCCACTCACAGGTCACCATCCTAAACAAGCATGGCCACATTCAAAGGTCAGGGCAGAGAAATCACTCTTTGGGAAGTTCAGGGCCCAGGGACTATTTGATGGATAGCAAGCACTAATGGCTACCACACCAGCTGGGTATCTACAGGTTTATAATCTATCTTCCTGGAGCCCTGGTCTTTTCATTTTTCACTTTAAAACCTACTTCTTAGGTCTGTTGTAAAGATTAAATGAATAAGGTATGGAAAGAACTCAACCCATAGTAGGTGCTTAATAAATATGAATTTCCCTCACTGAGTCTGCAAGTATCTCCCTGCTAGCCTCCTTATAAAAGCATCATAGACAGAAACTAGATGGCTCTTATCTGGTAACAGAGGAGAGATTTCAATCCCCCACCCCCAGCCCAGCCCTCATATCTGTTGCCTCTATTTGAAACAGGAGCTTAAGCCACCTGCTCGTTGATGATCCATCTGCTTTGCAAATGTAAAAATGTAATTATATCACAACACTGATTTCTGATGGGCATAGACCAATACCCAGAGATGCTTCGTTCCCAAACATTGCAGAAAAAAAGTACCACACTCCCTGGAGCAGAAGTGTAATCAAAATGAACGATCATCAAGTACAATATTTTCTCATGCTCCAGAGAAGACTGGCAAACATCCTGGAACATCAAGTTTGGACCCCTCCAGAGGGCCACATCTCTCTGTTTGCTGGAGCTTGTAATGGGGTGGAATTGGTACTATGGGGCATGATTTTGCCTTATCTGAAGGCCCGGTGGGAAGCAGGGACTGAGGAGCCCTTTCTTTGTGGGAAGTCACACATTGGAGTTCCATCACAAGGTTCCAGAACAATGGGCACAGAACGCCTCGCAATCCACTGAACACCACACGGGAAGAGCCAAGAGCAAGAAAGTTCCACAGTCTATCAATTTAGGAAGCCAATATTCATCAAGCACCTCCTCTGTGCTAGGTATTGGAACAAAACTATGATTATCTACCCCTGAGTGGATTGCAAACACTAAGTTTTTCATCAAAGGCCAATATGGAAACAAACATTTATAGGCCAACTCTGTTTTGGACATGTGTTGTTGTTGTTGCTGTTGTTGTTTCTGGTTGAAAATCTGTATCTATATCCTATTGCTATTATGGCAAACTCGCACACAAATGTGTGGCTTAAAACAATACAAATTTATTATTTTATGTGTCTTGAGGTCAGAAATCCAAATGGGTCTCATGGGGCTAAAATCCAAGTGTCAACAGAACTGCATTCTTTTCTAGGGGAAAACATTTTCCCACCTTTTACAGCCTCTAGAAACTGCCTTCATTCTTTAGCTCACAGATGTCTTCCATCTTGAAAGTCAGCATTGGCTGGTTGAGTTTTTCTTATAATACATCACTCTGACCCTCATCTGCCTACCTTGTCCACATTTAAAGGACCCTTGGGATTATAATGGCTTACTTGGATAACACATTATAGTCTCCTTATCTTTAAGTCCACTGACTAGCAACTTTAATTCCATCTGCAACCTTAACTCTCCCTTACCATATCATATTCACAGTTTCTGGGATTAGAATGTGGATCTCTTTGGGACCATTATTCTGTCTACCACATTATCTATTACTCTGATACAGTCTTGATCAATCCAGCAAACTGAGTGTTCTCTCCTTGCCTTTCCAAAGACTGAACATGTGACCCAAGGTAAGTCAATCACATACCATGTTGCTGGCATTTAAGTCTTGAGTTGAGTGACCCACTAATGGAAAATGGTTGAGGCTCACTCATCTCAATGACAGACCATGTTAAAAGGCCTCTTTAGTTCCAGTTCTCTGAAACTTCCCTGGTCTCTTTCCTTTCTAAAGTGATGTTTTCAAGCATTTCTCCCAAAGCCATGAGCTGTCCCATATTTCTTCCCATTGGTCATTTATTTGTTTAAGTCATCCAGAATTGGTTTCTGTTGCTTGCAACCCATAAGCCCAGAGAGACTCAGGCACAAAAAGAGACACATGGAGACAGAGAAAACCATGGAACCTAAAGATAAAGCAGGCATACAGGCACACTCTTCTGACTTGTATGGAGGACAGCAGACTTATTCTGAAAAAAAAAAAAAAAGTGAGTCTGAAATAAATAGCTCGGCCAGATGAATTTATTTCTAGGGAGTCGTAGTGGTAGACTTGTTATATGCATCTCTGGGTATTTTCACAGTTCCATTGTTGGAACTAGCCCCTTTTATTTATTTACACTGAATGAAAAGAGCAGTATCATAATATGCATGAAATAAGGTTTCTGCTTTGTTTTCTTCCCTGATCTTTTTCTCACGTAATTTAATCTAGGGAGTCATTCTGACCCCTATGGGCAAAGGCTGCAGAACTGATGGCTCCTGCTGTCCACTCATTCATTCAAAATTAATTATAGCAACCTACTCTGTGCCAGGAACCTTAGGGATATGGAGATGAAAAGTCAGACTCCCTGGGCCCAAGGGCCCTACGTATTCACTCATCTAAGACAAATTTCCTAAGCATACCTACTAGGTGTCAGCTCATCCATAGTCTTATTCTTGTGGAGAATAGAGTCTAAAGATAAAGGAGGCATGTGTGCTGGTGTGCAGAACAGCCAGCAGGGAAATCTATTTTTTTCTGAATGAGAATAGTGCATTTGGCTAATTGATAAGCATATAAAATATATTTAGTTCAAGAATTTGTAAAGGTTTAATTATGCAGTCATGTAAATTTGGAAACAGTCTTTCTAAAACAACAGTAGAGATAGATACTAATTGAAGAGAGATGGGGGAGCATGTCTTGGTGAATAGGATATATAAAGAGGACAAAGCGACAGAGTCTTTATATTCTTGTGACCATTACAGCAAGCTGAACTTTTTGTTGTTCAGGCAAATGGAGGACGTAGTCTACTGAAAATCAAAGAGACTGGGTGCCATTCTTGGTTGTTCCATTTTTGGAGCTTCTTTCTCGTGTTAATTATAATATAAAAAAAGTAAATGTGCAATAATTAGGGACAGAATAACCCACAGTCTGCTGATTCCACCTTGGGAATACTGGGATAGAGTTTGAGAAAGGTTTAAGATGAGGGCAAAGATGAAGATAATATGGAGAAAGATTTGGGGATTCAGTTAAAGGGACAGACCACGATCATATTCTTGATGGCATCTCACGTACCTATGATATCTACCTGCATTTTCCTCCATGGTCATGGTTGAAACCAGAAAAAATAAACCAAGTTCTTACAAATGCACATAATACTTCACCTGCTCTGCTTCTCACCATCATTGCATGGGGGGAGTCCTAGACATTACTTCTCAAATGTCATTATGAATCACCTCATTATTAAAGGTTGTACTCCAGTTCAGTATGTCTGGGGTAGTTGAAATTCTGCACCTCTGACACACTCCTAGGTGATGACGATGACTCCTTAGAACACATGTGGAGCAGCAAGGCTTGGAGTAGTCTTGGAGACTTACATATCCTGGAGACTGTTGTGAACCTCTCCCTGTCTCCTGCTGCTGCCAAAGAGGGCCAAATCTGCCACAAAGGTGAAGGATGGGGCACAAAGGTCACCAAGAACAAGGAGCAGAGACAGAGTGGAATAAACCTGAGTCTGCCTTGGGGTATCTGGGAAACCTAACCAGGATGAGGCCACACTTGAAGGGTGAGCAAAAGTTTGCCAAACCAACTAGGAAGAGGAGGGTAGTGCATGGAGAGGAGTCAACATGAGCAAAGACATGAGCTATAAGCAAATAAATGTAGCATATCTGAGGAAATACTGAAGGGTCAACATGGGGGAAGAGTAAAGCTCTACCTTCAAAGGAAAAACCAAAGAGCAGGAAATTCAATCTTGGATGAAGGGGTACACACACCCCAATGTTTATAGCAGTGATGTCTACAATAGTCAAACCATGGAAAGAGCCTAGGTGTCCATCGACAGATGAATGGATAAAGATGTGATATACATATATTGTACTATATTATATCTCTATATATAATCATATATAAATGTATATACACATAATAGAATATTACTCAGCCATCAGAAAGGATGAATACTTACCATTTACATCAACATGGATGGAACTGGAGGGTATTATGCTGAGCTAAATAAGTTAATCAGAGAAAGAGGGCAACCTGGGGCTCAGCAGTTTAGTGCCGCCTTCAGCCCAGGGCATGATCCTGGAGACCCGGGATCGAGTCCCACATCAGGCTCCCTGCATGGAGCCTGCTTCTCCCTCTGCCTGTGTCTCTGCCTCTCTCTTTCTCTGTGTCTCTGGTGAATAAATAAATAAAGTCTTTTTTTTAAAAATCAGAGAAAGATAATTATCATAATTGTTTCACTAATACGTCAAAATATAAGAAACAGCAAGAGGATCATAGAGGAAGGGAGGGAAAATAGAATGGGAAGAAATCAGAGAGGAAGACAAACCATGAGAGACTCTTAATTATAGAAAATAAACTGAGGGTTTCTGGAGGGGAGAGGGGTTGAGGGATGGGGTAACTGGATGATGGGCATTAAGGAGGGCACATGATGTGATGAGTACTGGGTATTATATGCAACTCATGATTTATTGAACTCTACATCTGAAACTAATAATGTACTATATGTCAGCTAATTGAATTTAAATTTAAAAAATTAAATTATTTTTTTAAAAAAATTCAATCTTGGCCAGAGTTGATACCAGAAAAATAGGCCTGTTTTTTTTTTTTAATTGATGATGATGAAGACCACTGAATATTTTCTATGTGCCAGGCACTGTTCATGATTCTATCTCTTGGACATCACAACAATCCCCATTTTAGAGTTGGGGAAAACAAGGCTTAGAAAAGCCAGGTAAGCACCCCGGGGCCCAAGAAGCTAATAGATGAAGGAACTGGAATGTGATGCAAGGTAACCTGACTCTAGGCGCCATGTGCTTAACCATCATGCAACATTACCTTCTGCCTGGTGCTACAGTCCCTGCCAGTAGGTAGATTTTTGAAACCCTATGACCTGGTGCCCAGGGAGCATGAGCAGAAAAGCTCAAGGCATTAAACCAGTTTCTCCGCATGGTCCTCCTCATCTCTATTCCCAGTTGCCCTTGAACACTCAGGCTCAGAACATGAGCCTGATCAGCTGGAGTTCCCAGTCTTTTTCCCAGGCATTCATCCCACATCAAGAGAGCCTGGGAAGGTGTATGTGCAAGAAGAGACCATTTTTCATGTTTTGGTCTGAGTTTTCCTGTGTTCAGGAAGCTCATAATATGGGCTGAGGGTATCACTTTCCCCCAAATATTCCATCCTTTAACCAGAGCAGTAAATATCCCTTTGCCCAGAACACCTGCTGCTGCTGCTAGTGGTGAATGAAAGGGCTTTACACTCCCATCACCAAGGGTAGAGGAGGCACTGACGTCAGAAGTCAGAGCTGTTGGAGTTACATAATCCCGGAAGCTACTTGAGCATCGAATAAGGCCATATTTAACCTCAGGGGAGCCAAAAATAGGCAAATAGAATTTTATTTCCCAATAAAAACTTTAAAGTTTAAATAATATTTTTTTAGTGATCCTAGGCAAGGATTGCATTTGGCCCCAGGCAATGTTTTCACTGTCGAATTATGATCCCTAGGAAATAAGTATAGTATATATACATGGTATAGTCATGGCATATGTGTGTGTGCATACATGTGAGTGAACGACAGTGTGTATGTGTGTATGGGGTATGTGTGTGTGGATAAATATAGATAGAAATATGGCTGTGGCTATACATATATACATAGATATAGGTATAAATATAGAATGTGGGCTGTGGTTTGCTGTGGTGGAGTAATAGAAGAATGAGTGTTTATGTAACTGGGGTGAGTAGGTGAGTATGAGGTTTGTATATTTTCTGAGTGGGAGGGTTTTGATACAGGTGTGTAGTATATTTCTGTGACTAAGAGCATGAGCTGTATGGGTGTGTTGTAGAAACTGCATGGTGTGTGTGGTAGGTGTGTGTTTGCAGGGGTGTGTAAGGGTATGTGAGCATAAGGCATTGCATCTGCTCTTGCTTCTGTGAGTGTGTGGTGGATATATTTCACTGAGTGTGGGGAATGTGTGTTTGTGTGTATTCAAATTGTGTGGGGATGTGTGGGAAATGTATGTTGACAGTGTGCATGTGTGGGTAGCACCAGAACTATGAGTTGAGCATGCAGGTGTGTGCTGGAAGGGGTATGTACCTATTCATGTGTGTGTGTGCATGTGTGTACACCATGCCTGATGACACCAGGAAAGATGGTCACAGAGTCCTGAGCATATCTTTCCGACATTTAGAACATCCTCCAACATATTTAGATCCTCCTCCAACATACTTCCAGAGACCTATTTGAAGGTGTTCTCCAGAATGCTGACCTACTGTTCTCCTTTGCCCCTCTGGGACTCCAAACCCTAATTAACCCTTTGACTAGGCACAGTGTTTAGAGTAATTATCATTTCTTGGTACATGTGGGCTTCTCTCAAATTCTTGTCTACAGGCAAAAGTCGTACCACCTAACAGAGGAGATGATCAAAACAAAAACAAGAAATCTGCCCTGAGAAGAAATAATATACAGTTAAAGCTCAGTTCACATTTTCCCACAAGAATTAAGATGACACAGTGTGGCTTAGAAGAAATTCTCTAGCTTTAGGGTTTCTAGTTTCTGCTCTGTCCCTGTTCTGTGGTCTGGCCTTAAGCAAACCTTTTCTCTTCTTGGCTCCAGAATCATCTTAATTCTTAACTACTCCAACTATATTTAGGTGTGGTTTTCATTGGATCCCTGCAGCCCCTGGATAGAATCCAGTTTCCTTAGCATGCCATTCAAGAACCTCCATGACCTGACTGTACTAGTTTCTTACTCCCCATTGTTCTTCCATGCCACCATATCTTCTAGGCTTACCAACCTACTCACTGTTCCTCAGATGCAATATTATCTCCTCAAAAGGGAGCACCTGGGTGGCTCAGTCAGGTAAGCCTCTGACTCTTGGTTTCGGCTCAGGTCACAATCTCACAGGTGGTGAGACTGAGCCCTGTGTTGGGCTCTGCACTCTGTGAAGAGTCCACTTAAAGATTCTCTTCCTCTGCCCCTCCCTCCACTCTGTCCCCCTTCTCTCAAATAAATAAATAAAATCTTTTTAAGAAATACTATCTCCTCAAAGAAACATATGTCACTGTCCTTTGTGCTGAATAAGTCCAACTCAGCTGTCTTCCCTTCTGTAGAAAAACCAAGGACCAGGAAGGACATATCCTACCATACTCACTCATTGACTGATTGATTCATTCATTCATTCAAAATGTTTTGGGGTAATTATTAAGCTCCAGAAACTCAACTAGCTTCTAGAATATGGTAGCCAGCCAAAAAGATATGTACTTTGACCTTGTAAAGCTTATATATTAAAATTAACTGAAATCAGACTTTTCTCCAGAAAGCTAGTCCCAAAACCTGTGCCTAAATCTAGAGTGAAGGAAGTTTCAAGGGAATATCCCATCCATCCAGTTGGTGTCTCATTCATTAGTAATGGCTAAGAGCATTAGTTCGGGATTCAGCACACCTCGGTTTGAATTTTGACTCTGCCAAGCTGCCTCATTGTAAGAGCTCAAAAAATGTTGGCTTCAAAAAGTATTACCTCACTTCCTCCCAGTGGGTTTGGATTGTAACCTTTTTATTTCCTCAATGCAAAAATTTTTACTTCAGCCTTGTCCATTGGGCTGAGGCTTCCAGTGTCTTCTCAACTCAACTAAATTTTTCATCATGTACTAGGATGTAAGCTCCATGAGGTTGGCAGTTTTTTGTATGTTATGTTCAGTGATAAAAGTTCAGTGTCTAAAACACAGTAGATTCTCATTAAATATTTGTTAGGAAAGTGAATACTGCACCTGTCAGCAGATTGAAGAAATAGATCTGTCCAATCATTACTATTACTTATAACTGCCCCTTTCCGCCTGAACTGTGAAATGTATTCCACACCTCACCTCTAATTCTCTCAATAAAATCATGAAGCAGGTCTGATTATTCCATTTTATAGGTGCGCAAGCTAAGTAATCTAAGACCCAGTGAGGTTAAAATTTGCCCAAGGCCACATAATTGCTAAGTGACACAACTGGAATTTGAATCCAAGGTTGGTTCCAACACTGTACTATGCTGCAATCGAGGAGCTCCTATGGTTTCCTGGGGAGAAGCAGTGAATCTTCTTTCCCTCTCACCCCTCTGATAGAGAATCCAAACTAGATGGTGAAGACTGCAGACAAAGAAGCTTGCGTTAAGGAAACAACAGGGCTGAAGACACTGCATTGTCAATAACTGCTGAAAAATCATGGCACTAATTAAGAAAGATGCTCCTTGTTCTGCCAAAAGCTCTATCTTCTTGCAGGGATCAATAAATCAAAAATAATTGTTTACTTTTTCTAGGCTCCCTGCCTTCTCTTCTGCCTGTATTTTTTTCCTTCTTTCTTTGTATAATGTGAGAGTTGACGAAGGACCCTCATTTTCACTAATGAAAGAAACTTAATTTTTTGGCACTATATCCTTCATTAGAAAGAGCAAAATCAACTTAGTGGTGGCCTCTGCTTCCTTCTATTTGTCCAAACCAGGACCCAAGATCAGCAGAAGGCTAGTTTTCACATGCAGTTTGAGCTCCCATTAAATCTATTGTTTCAGGAGGAGCACTTAAAGATAGATGGTAACAGGCACTAAAAATGACAGTAGTCCTCGCCACTTGCTTTATCTTTCCACTTTCTGTCCCAGTAGTGTATGTAAAGCCAACAGCATTATGGCCCCAAAGAACCTGGAATTCAGAACCCAGGTTATCCACTGAATATAAGATGGACACAAGAGCAGAAATAAGTAATACCAACTTAAAGAAGTAGCAAGGAAAAAAATCTCCCATGCTGGGACATAACAGCAGATACATCCATCTGCAGAATTCTTGTCCAACCACAAGAAGAAGAGTAAAGGAAGAAGACATTGGTCATGGCCTTCCAAAGACTGTGCAGTACATGTCCAGGGCTGTGCTACCAACTTATATATGCTTTATGGTACATGTAATAAGTCAAGTGATATGCTGATAAATGTTTAAAAATCAGATTCCTGGGAGAAGAAAAAAAGCAGTAATTTGTAACATTTGTCAATTATCATGGTGTAAATATTCTCACCATTGCAATTGCAAGCAACCAACATGAATGTTGGATTTGGGGAAAGATGTGTACAATTGATCCTTGTAGGTCAAAACAAGCATGCTCAGCATCCCCAGTGGTACTGCCCCAGGAATATTTTGACTATAATTTAGCTTTCCATGTGATTTAGCCCCTAGGAGAGAATTTACTTATCTGCCTTAATATTATCTGCTTGATGGCTAACTCTCCCTTTCAGTGGCAATAGATATATTTTTATAATAGTTTATGTATTGGTCTAGTGGCAGTCAGTTGCTGTTGGCAGTCCAACATGAATAGCCAACAAGGCTAGGGAGCATAGCCAAAGAATGGTGACAGGCCACAGTATGACCTCCCATTGGGGACCAGTGCAGCTGACCCACTGGTCTTCCCTCTGCCATGTGTGAAGTCCTCATCACCCTCTGCTGTAACAGTTTAAATTCCAAAGGATGTTTATGGGAACATATTTATCCTTGGCACACTGTGGTGTTAGACTGAAAACTTTCACTGATATGTTAAGCAAGTAGGCTAATTAGAATAAAAGAAACATCTACTGAGGACATTTACCCACCTCCACATGCTCTTAAGTGCATCCCTACTAACTTACTATATCTTTTCCCATAAAACATATAAAAAGGGGAATTAGGGAAAAGCCTTATGGTCCCTGTTACATATTCTATAGCATCTTGAATAATCTCCCCTCTAAAAAAAAATTCTTCAACAGTGTGCAAACATCAAGGTTTCTCCATCCCTATGGAAATCTCTCTCCCTTGGTGAAATGAGGACATGATAAAAAAAATAATATTAAATCTGGGGTAAACAAAAGGCAGAGGTATTTTGAGCCAGATGATGGACCATCAAAAGGACAATTTGATAATGCACTGTCTGCAGACTTCATAGGAAGGCGAAATAACTGTGTGTAGCTCCAAATCAAAACTTGGAGTTTATCATTATAGACTAATGGTTTCTACTTACAAAGTTCCCACTGCAGCTGGCCAAAGAGTTGTAATAATCAATTGGGTTCTGATTACATGCATTTAGCTCAACTGTGAAAACCAAGTGGAGTCAAGTGGAACTTGAAGCTGTAGAGAATTAAACTGTCTGGCTTAAGCAGTATAGTTTGGGGGGCACAGACTGTACTGCTACAGAAGGGAACATGTAGGCTACTGATGATGTGGAGTTAGGGAAGACCTAACAAGTAGTTGTGGCTACACCATTCAGCCTGGTCATGCTAGAAATCCTATTATCTAATACAATTACTATGATCCCTGGGCTCCCACTTCACCCAGTCCACCCCAGACAAGAGAGATCTAGAGTAAAATCCAGTAGAGCCATCTCCAACTGGCTATGCGTTCAAAGATGAGGCTCAGAAACATTCCTAGAATGGTAATGTCAAATCTTTATTTCAGGGAGAAGATAAAATTTTATTTATTTTCACTTGTGTGGTGGGGAATCTTCTTACCATCTGAGTTCATTTCCTGCTTCCGCATGGATGATCTACAGATGTGTCCCTTCAGGGTTATCAACATGAATTGTCATTCTCAGTGTCCAGTATTACAGCTACACAGGAGATGGGAGTCATGGGGAGGCAGCAATCAGACGCTACGTTTTTAGACAAATCCCCATGACTTGTCTATTTTCTTATTTGTGTAATAAGTGATGTCAATAAACTGCAATTAATTAAGTCTATTAAATGTGAAACTGGGACAAGGAGTATATAGGAACTCCCTGTATTATCTTTGCAACTTTTCTACAAGTCTAAACTATTCTAAGATAAAACACTTCAAAACAAAAGACTACTAAGCAATTTCTGGTTCATTGAGATTTTGCTTCAGGTTCAAGATATCACTCAGCTTATAACATGATGGCTCTAGTAGGCAGGTCTGGACTTGAGAATCTGGTTGAAAATTCACCAATGGGATTATCTCCATTATAAAAAAAAACTGCATAGATATAAGACTAGAAGAGGCAATTGCTGCCTTTGGAGGATGGGCTTCCATAGGCAAGGTAGAGGAAGGGGTTCTTATTTCTTTCATTTTTCTTTGTCCTCTAAATCTTCCACCATTACTTTTGAGGGAAATCAGAGTTGCAAAAAGGCTTCACTGTTGCCTGACCATCTGCAACGGAAAGCTTCTTAGTGTAATGTACCTTTAGGATCTGGTCTTGCTTCTCTGGTTTCATCATCCACTACTCTTCCTCTTCCTATAGATGACAGTATTTCTGGATAATTCTATATGCCCATAATTGTTCCAGACATCTTGTGTGGTTTCACAACTCTGAATCTTTGTGCATCAATCTTACAACTTGCCTCCTCCCCAGTCTAAATTTTGGGTGTTTCCTTCAAAACTTAGCTAATATCACCTTTCTTGGGAAAGCTTCCCTGACCTCACCAAGCCTCACTACAGAATTCATGCTCTCTTGTCACTGCCAGACACAGGTTTCTATCATTGCACTTATCATGCTGACTGGTATTGATCTGTCTGCATGGTTAGCCCACCTACAAAATCCCGAGGGCAGGATAGTGTGTGATGTATTACAACATTCCCAGAGACTACTACAGTGTCTGGAATATGGAACATATTACAATAAATCTTTTTTGGGTGGATACTGAATGGACTCACCAGCAGATGTTTGGTTACTCCCAGAAGGCAGCATCACTGACTTATGAAAGGAGAAAGGTTGACCAAGAGCCAAAAAAGAAAGGCACAACCAAACTGGGAAGTCAGGTGAGAAGTGGCTGGAACTATAATATAACAGGCACAGGAATATAGTTGACCAGGAACCTCATCTGAGTCAGAGCCAGGGTGAGTGAGTCTGAGCTGCAAGGGCTGCCTCTTCTGAGGTCCCAGGGAAAAAGCTCTAAAGTTGTCTTCCTGTGAGATGTCAGCCAAGACATTCTAACCCAACTTGTCTTGTTTACTCATATAATCCTTAAATTGTTAGGAACAAAATGCCCATTGGAGAACATCAAGTCTAATGGTCTGTAAACTGCACTTTCACAGGAATCTGAGATTCTAAAGAATTATTTCAAAGACAGAGGGTGTGGAGGAGTTTGGCGCTGCAGACACTCTAACAGGGCAGTTCCATTCGTCACTGGCTTACAGAGTGGCACTCCACAGAAAATTATTGAAGAAACAGTTCTGCTGATAAAGCAAAGGCAGAGATGGAGGGAGGGAGGAAGTAAGAAAGAAAAAGAGAGAGGAAGGAAGCTTGGAATGAGGGAGAGGAAGTCTGGGAAGGAAGGGAAAGAAGAGGGAAAAGGAAAAAGGGAGATGGAGGGAGGGAGGACAAAACAAAAAAAGATGGAGAGAGGGAAGAATGAAACTAGAAAGAAAAGGAAGGAAAGGAGGGAGGAAGGAAGGACAGAAGGAGACAGGAAAGGAAAGAAGAAAGGCAAGAGGGAGGGAGGTAAGGAGGGAGGGAGGTAAAAGAGAGGAAGGAGGGAGCAAATTTAAAGAAGAGAAACAAAAAAGGAAAAAAACCAACTCCTAATAACATCCAAACAAATCTGTCATGAGAAAATGAGGAGTCAGGAGAGGTGAATTTCTGAGGTCATGCAGGAAGGAAATGGCACTGTCACAATGATGACTCTAGTCCTCTCATTCCCAACTCAGCACACCACATTTGAGAACAGAAGTTCCATCAGCTCCATCTTCTTCCCCCTTCACCCCATAATGCAGTAAGTCACCCTAATAAAAGCTCCCAAACTACAGTGCCCAATGAAGTGAAAAGCAAAGGTGAAAGTAGGTATTGTGAAATTAAAAACTTCAAATAGGAGATCAGACACTGGCCATCTCATGAGCCATGAATCCCGAAAAAAAGATGTTGCTAAATAGGGAATCCTCATGACCTGCTCCCACAAATGGGGGGAAAATGATTCATAATTAGGGCAGCAATTGCTTGCATGGAAATAAGACCTATATGCCTGGAAATCCCTTGTCCTCCTAAAGGATTCAAATATGCCCCATATGAGGCATTCATATTCCTAAATTACTGAGGAAACAAATCCCTCTTCAAAGATCATACAAGAGAGAACTTGAATAAGATATGGAGGGATGGTTAGTGGAATATAGGGTCTGGGGGTTGCTATAATTGTTCATTCAGCATGCCTTTTTCTGAGGGCCTCCTTTATGCAGTACTCCCCTAGGAAATGGATAGATAGGAATGAGGATGTGGGGCCCTGTTCTCAAAAGCTCAAAGTCTAATAGGTAGACTATCCTGATTATAATACTATATGATAAGGACTTTCATGATGTAGGGGAGGGATGGTGAGAACCTCCTATCCCACCTATCTGAGCACCTATCACAGTACAGGGGAGTAGAGAAGAGCTCCTAGCTCAGTAGTTCTCAACTTTTACTGGCATGTGGATTACTAGGGGGATCTTGTTCAAGTGTGGGTTCTGATTCAGTAACTGGGATGGGGCCTCAGATTTTGCATGTCCAGTGGAATTCAGATGAAGCTGATGCTGCTGGTTGCAGACTACACAGAGAGAATCAAGGTCCTAGAACAGAGTCACTCAAAACATGGACCATGGACTAGCAGCATTGCTATCACTTTTGAGTATGGATAAATGCAAATGCTCAGGTTTTCCTACAGACCTCCTAAATCAGAATCTCTGAGGATAAAGCCCAGAAAGCTGTGTTCTATCAAATTCTCAAGGTGATTCTTACAAACGCTAAGATTTGAGAAGTAGCATCTTTGTGGATCTATTTGAACCGAGTCCTAAAGAAAGAGATAAGATGGGGTGCCTGAGTGGCTCAGCGGTTGGGCGTCTACCTTTGGCTCAGGGCGTGATCCCAGAGTGCCGGGATTGAGTCCCACATCGGGCTCCTTGCATGAAGCCTGCTTCTCCCTCTGCCTGTGTCTCTGCCTCTCTCTCTCTGTGTCTCTCATGATTAAATAAATAAATAAAACCTTTAAAAAGAGAGAGAGAGATAAGATTACCATGTTAAAAACTCCACTCAACAGCATCTATCATAGACTCCACTGTCTGCCTCCAAATTCAGCTCCAACAAATATTTCTCATTCACTTGGCCAGATCAACATCATTGCTAAGGCAAAACTGGATCTGATTTCCCATGAACTGAGACAGGCTTGAAAACTCTTGGAGAGGGAAAGAAGGATACATCCTATTGAAATGTCACAAAGATGGAAAGTGCGTGGCATGTGTGCCACCCCATGCTCATTCTGTTTCTGTGACAGGCATCATTAATCAGTCCCTGATCTCTTTCTTGCTTCACCCAGGCCCTATCTCAGAAATCTCAACCTAGTTCTCCAGGCATCCCTTACTGACTGAGAGAAGCTTATACATAAGAGAAAGCCCATCTAGTCCTTTAAATCATCATGGACGGAGAACTCTAGTCAAAATAAATATTTTACCAGGTATGAGAAAAAAGCAGCCCCATTGTTTTTCTTCCTAGTGTGCATTTCTCAGAAAGAAGAATCCTTATGCCAGAGTCATAGGTGGGAGTGACCAAACTACTTATTCAGCAAGTGACATTTGCATATTTCATCCAAGAGAAAGAAGGGGGAGGAAATGCACATTTACTGAACATATACTCTGTATCGTGTACCTTCACAAGGGCATATAGAATATTTCATCTGATCCGCACCATAAACATACAGAGTAAATTTTGTCATCCTTATTCTATTAGAGGAGTTTCAGAGAAGTTATGTGAGTTGCCTGCTCTCAAGCAGCTAGTAAAGAGCCTAAATTCAAGCCCAGGTCTCTCAGGCTTGAAACATGGGTCTTTTGCTATTACACTTTAATAAACAGAGGCATTGCTGATATGGTTGATTAAAAAAAAAATAAGGCCACATAATAGCACGGGCTTCAAGATAGTTATTTCTAGAGAGCTCTAACTATTTTAAAAGAGTCCATGGATTCTCTTAAGGGGGCTTTTTTTAGCCCAGAATCTCTGAGTTTCAGATGGTCTGGGATGAAGATTTCATCTTCTGGTTGATTCCAAAGGACTTGAGAGTGTGGCCTGGAATATTTACCTCAGGAGCACAAAATCCTGTAGAAACAAATTGGTGGCTTTATTAGACAAAACCCAAAGGGATGGCAGCAGCAGCAGCTCCAGAGCAGGGTTCAACTGTGGAGGCCAGAGTCATGGCAGGGCAAGTGTTTAGAGAGTTTTTTCCCCTCTTTGATGGAGTTTTAGTTGAAAGGAATGCAGCTGAAACTGTAACCAAAGGAAGTATTATGCTTCCAGAAAAATCTCAAGGAAAAGTGTTGCAAGCAACAGTAGTAGCTGTTGGATCGGGTCCTAAAGGAAAGGGTGAAGAGATTGAACCAGTTAGTGTGAAAGTTGGAGATAAAGTTCTTCTCTCAGAATATGGAGGCACCAAAGTAGTTCTAGATGACAAGGGTTATTTCTTATTTAGAGATGGTGACATTATCGGGAAGTATGTGGACTGAAATCATTATTCAAATGGCATGAAGTGAAGCTGCCCATTCTAGTGAAGTTGTGAAATCTTTCATCATGTAAATAATTTTCATGTCTCTCTTTTATAATAAACTAATGGTATCCAAACTAATGATATCCAGTGTCTCTGAAGTTTAGTTCTAGTCTACCGATACAAACATTAGCAAATAAAAATACATAAATGAGAAAAAAAACCCAAAGGGATGATCGCTTGCTTTAAATACTAATTCTGCAACCTGATTTTTTTCCCCTAAATTGGCCCTTGCTGGGGAGTATAATGTAATAAATACATCAATCTTATTGTTATTATTGTATATTATAATAATAATTACATTATTATCACTATTACTTTTATAGCAATGTCACATTGGGTTCTCTAAAAACAGATGCTGAAATGGAATTTGGGGTGCAAGATGTTTATTAGGAGTCAACATCTATGAAGAGAAATGGGAAAGAAACAAAGATGGGGCAGAGAGGTTGAACTGCAATCAAACTTGAAAAGCCTGAGAGCCCCCAACAAGGAGCTTTGGAACAAATATCATGCATTAGGGTTGTTCCTCTTCAGGCCAAAATGCTCCAACCTTTATAAATCTGCCTCATTCAGGGGCATGTGGGTGGTGTAGCCAGTTTGTGCCCCCGACTCTTGATTTCAGCTAAGATCTCAAGGTTATGAGATTGAGCCTGATGTCCTGCTCTGCACTCAGCGGAGTATGAAGCCTGCTTGTCCCTCTCCCTCCCCTCCCCCTGCCCTGCTCTCTCTCTCTCAAATAAATAAAATCTTTAAAAAAATAAATAAATCTGCCTCATTCAGTCTCTAGATACTGGATGCTCTGGGAAGATTAAGTGATGATACAGCTCTCTAGAGCTGAGGCAAACCTTGAAGGAACGAGTAGCTACAGACACTCTGCTGACCACATTCCTTATAGCTGGACAGAAAGTCCTTCTTTAAAGGAGGATGCAGACATTTGACCGGGCTTTACAATTTATGACATTTTCATATCTATTATGACTTTTGCTCCTTGCCACCCAGATGCGATCACAGTATGCCATAGTAGATTCCACAGTTGTTCAAAATATTTGCTGTCCTACTTTTCACGGTGGAAGAAGTAATTCCTGTTCCATTGATATTGTGATCAGTTATATGACTTGCATTGGCCAATGAGATATAAGTGAAAGTAATGTGTACCAGTCCTGAGCAGAATCTTAAAGGGCCACTTTTGATGCACTGACATCTTCTCTCCTTTCTTTTTTCCTCTACTAAGAGTCCAGATGTTCTACACGGGAGCTGCTCCTTCAGCATGGGTTCCTGAGTAAAGGGCCAAAACTGTAGGCTCTCTACAATGGACAGCTTTGTGAGAGAGATAGAGACCTGTATTGTTTCACATAACTTAGCCCAGATTAACTAAAACACCTCCCATCACCTATAAGACATAAAGCTCAAGCTTCCCAACAAGGCTTTATACCACCCAACCTCTGCCCATCTTTCTACTCTCATCTCTCACCAGGCCTCACCTTGCTTTGCTCTAACTATATCAAACCCATTTCCCTTCTTGAAAAACTCCTACCCCCTCTCCAAGCTTTAGCTAAAATAGTCTCTCGTCTATGTGATTTTTCCCTCACTCCCTTTCCTTAAGCAGAAACAACTCCTTCAATCTTTCCCATTGGCCTGGGTAGAAACTATTTTGTTAGATCCTGCCCAGTGCCTAGTACACTGTCAGGGACTCAGCAGGTGGTCAATAAATATTTGGCAGAATAAATCACAATGTATACCCAGGTGTTAATGTGTACCAGGCACTGTAATAAGTGCTTGATGTAGATTATTTAACTTTCACCAATATTCCCTATTTTAAAAATGGGAAAACTAAGGCCCAGAAAGGTTAAGTAACTAGTTTGTGTTTTAAGTGACAAAAGCAGGCAGTCTAATTCTGCAGCACGCTTCTTAAGCACTGTGCTATCTGTACCAATCCACATGTGCCCAGACTCTAACACAGTTTCTTACACATAGCAGACACTCCATACATGGAAGTAGTGGTGTATTGGAGATCTATCCCTAGTGCAGGCAGAGGGAGTACAATGATTGTAATAAATTTGAAAGCAATAATAAAATCAATGAAAATCTGGTCTTATTTATATTATCACCATACACTAGCAGTTCTAAACAATGTCACTGATAAAACATTCTTCCCTGCCACGGTGGATCATTTCCATGCCCCAAACCCTTATTACAGCACTGAATGGTCATTAAATGAATGAATGAACTGACTGATATAATTGTGGGTAATATGAATGATGGAGATGTAACAGTTGACAGAGAACAAGCCCATTATCTCCATGACTTTCAATTAAAGCAAAGCCAGTAGCCTAGGTTGACATGTTGTCTCCCTTGGGTGATGGGCGAGTATTGGGGGGGGGGGGGGAACAAGCCAGCCCAACTGGATGGGCCTGGCATTACGGAAAGGATGAAAATCATCCATTTTGTAAATCCAAAGACACCACCCAGCAACCTGAGGCCTGGGGACAGAGAAATATCTCACCTTGGTCATCCTCCCTAGGCCAGTGACCAGAGCTGCAGAGAAGCAAATAAAATTCAGGAAAGAATCTGGAACCTGCATTTATATAGGCACCATTGGGCAATGACCCAAATTTTTATAGCCTGCTGCTCAGCAAAGTATCATTCTGACAGGAAAAAGAGAAATGAAAATCCTGGACATTCCTTTTGAGTAAGTTCTATTTCTTGGGCCTTTGATGATAATGTTTTTGGACACTTTATCATAACAGAGAATGGCAGTGTCAGTATTTCTACCTTTCCACATCCATGTAGAATTCCCTAATATTTGGTAAAATCAAAATCCAGAAAAATACAGCATCTGTTTAAACAAATCTCACCTAGCCCTGTAATCCCAATCTGGAGGACTGCTCAGTTAATTGGTCTACATGCCTGTGTCTTTGACTAGGTTGTGAGTTTCTGGAATATGGAGATACTCTCTCATTCCCCTAGAAACAAAAGTAGCCTTTGGTTTGTTGAGTGAATAAAGGATGACTTTGTTTCTTTCCATCGTGGTCTAACCTGGTGAATGCTCTCTTCGGATGCCTTCCCCCAAGTGATTGACTCCGTCACACAGAATGTCTTCCCCATTCATGGAGAGGAGAGGATCTAGAGATCTGGATCTAGAGACTTATCCATGGGATAAGTCCCAAAACATTTTATTTCAATCAGAAATGCCTCCCACAGGCTGCTCACTTTCTCTCCAAAGTGTTTGCCAATGATCTTTGGGTTGATCACATCAGTGAGAGGGGCTCAATGAAGGGTTAATGGCTTTCAGGACTTTTTCTTAACACCTGTTAATTTCTCTCTTTATGAGGAGAGGACATATCAGAATTTGCCAAACCATAGTGAGGAAGAAGCAATCACATTAGAGCAGTGGTTCTCAGCTGGGGGAGATTTTGCCCCCAAGGACCCAAGGGACATTTGGTAATGTCTGGGCACATTTTTGGTTATTAACAACCAAAAGGGGGAGGATGCTGCTGCTGAATCTAGTGAGTAGAGGTCAGGGATGCTTCTAAAAGTCCTCCAGTGGAGAGAACTTACCTCCTTGCTACGTAGTCAAGAATTCTCAGCTGCAAATGTCACTAACACCAAAGGTAAGAAACTGCATTATAGGCATTGGAGGTTAGAAGCAGTAAAGGTATGAAGTCACGCATTCCACTATTTTGGGGAAAATAATAGTAATGATAATGATAACCAGCAGCAATAGCAGTAAACACCTACTGGGTGGCAGACACTCTTGTAAGTATTTTTACACTTAACTGTTTTAATCCTCATCCAACTATTTCCAACTCCTCGAAGTCCCCTTCAAGGCAGGAACTGTTACTATCCCCATTTTACTAATGTGGACACTGGGGCACCCAAAGTCACCCAGCTGGTGAGTGTCAGAGCTGCTACTGCCACAACTGCCTGGCCCTAAATCTGTATTCTTTCTTTTTAATTGTATTTAAATTCAATTTAATTAACATATCGTGCATCGTTAGCTTCAGAAGTAGAATTTAGAGAGTCATCGGTTGCATAGAACACCCAGTGCTCATTCCATCAAGGACCCTCCTTAATCCTTAACCACTCTGGTGAACTGAAAATCAGAGACAATTTCAGTTCTGGCTTTTAAGTTCATTTCTTTAGGAAAGAGACAGAACTCAAGAAAGCAAAGCACTTGCCCTTCTTTAGGATTTTGTGGATGGAAGATATCAGGGCTAAAGACTGAGCAGTGATTAATATCTGCAATTGCGAGAGACAAATGGCAAACCCACGAGTCTGAGATGAGGCTCTATGCCCGCCATGGCAGCTAATGAGGGAGACTGGTGTAGTGGAAAGAACATTATGTCAGGAAGCAAAAAAATGTGGATTTGGGGTACAGCTCTGCCACAAATATGTTGTGGCTTTGAGCAAGTGAATTTAAACTCTCCAGCCTGATTTGCCCTTTCTGGTATTTTCTATATTTTCCATGTGAGCTCTTCTCATGGTTGTATAGAGCAGGAGTTGACAAACTGTGGCACGTAGGCCCAATCTGGCTGTCTCCTGTTTTTGTCAACAAACTTTTATTGGGACATGGCCGTACCCATCTTTTACATAATGTCTATGGCTTTTTTTAGGCTACCATGGAAGAGCTGAGTAGTAGCAATAGAGATTATGTCTACACAGCACAAAATATTTACTACTTAGTCCTTTACAAAAAAAAGTTGTCGAGCCCTAGTGTGGAAGTATCTGTGTAGATTTTCTTTCTAAATCTGTGGAGTAGGAAAATAAAAATGAGTCTGTGCTACAAACTACTCTAACCTATCAGGATGCTCTAATGAAATCACCTATGTGAAAGTACTTCGAAAAAGTACTAAGAAATATATGAATCATACCATTATTACTTATACATTTATTGTGTAATATATAATTATATATAAACAAGAATTATATTTAAAATTATGAAAATATATATTATTATAATACATAATATATATTAGTATTCAGATGATGGGGGTGCAATGTGACATAGTAGAAAATGAACAAACAAAAGCCAAATAGCATGAGATTTGAAATCAAGCACACCTGAAGTTGAATCTAAGTCCACCCAACTATTCCTATCATGATTTGGAGTAGTTATTAAATTCCTCAAGCATCATTTCCTTACCTGCGGATAAGATTATTAAACTGGGGAAGAGAAATAATGCACAATGGGGCTAATGACACTTCATTCCTAAGTTTGCTGGGAGGGTGAAAAAAGATATACAAATGCATTCAATTATTTATGCATTTGTCCATTGAATATGTCGCATGAATGCTCCACTAGGTATCAGGAGTTGTGCCAATCACCAGATGTACAGCTATGCTCAGAAAGCCACAGTCCCTGCACCTTAGTACCTACAGTCTAGTGGGATAGACAGGCCTTGAAATTTCAGCACATAAAAGTTCAATGATAATTCTGAGGGCTGTTCAA
This sequence comes from Vulpes vulpes, assembly GCF_048418805.1. NCBI lineage: Eukaryota > Metazoa > Chordata > Mammalia > Carnivora > Canidae > Vulpes > Vulpes vulpes. The sequence goes on from NC_132782.1 coordinate 104,806,016, forward strand.
ATTAAGTAGTAATGGCCACAGTCATGGCTAATGGCATGACTGCTACAAAGAGATGATAATTTTTCAAAGACACAAGAAATCACCCAGGTTCTCAGTTGTGAGAAACCTTTGAGGGGCAGTGGGGGATTCACAAAACTGGAAGATCTGAACTCAGGGAAGGGAAAAGGAAAGCACAGCACTGTATAGATCTGAGCACAGGGTAGGATGGGAGTAAGAGATGGCAAAGGGAGAGAAAGAAGGATGTGAAAAAGGTAGTCACAGAGGTCAGATTTGCCCTACTGAGCATCATAGGATCAGTGGGAACACTATACACCCACCAGCAATATTTCCTTCTCTTGTAGAAAGCAGCCCCTCTAAGTCCCTCCAAAGAAACAATGCAGCTGCAAACACACAGCAAAACACAATCACACTTGGGTACATGGGGGCAGAGGATGTATGCATTTTAATTAAACTGGTTTCCTTTTCTTCCTGAGAAGATAGCTACACCATATCTACCAGCCTTCCTTGGAATTAGGTATAGCCACGCAACACTTCTGGCTAATGGAACCTTGGTAGAAGTTATGTTTGCCCCTCACAGCCTATCCTCATAAAAGCCTCCCATCTAGTTCCCCAACTTGCACTCTCCCCTAGTCTGCTGGGCTCAGTGGAGCACTTCAGGGCCCTAAGAGAATAGCAGGGCCAGAGGAAAGAAGGATCATGGATCCCTGCCTGACTGCATGGAGCAGAGCTCCCTATGATATGAACAAGAAATGAACTTTGACCATATTCATGTACTGTGAGCTTGGGGTTGTTTTTCTCCTTTACAGCCCTAATTAGTACATACAAGTATCTTATTTTCCCTTTGTACATTTACTGCAACCAGAATGGAAGCTTCGTGAAGACAAGAACTCTGTCTTCTCATTCACACTTATGTCTAGAATTGTGTGACATTAACAAGAAGGTCGGAAAACATTTACAGACAAAAAAATATTGGTAGGTTGAGGACAAGATAATGTCAAGCAGTGACCCAGGGTCATTGGAAGAGAAGAGATAAAAGCTGATACAACACAGCTCTTCTGTAAACAGTAAAGTTCTGTACAGATTGCAGGAGTGGGGTTTGTTTTCCATCATTGCAGAAGTGGGTTTGTAGATGCACAGGCATATTATGCATACAGGCATAGCCACAGTGAATTCTTACAACATTGTAGTGTAGACATGAGCACACAGACATGCCACAATTGAATTCTTTTAGCATTATAGGAACCAAAAATGATCACGTACTCAAAAGAATCAGGATCTCCCTGTGTCCATGTGGGCCCATGTCTGTCTCCCATTGGGACGTAAGCTAGATTCATACATCAGGCTTAGGCTTTAGACCCAGGTAATCTGGGAATAAATAAGAATGCTAATTTAAAGTCATCAAGTTCTTTGTATCTGCCTAGCACTGTGATAAGAGTGTTATGTATGTCCCATGATACTTAATTCTCTTATCCACCCTACATGGTAGGTATTATTGCTATCCTCATTTTATAAATTGAGTAAGTTCAGGCTTAGAAAGGTGAAGGAATGTGTTGAAGGCCACCTAGCCAGAGGGGCTTCCTAGATGCTTACCTGAGGCATGTGCCTTCACCCCTTCACTACTGTGTCTTCATCTGTAAAATGGGAGCAACAACACACATCTGACAAGTCTGTTAGAAGGATAAAATTAAATCCGACAGTGCATCTAGAATTCCCTGTGGATCATCTGACACTGAGGAGCTCAGAAATATACCACCTTCCTTCCCTACACTTCCCTTCATTTGCCCAGGAGAGCCATTTTGTCCTAGGCAAGGTTCTGAGCTCCAAAAGCCAGCAGCAAGCGGAGGCCAAGTCCCCAGATGACTCCGCCACCAGGGCCAGCCAGTGTGCACCAAACCCTTAATCGTATTTAAACTCTGTCTGGGCACCTAATTATCTTAATGATGCAGAATTCAAAATAGCACAGTCTGTGTGCACCCCAAGAAAGGTCCCGTTCACAGACATGGGCCTATCGAGCCAGAGAAAAGAGTCTAATAAAAGAATTTAACAATTACAGTACTTAGAACAGGAAAGGCTGACAGGTCATCATTGGAAGCTGGGTTCTCCCTGAGATCCCTCCCTCCCGTCTGAGCTTTCTTGGGATATTTCCACCTCTTCTGTTTGGACTCCCCCTGCTTCAGGGGCCATGACTCTTTCATTGTTGATTATGTGGTTTAATTCTCGCAACTATGTCAGGTAGACATGACAAGCCCATTTCACAGACAAAGGGACTGAGCCCTGGAGAAAGTTGGGTCTTTGGAACAAAACTCCAGAAGCTCACCCTGTAGCCCAGTGTCCTGGGATACCGATCACATTGACAGCCTGAGTCCATGTCTTGCACTCTTGAACTCTTCTAGAGGTGGCCTGATGAGTCTTCTTTTCCATTTCTTCTTCCTCTCCCCTCTCTTCTTGCTTCCTCTCTCCCTTCCTACCTAACTTACTTTTCTTCTTAATTTTATTCTTTCATTCCTTGACTTCTTCATTTTTCTCTTTCCTCCCCTTCTTACCTTGCTTCCTTCTCTCTGTCCTTCCATCCCTTTCTTTCTCTCCCTTCCTTCTCTCTTTCTCTCTTCCCCTCTCTCATGCTCTCTCACTCTCACTGTATTAACTACCTATTCTTTGCCTGGTCTCATACAAGACATCAGGAACACACAGATCCATTAGACATGTCTCTGCTCTCAGGGAACTTACATTCAGCTGGGATGGGGGGACAGACAGCAAAACAGACACCACAGTAGTGAGGTTAAATATTATTATGAAGAAATCAGAGCTAGCTGTAGGAGCATGGATGAGGGTCCCAGGGAAGGCTTTCACCTCAAGGCAGCCTCTACATCACTGTCTAAATTTCTGCCTAAGCGCAAGATGTCACCATCCTCACAGATGGGGCTGAAAAGACTCTGTCAACCTCTTTAGATCGTTCTCAATTTGTGCAGTAAGACACCTAAGAGCTTGCCAATGGCTAGAGTATGCCATGGAATTCCTCACAGCCTGTCAATTTCAAATAGGGGCTGGCCATTGCTGGGATAGTGGAAGAAGGTAGTCTGCTACCCACCTATTCTCCATCACAGGTAATGGTCAATAGCCAGGTAATATTAGACCTCAACAAGCGGATGCCCAATATTAGCCTCAGAGTTGATCAGTGCTCAATGCTCATGAGAACAGATTAATGAACAATAAACACATAAATATTGCTATTGTTCCAGCATATTGAGAAATACTTGAATATGCTACTGTATAAGTTTAAGGCACACAGCTTGATGGTTTGATTTACATAGATTATGAAATGATGACCACAGTAGGTTCAGCTAACATCCATGTTCTCATATAGATACAATAAAAAGAAAGAAAAAAAATCTTTTTGTGATGAGGACTCTTTAAGATCTGCTCTCTTAACTTTCCTGTATATCATATACCAGCATTAACTATGGTCACTGTGTTGTACATTACATCCCCAGGACTCATATCTTATAACTGGCAGTTTGTAGCTTTTGACCACCTTTAGCAATTCACCCCCCCCACCCCCCTCCACCCCCGCTGCCGCCTCTGGTAACCACAAATCTGATCTCCAGAAGAAAGTGTCAGTGTTGAGGATAGGACATTAGAAATTACCAGGCAGACCAGCAAAAGAAAAAAGATTGAAAAAGATTGAAGAAAGCCTATAAGACACAGGACACAATGTAAAGAAACAATATTCATGTTATGAGAATTCCAGAAGAGAAAGGGAAAAGAATAGAAAATATATGCAAAGCAACAATGGCCAAAAAAAAATCCCTGAACCCAGGGAGAGCAATGGGTATCCAGATTCATGAGGTTTAAAGAACCCCAAGGAGGTTGAACTTATTTAGGGCTGCACCAAAACACATAATAAATAGTCAAAAGGCAAAGGCAAAAAATTTTTAAAGGAGCAAGAGGAAAGAGAGAAGTTACATACAAGGAAACACTCATGAGACCATTGGCAGATTTCTCAATATAAATATTTCCTAAACAGCATTCTTGTACCAGTCTGGGTGGTTTTTGCAACCACCAAGTGTCTCATGTTGAGGTAGTCTTGCATAGATGGGCTCAAGTATCTTATTTGGCGTCAAACAGATTTTGGTTTGTAACTGTAAGGTTCTGGATGGGAAATCTTAGTTCTTCCAGGCTCAATGTCTCATTTTTATAATGTAGATAATAACCTAGGTCATAGGACCGCTGGTCAAAATACAGCACAGTGTCTTCTCCATCATAAAATAAGAACAGGCAAATGATACTTATTTCTAAATATTATGACTGTAATTCATCAAAATGGTTCTGTGAGAGCCCTTCATTTATTAGGAACAGAGTAGAGACTTGAAGTTGAAGCCACCTACCTTGAGATTCACCACAAATGAAAAAGAGGCAGATTTTGAGACACCAACCTTCCATCCAGCACACCCCATCCCATCAGGGAAGTTATTGTCAGGAAATCAATGGTGAATTCTCATCTCAACGAGGTGGGATCCACCAGATTGTGGTGGATGCCAATGAATTCATGGTTTTATTAACCTGTCTGGAACTGATAGAATCTGAGGAGTGCTAGCCCTTCTCATTTCAGTATCCCCTGGAAAGTTACCAAGTAAACTGTAAGTAGTGAAAGACTCCAAATACTTCATGCTCCAACAGATCCAATCTTTCTTGAGCTTGAGGAACTGACACTATCTGTCTTCCCCTCTCCACCCTGGCTAATAACTTCGGTCATGTGGTACCCACTCTCCAAAGCCTTTCTTTTCTCTCAGCTTGAGAAAGCTCCAATTTGGTGATTGTTCATTATCCCTCCATTTAGACAATTTTCAACGCACAGTGGAACCTTTAAACAGTGTGAACAATGTTGTCAATCTTTCTGCATGCTGCCTCTGCCAGGCATTAAGAGGTAAATTGACTGCACAGCAGGAGGGGAATTAGGAACACAGTTTCCATTAATAGTTATAGGGGAAGCCAAGTGGGGCCTGAAGTTTGGTCATGGATGGGGGCGGGCATTAGAGACACCTGTCTACCAGGGGCTGGACTGAGTCTGAGTCAGTATTTGGAGCCCCCCAACAAGGCCTTTCCTCACCAGGGAGAGAATCCCTTAATGCAGGCCACAATAGGGTGGGTGGAAGAGAAGAGAAAAATCCATACCTTGAGGACCTGCTGTATGCAAAGCACATCAATAGTGTTATCTCACGTCATCCTCAAAATAACACCAAGAGTTGGGAGCAGTATTTGTTTTGTGTGGATGAGAATGCAGAAGTAAAAACTCAAGTCACACAGCTCATGAGTGATGGAGCCAGGATCTGAAATGTGATCTATCCAGCTCCCAAAGTCCCATCGTTAGCAACCACTTTACTGTAAGAGGGACTTGCTTTCTAGAGTCTTCCTAATGTTTCTTTTGCCCAGACTGGGCTGCCTCCCCTGGAGGCAATTGGAGAATTAATAAGTTCACTATCTCTTGTTATCACACAAACTGAGGCCTTTGTCCATTTTCACTGGATTCAGCTTCTGCCAGCTGTGCTTATCATTCACCTCATACCTTTGTTGTTCCAACGATATTATCCACCCACCCTTACTTACGCCTTTCCTGTATTACTCAGAACAGCCACTTCTCTGCTCCATGAGTAGCTATCAAAGAAACAGCAAATAGGCCACTAATTCCTCATCCCACATGTATAACGGGCATCATTCATCAATTTCCCACCTAGCAGCAACTACCAACAGATCAGATGAGACACTCAAGCATAACTCTATCTGCCTTCCACAACCCGAGCCAAACACAACTCCTAAGTAAACCAGTGAATGTATCCTGTGCATAACAAAATTTCCTCTTTCTTGCCCCACTTCTCAAGAGCAGAAAACCAAACAGACTATATTCTAATGGGTACATTTACTTATCACATCTTTTATTTTTCTATCCCTGCACACTCTCTCAAAGATTTAAAACCCAGATATTCTAGTTCTCAAACCCCAGTCCTATCAACATTTGTTGGAATTATATGACCTTAGGCAGGTTGGCTCCTTCATCTATAAAATAGTTATGCTAATGTCATCCTCACAGCATTATTTGAGGATCAAATGAGAAAAAACACACAGAGCACCAAACATAATGCCTGGAAAATGGATAGTTCATTGATGTCGAATCGACAAAATGCCCAAACATCAGGGTATCTCTTTTTCCTCCACCTCCACCATCTGGCTTGTTTCCCACGTGATAGAGGCTTCTCTGTTCTGTTCCCTCCAGCATTTAGGAAGGACAGGACTCTCAAGTCAATCTGAGGATAACTGCTTGCCAAAGGCAGAAACAATTGCTGGCGTCTTGGCAAGAGATGGCCACATCTCAAAAGGACAATGGAAAACCTTTGGCTGAAAATTCTGCAGTGGCTGGTGGACCGCCCACAGCTGTACTGCACACAGATGCTGAACCTCCTCTCAAAACCAGGGTCAGTCCCAGCACATTTCTTTCTTCTTTTTCAACAACAAAAGCATTGAGCCCTTACTATGGGCAGGGCACATGCTAGATCCATCGACCACCAGTCAATGCACTTTTTAATGTTATTTATTTATTTATTTATTTATTTATTTATTTATTTATTTAAGAGAGAGAGAGAGAGAACGAGCATGTGCACATGAGTGGGGGTGGACAGGCAGAGGGAGAGAAGGAAAGAATCTGGAGCAGACTCTCTGTTGAGCTTGGAGTCCAAGGCAGGGCTCGATCTCTCCACCCTGAGATCTGACCTGAGCCAAAATTAAAAGTTAGACATTTAACTGACTGAGCCACCCAGGCACCCCTCCATGCATTTCTTTAATAAGCCACCTGCTGAAAAGATGAGAGTGACATCTGACATGAATCAAGAGCTTCCAGCATGCTGGGCACTGCAGTATTTTATGTGGACTTTCTCACTCAGTCCTCAGAGGATCATTTTACTAAATGGAAGGATGCCAAATACACCTGTTATATAGATCTGTTCTCTCTCTCTCTGTGTGTGTGTGTGTTTGTGTGTGTGTGTGTTTAATTTAGTGATTAATCACAAAAGTCATAATGTTCATTTTAAAACTTTTGAACAGGGCACCTGGGTGGCTCAATTGATTTAGCGTCTGCCTTCAACTCAGGTCATGATCCCAGGGTCCTGGGATCCCTGCTCAGTTGGGAGTCTGCTCTTCCTTCTCCCTATGCCCCTCTCCCCAACTCATGCCATCTCTCCCTACTCAAATAAATAAATAAAATCTTAAAAACATAGCTGAACAGCAGTGGACAAGATGTTAAAGAATTTCATGTGCTTAGCAAAGTGACTGTCCTATGGGTATTAAACACACAAATAAAAAGTGTCAACCCTCTTCCCTCCCTGACAGCATGATGGAATTAGCCCTGCCCTCTGTACTGACCCCCTGCAAGGAGGCAGCCTTCCCATGGCTAGGGGCAGCCTTGTTGTCTCTCTCTTCTTCTTGGCTATTATCTTCCAGGGTTCTCTCTCTCTCAGCATTTTCCGCTCTCATAAATATTTGCAAAAAATCAGGCTGCTCTGTCTCATTGTGTTTTCACGCCTTGTTTTGCCACCTTCTTAGCAGAGCTGATTTGACATAAATATTTATGTGTAAAAATATGTTCCCTAGTCCCCGATGTTCTCTGCCCTACATATTATCATGGGGAGCATTGGGGCACTGCTTACATGGGGCCTCCCTGCAGCCTGGAGCAGTGTACAGCCACCGATTTCATCCTGGGTTGTGAGAAGAAGCAGATGTTGGATCTGTGACCCCCTGGTAACAACAGGTCCCCTGGTAACAAGTCCTCGGTGACAGGCCAAAGGGCTCCAAAGCTCTGCAACAGAATTTATCAGCTTTCCCTGCATTATTATAGACTGTCCTGTGGGAGTTCCCTCAGCAGCAGGAGCAACTCTGCTGTCAAACTAGCTTGGCCAAAACTAAAAAAATATGGTAGGGGTGCCTGGGTGCTTGGTGGGCTGGGCATCCAACTCTTGATTTTGGCTCAGGTCATGATCTTGGGGTCCTGGGATCGAGCCCCACATCAGGCTACTTGCTCAGCAAGGAGTATACTTGGAATTCTCTCTCCTTCTCCCTCTGCTCCTCCATCCCTCTCAAATAAATAAATCTTAAAAAAAAATACTGTAGATATATCTAATTGTATATCTGTACCCTTTCTTCCTTCCTTCAGTTCATTTCCAGCACTGCCCACAGACACACCTGCACCACACATCCCTTTCTATAGCCAATGATCATCATGCCATTTTTTTAAAGATTTATTTATTTATTTTATGATGAGAGAAAGAGAGAGAGAGAGAGAGAGAGAGGCAGAGACACAGGAGGAGGGAGAAGCAGGCTCCACGCCGGGAGCCTGACGCGGGACTTGATCCTGGGACCCCAGGATCACGCCCTGGGCCAAAGGCAGGCACCAAACCTCTGAGCTACCCAGGGATCCCCCCATCATGCCATTTTTAAGGCCATGCCAGGTGTTGTCACCCATTCCCTCCTCACTTCTAGAAGGACACTGTCTTCATCCCTTCATATCTCCCTGTCATGTTCTTATCCCCCTTGGAGTGCGCTCCCCTCTTGCCAAGGTCACCCACCATCCTTCTTTCAAAAATGCCACTCCTGGCTATTATTGCTGTTGGAACAGGGCCTGCATAGTAGCTTAGCTCTCCTGCAATCTACAGCAGCAACAGGAGCAAGAGCAAACCATCAGCCTCCTTTTAATAGCACCGACCTGATAGAACCAGGTGGCCAAGGACTCCGTGTCTGCCTGAGCAGAGCACAAGACCCCCAGCCATAGTCATTTAGGGCTCTGATTGGGGTGGGGAAAGCTGATTTGGTTGGAGCCCAGTTCACCCCAGACTCCATGAGGACACTTTCCCTAAAGGAAACAATGCACAGAGATTTCTGCCCACACCTTTCAGAAGACTATAAAGACAGGCAGCTTACTTATAATTAATTTAATTAGTCATAATTAATGATGATGATTCTTAACAACCCATTGATAGCTATTACTTGAGGATTATATAATTATTTAATAGTATATGACATAATTATTACTAATTAATAATAAATACACATGTTACATTGGTAAGTGGATATGGGATATCAGCAATCTGTTAGTAGAAAAAGGCTCACAGACTGGGTCAAAAAATAAAGACCTAACCCTTATTTGTATGCCACGCTGAAACTGCATGATGGATTAGTAAAAAGTGCACTGTTTTCAAAGTCAGAAAACCTGGGTCCTAAAATCAATGGTACCATCTGAGGCCGTGTGACCTTGGGCACGGCAGCTCCTCTTGGCAAGCTTCTGGTTTCTCAGTTCCAAATGGGGGACCCGGCAATCTCCAGGGGAGGCTCACATGTGGTAAGGGATGGGCAAATGCGCTGTAACCTTCAGAATACTTCAGGCCCTGCTCCTCAGAGTGCGGTCGGAGAGCAGGCCGTGAAGACACAGCTGATGCAAGCCAGACTCTGAGCTATAAAGCTCTAGCGAGAACCCGGCCCTCTCGCTCACTAGCTGTCGGGCCCTGAGAAGCCAGTGAATTCCACTCAATCTCAATGTTCTTATATGTAAAATACAGGTGATATGTGGTATCTGCATCACAAACTCGTTATGAGGATTAGAGGTAACATAAAAGCTGTCAGAAACGATGAAGTTGTTATAACCACAGATACAGCTGAGATTAGAAAAATAAGAGAATATTATTTAAAAGTTTCACCCTAACTTAGAAATCTAGTGAAAATGGTCAACTTTTCAATCAAAATTTACATTACCCAACTGACCCAAGAGAAAGTAGAAAACCACAGTAGGCCAAAAGCCATATAAAAATTGAAGTCATTTCTGTGGTACTCTCTTTCAATTTTTCTGTAAGTTGAACATTTTTCAAAATTTCAAAATAAAGGCCAGGGTAAAAAAAAAAAAACTCACAAAGAGGCACTAACCCAATTATTTTACAGCCAAATGGTAGCAGATCTTTGAGAAATAGAAAACTCCCATTTTAATCAGACTGTTCTGGAGCATAGGAAAGATGTGAGCTACCCCCAATCACGTTATTCCACTAGCACGATCTTGGTACCAAGACTGGACAGAGACTGTAAGGAATGAATTCAACCCAATCTGCCTTTCTGAACAAAATCCACACAAGAAAACCAATCTCCATTATAAACATAGATGCAAAACAAAACAAAACTTGTTTGTTTTTCAGGAAAAAAAACCCAGCTGGGGATCCCTGGGTGGCGCAGCGGTTTAGCGCCTGCCTTTGGCCCAGGGAGTGGTCCTGGAGACCAGGGATCGAATCCCACGTCGGGCTCCCGGTGCATGGAGCCTGCTTCTCCCTCTGCCTATGTGTCTCTGCCTCTCTCTCTCTTTCTGTGACTATCATAAATAAATAAAAATAAAAAAAAAAACCAGCTGAACTAATGCCCCTTAAATGCCTGGCACCTACTCCCTCATTGGTCCTGATTAGTAAGATGTCATGACTTCCATGTAAGACAGGGAACACATCCTGGTACATGTGGTTATTATTCATCACTATCAAAAACACAACAATTTTGTTTCCATTCTTCTAGCCCTTCCAGCTTCTTCAAAGTGTTTTAACAAACGAAGCCAATGAAATGCAGAACTAAAAGAACTGAGCAGCCTTGGGAAAATGATGTGAATCTTACAAGTCTTGAAGGAAAAGTCAAATAATAAAAAATAAACGCTACCAACAAAAGTGAAAGAAGCCCACAAGCCACATATACACACACCAGAGCTTACTAATTAAGTTGGAACAGGGATAATGGGAAGAGGCATGTGGGAGTGAATGTCCACATTTCTCTCAAACGTTTTTCACAGTAATGAATTAAAAGATTACACTTCAGATTTCATTGCTGACAAATGAAGAAAAAGAAATGACTGTACTAGTTAAAAATACACAGTGACCAGTGGAAGAATTTTAAACAAACAAACAAACAAACAAAAAACCAGAAATCATGGAAGTAAGAGGAAGGGAGGAAAAAACCAAGGCCAAAAACTAGATCAGTGATTCCCAACCTTGGGTTTTCATTAGAATACCTGCGAATAGTTTTTAAAATCCTGATGCCTAAGCCACATGCTAGAGCAAATAAATCCATCCCCCAAGCAGGAGCCAGGCAGTCAAATTTGTTAAAGCTCTGTACGGGATTCCAGTGTGTGGCTAATGCAAGGAAGCACCACCAATTTATAATAAAGAACAAGAGCATCACCACCGAAGAATGAAGACAGAATTGATAATAAGCATGCAAGTTACATATGAAAGCAAAAAGCCTCTCAGGCTGGATCAAAATCCAAATCTGGCTTCCATTTGTATGTCCTAAGAAGCTGTGTGATGCCTTATTTAAAAGAGCACTGCATTCCAAGTCAGAAAACCTAGGTTCTAAAATCAAAGATAACCCTTTGAGGCTGTGTGACCTCGGACAAAGTCCCTGTCCTCTGCAAGATTTCTGGCATCACGGCCTGGCTATGTCCAGGGGAGGTTCAGCTATGGTAAGGAAGAGGCAAAAGTGCTCTGAACTTCAGAATACTAACGCTTTTTGCCTCCAAGTGTGGTCTGCACACCAGCAGCACTGGCATCCTCGAGGAGCTTGTAAGAAAAGCAGGATCTCTGAATCCACCCTGGCGCTACTGAATCAGAGTCCTCTGCATGGTAACCAGATCCCAGAGGTGATCCGGGTGCACTTCAATGTTGGAGAAGCAATGCTCCAGACGGCTATCCGGCCTTCCCCAGAGAGTCGGGGAGACAAGAATTATTGCCTGTTTTTGTTGTCTTATGCCCCTGTATGTGCCTCCCTCTCCTGAAATGCCCTCCCACATCCCTGTCGAGCTGACCCCTCTTTGATTTTGGGGGCACAGCTTAGATAAACTCCAGGAAAGACTCCCAGACACATCCCTGGCTGCTGGGTTACCTGACCTTCCTGGGCTTCCCCCTGGTCAACCTGCTGCATTGGTGGAGCTGTTGGTATCTGTGTCACATCCCAGCACTCTACTGTAACTTTTTAAGGGCATTTCAATAAGTGCCTGCAATATGCGAAAGTGCTTGCATAACCAGAATTTAGCATAGAAACCACTTTTATTAGTTTCCAGTGGCTGCTGTAACAAATTACTACAATCCTGGTGCCTTAGAACAACAGAAATTCATTCTCTCGCTGAATGCTAGCAGTGTAAAATCAAGGTGGCTCCAGGCCTGCTCCCCTTCAGAAGCTCTAGGGAAGGATCTGCCCCTGCCTCTTGCAGCCTTTGTGCCTCCAGGATCTCCCCTCTATGCTCACACTGCCTCCTCTGTGTGTCCTCTTCCAAGGACACTTGCCCCTGGAGGTAGGACTCATGCAGATAATCCAGGATGATCTCCTAATCTCAAGAACCTTCACTTTAACACACACGCAAAGACCTTTTTCTCCCCCCATATAAGTTTATATTCATAGGTTCTGGGCATTAGGACCTGGCTATATCTTCTTGATGGCCACTCTGCAGCCCACTTTACAAATCTCATAGGAGGTATCCAAAGACCTCTGCAGTATTAATGCACACCCACTCTACAAAAGTGAACCTGAGGGGGTTTAAACACAAATAGCAGAAACAACAAAACCTTTCCCAGTGTCACAACTGAAATAACATTGGGACAAATACACATGTCCATCTCCTGAGTACTTGTCCTTACACAAATGCCCAACCTATATTAAGTGTAACGTGTTTGATGCACATGCACTTTGTGTCTATAGTGGTGATAAGCACGACATGTCCATGATACCTCCTTTGTCCAACAACCATGAAGGTACATAGTACTGTAACCACAGGTAGTACCTGGCACCAGAGTCAGATCTGAACACAGGGCTATCTGGCTCCATTCACATCTCAGCAAATATTTACTGAGTGCCTACCATGTGCCAGGGATGACTGGGTTCAAGACTTTTCTAGACATAGGCTCAGAGAGGGGAGTGCCTAGCTGCAAAGCCAACACTCTGCTCACTGCTCTGGCTGTCAAACAGCATCTTGGCTCTACCTTTTCAAAGCACTTTTTTACTTCTGGGACTTCAGTTCCTACCTGATACCTTCAGCAATGGCACTGTGCCATACCATAAACCACGTTGCTCTGGCAAGCTCTCTCAGAGCCAAGGGCCATCAGAGCCAAGAATATCTTGGGAATCTCCTATGACTGAGAACTTGGAAACTTCACATCTTCATGTTGTCCCAGACTCACTTCTAATGCCCCATGGCAAGTAGACTCCACCACTGATTCCTTGCCAACCTAACAAGGGTTTATGGAATATCCCAGGGACCAGCTGACATGCATGTTCAAGTGAGAGGTGGATGCAAAATAAAGTCAGATGGATCAGTAAGGTACACCACCAGGTTGAAGGAACTTACAGACAATGCTACAAATACAACCCCAATTATAAGACAGAATGGAGACTCAAAGCAAAAATTTGTCTTAGAGATCCAAGAGTTATCCAGGCAGAGGGTGCTAATTGAAATAGGCCAAAGAGGCCACTTAGATTTCAAGGAGAGATGAGGTGAGAGAGTCAGTAGTCAAAGAGAAAGTGTTCCCAAGGAAGAAAGTCAGAGGATTTTGTTCATAAGAATGTCAACATTGGAAGGAACTGCAAATATTGCTAATGTACGGTTTATAAATGCAGGTGCTTACAAGCCAGGACTATTGGTCAGCTGGTGTGAACCAGTATGATAGATCTGCCAGTTATTCATAGCCAAATTTAGTCTGACTGTACCATTACAAGGTTTTTATTATTTGGTGCCTAGAGCATATGGGTTGTTAAATATTTTGAGTATCACCCCTGCTACATGATGAGGCAAGAAAAATGAGTGACATAAAATAGATGTAAAATAGCTAGACAGCCAGCCAGAGAGATGAATAAGTAAATAGACACACAAACGATGATGTTGATGACGATGGAAGAGAAGGTGGCAGAGAAAGATGATAGATGATAGATAGGTAGGTAGGGAGGTAGGGAGGTAGATAAGTAGATAGATAGATAGATAGATAGATAGATAGAGACAGGAATAGCTGGCTGGCTGGATGATGGATGGATGAGTGGATGGATGGAGCTAGCTATAATATCTAGCTAGACAGTAATGTATATAAAGCCCCAAAACATAATGTCGAGTGAGGGGGAAAAATAAGATGCAGGATGCCATGTAAAATATGACATGGTACACAAAAATTAAAACATAAAATACCATATATTATTTATCAAAACATAAATCTATATGTAAAAGTTAAAAAGGACCTATTTGTAAGAGTTCCAGGTATCACTCTTAAAAAACAACACGTATAAAAAACTTCACAGCATTGGATCTATCAGTGATCTCACAGACATGATACCAAAAGCACAGATGACAAAAGAAAACAGACAAACAGAACTACATCAACATCAAAATTTTTGTGCATCAAAGGACACAGTCAACAGAGTGAAATGGCAAGCCACTGAATGGGAAAAAATATTTTCAAATTATATATTTAGCAAGAGATTGATACCCAGAATATATAAAGGACTCCTAAAGTCAACACTAAAAAAAAATGAATCACCAAATCAAAAAATAAGAAAAGGACATGCATATTCATTTTTTCCAAATATATACAGTGGTCAATACGCACCTGAAAAGATGCTCAACATAACTCATCATCAGCAAAACACAAATCTAAACCACACCAAGATACCATCTCACACCCATTAGAATGGATACTATCAAAAAAAAAAAAAAAGATAGGAAACAAAAACAGAAAATAACAAGTATTGGTGAGGATGTGGAGAAATGGCAACTTCGGGCATTGCTGGTGGGAATATAAAATGTTACTACGGAAAACAGTATGGTGGTTCCTCAAAAAATTCACCATAGAATTATCATATGAAATTGTGCGATTTCACTTCTGGGTATATTCCCAAAAGAACTGAAAACAGAGACTCAACCAGTTATTTGAGCACCCATGTTCATAGCCACTTTATTCACAATGACCAAAAAGTAGAAGCAATCCAAGTATTCATGGATAGATGAATGGATAAACACAATGCGTATATACATACAACAGAGTACTTACTCAGCCTTTGAAAGGAAGGGCATTCTGACACATGCTACAACATGGTTGACCCTTGAGGACATTATGCTAAGTGAAATAAATCATTCACAAAAGGGCAAATATTATATGAACCTACTTTTATGAGGTACCAAGAGTAGTCAAATTTATAGAGATTGAAAGTAAAATGGTGGTTGTTGAGGGCTAGGGTGGAAGGGATTGGTGAGTTAGTATTTAATGGGTACAGAGTTTAAGTCTTGCAAGATGAAAAGAATTCTGGAGATGGATGGTAGTATTGGTTGCACAATCCATGCCACAGAACTGTACACTTAACAATGGCAAAGTGGGGGACACCTTGGTGGCTCAGTCGGTTAAGTGTCCAATTCTTGATTCCGGCTCAGGTCATGATGTCAGGGTCATGAGATCAAGCCCCAAGTCAGGCTCTGAGCTGAGTGTAGACTTTGCTTGAGATTCTCTCTCTCCCTTCTCCCTCTGCTCCCCCACTCCCCACCTCAAAAAAAAAAGGTAAAATGGTAAATTTTATGTTATGAAAATTTTAACCCAGTTAAAAACAAATCATTTTTAAACATTTAAATTTAAAAGTTACTTGGATTAGCTATAAAAAGGAAACACATAAAATCGATAACTCTTAACTTTACATATGGTACAAGGGAAGGGGCAATTTTAACATGATCTGGGACTTATTGGTTTTGATTCAAAAAAGCTGGATCTGACGTGTGTGTGTGTGTGTGTATGTGTGTGTGTGTGTGTGTGTGTAAGGGGGTTCACCCAGCCTGCTCACATTAGGTTAGGGTTAGAGTGATCTGTTTTTCCAGATAGCACCTACCTTGATCTATCTGAAGAAACAGGGCCAAAAGTTATCCATTGAGGTTTCTGGGTAATAGAAGACTGGGTGATTGTTACCTCTTTCTTTGTATTTTTCTGTATCATTTTTAATTTGTTTGAAATAAAAATTATAATTGAAGAAGCAAAAAATTGGGAGTGGGGAAGACTTCAATATTATGACTTTGCTAAATTGTCACATC
The DNA here is from genome assembly GCF_048418805.1 of Vulpes vulpes. Taxonomy (NCBI): domain Eukaryota; kingdom Metazoa; phylum Chordata; class Mammalia; order Carnivora; family Canidae; genus Vulpes; species Vulpes vulpes. Next base: position 104,822,124 of record NC_132782.1, read on the forward strand.
TCTGTGCTCTGGGAACAACAGTCACTTATTTCTAGGAACATTTTAACCAACACAGGTAATCTCTAAAAAATTTCCAGGCACAATTCCAAGCTTATAGTAGGTCCTAGGTAAGTATGTGCTGAATGAATGAATGAATGAATGAATGAACGAACAAATGACCCCTACTAGGTAGTTTAGGGTAGAGGCCTACATTGACTAGGAGTCAGATCAAATGACCTCTTGGCTATGACCACAAAACTCTTTTTATCCCTAAGATACTGGCCTGGGCCTCTTCCCAATTTTCATTATGTTCAGCCCTTCCTACTCCATGGGTTCCAAGAACACAGCCAGAGAATGCAAACAAATGAGCCAGTAATTTTCAGGACATTCTCAATTCCTTGGCTAGGTCTCTGCAGCAACTGAATATTAATCATATTAACTCTGACCTCCCTGCCCAAATTCCTTTGTATTGGATGTGGTAATGAGCCTCTCGGGCAAGACAATTTTCCCAAGGTTTCAATATCTATTCCTGTCCGATGGGTGACAGCTACAAGTCCTGAAGGCAGCCAATTAAATCAGCAAGGATGATCCTCTTCTAATCTGAATGATAGGAAATTCAAATCAGGCAACCACCAGCTAGGTCAAGATAGGTGCTGCCTGGAAAAATAGATCACGCTAACCCTAACCTAATGTGAACAGGCTGGGTGAACCCCCTTAAACAAACACACAGGAGATGCGGTCCTACCGGTCCCTCGGGAACTGCCACATCACCATCACTACAACCAGTGAAAACTCTTTTGACTCAGGTCAATGTGACCTGAGAATCTTTATGCTAAAAATCAGGAAGATATGTTCAAATTTGTTCTTAAAAGTGCAAAAAAAGGGGCACCTGGGTGGCTCAGTGGTTGAGCATCTGCCTTTGGCTCAGGGAGTGATCCTGGGGTCCTGGGATCAAGTCCCACATCAGGCTCCCCACAGGGAGCCTGCTTCTCCCTCTGCCTGTATCTCTGCCTCTCTCTGTGTCTCTCATGAATAAATAAATAAAGTCTTTTTTTAAAAAGTAAAAAATAAATGTGCAAAAAGACTCTGGTTCCAAGTGACATAGGGTTTGGTTAAAGGGAAATGGTCAACCCCACACATTCCTCGGCCCTCATGAAGGCAAGTGGAGTGGGGACCCAGTGGTGCCTTTTAATGGTTTCTAATAGGCACATCACTGAGCACCTCCTCTGACCTGGAAATTACTGCGAAGTGTCTTTATCAAATAAGACACAGAGCCACAACCAACCCAGACCCGCAAACCAGAACAAATCATCTGCAAAACCTCAATCAATCCTAAATTTGCTGAAAAACAAAGAAAACAAGACAAAACAAAATCAGAAAACTACAAACTCACAGTTTTTGATAAGAGTTATAGTTCAGACTCACCTGTGTTTACCTGCCCAGGACTGACCCCAGGGATTCCAACTCACTGGGTACGGGGTCCAGGCCTAAAATACAAATTTGGAAAATGTTCTGGTGGAGATGCTGAGGCATAACCCGGTGAAGTCTCATAAATTTAATATATTTCAAAGGTATGCCTTGTGAAAGAAGACCAAAACCTTTGCTCACCTTCCTCCCCTCCTCCTTCCCAACCTTTCTTTATTTTTTTTAAGATTTTATTTATTTATTCATGATAGAGAGAGAGAGAGAGAGAGAGAGAGGCAGAGACATAGGCAGAGGGAGAAGCAGGCTCCATGCACCGGGAGCCTGATGTGGGATTCGATCCCGGGTCTCCAGGATCGCGCCCTGGGCCAAAGGCAGGCGCCAAACCGCTGCGCCACCCAGGGATCCCCCCTTCCTTTATTTTTAATCTTGCTTTCTTCCCTCTGTTTTCCTTCTCTTCCCCCTCCCCACTACCTTCAACTCAATAGCTATGTACTGAATATATTTCGTTAACTGAGATACCAGATTTCTTTCCAAACTTAATAAAAAGCTTTATTTGGTGGATGACTCAAGTGAGTCCTCAAGGCTCTCTCTGCTCCATCACAGGGCGATCACAGTCCAATTCCTCAAAAAACCCTTTTCTCCCTTTTGTTTTGTTTTTGTTTTTGTTTTGAATGATGAGACTATCTGGACTTAACGTGAAGAGGCCTTTGGGATCATGTTTGGAAGACAAACAGTAAAGAGCAAGTCCCTGAAGTCAGACACATCTGGTGTTGCCTCTTGGCTCTATTTCTCAGCTGTGTGTCTTTAGGCAAGTTTCCTAACCTCTCCTAAAAGTGTAAATACAAGATAAAAATGGGCCTCCATAGATATCAGCTTGGACGGATGATAACTGAAGACCAATGGGCCCAGTGGGGTTGGGAAGGGAAGATCATACTCTCCCTACCTGCTTCACATACAATCCTGTTACATTTACAGAATCAAAATCTTTGAGGAGAGGCAAGACTGAATCACATGGGGGTTTCTTGGAATAGACCAAGATTCCATTTCACCCATCCGGTAGGAAAGAGGCTTAAAATAGAAAACCACCTTCATGATACATAAAGCATGAATTTAAAAATAATAGTAATGACAGTTCATGTTTACTCTTGTCTTTCTATGTATCCACCACTTTGCTCAGGGCTGTACAAAAATAATCTTAGCTAATCCTCAACACTGGGAGGTATTATTTTCAGTCCCATTTTATAGATGAAGAAACTGAGGCACAGAGAGGTTCAATAAATTATCTGGTGATCTTGTAGAACAAATCTGATGTCTGAGACCACCTTCTTAACAGCACTTGCTCAACAACCAACAATGAAATCTTGGGAATCTTGTTTTGAGTATTTTTTTTAAATCACCTTCAGCCCCATTAGGGGAGAAATCAGTTACCACTAAGGAGATCAGTAATGTGGGTATCTGTTCCACTTATGCAGACCTCTTGCCTCCTGGATGTACAAAGGTTTAGCTGGGCACCATCCATTTGCGCCCAGATTCCCCAGGTCCCCACGGGATGGGCAAGACCACGTGTGACTCTCTGATCACCAGCTCCCCCTCACAGGCTCAGCTGCCTGACTGGCCTCCCTGACCTGTCACACTCTCAGGAGGCCATCTCCAAGTCTCCAGAGACCCTGGATTCGTGCTACAGCTCCAGCGTCCCTCCCTCTGTTGACACAGACCCAACTAGCCATCAAAGCTGCAAAGGGACAGTTCCTCAAATGCAGCTAATTCCTCCCAGAGAAATGTGGAGCCGGTGATGCCTGCTTTTCATCCCAGTTCCCGAGCTTCACCTTTCTGGCATAATATTCATCTCTTTTGTCTCCTGCATGAAAAGCGCTCTGCGGCAGGAAGACACTGCAGCTGCTTTCACAGGACCATGCTGGTCTGGTGTGGGGAGAAAGCCCAGTTCAGACAGCCATTGCCCTCCTCGGGCTCTGTCTTCCTCGGGATTGGGAAGGCACTACAGCACCCCAGAAGTGGCTGGGGTCAGGAGGCAGGGATCTACTCTGGCTGGTGGCAGAAGGTCCTGAAAATCCCACTGAGGCCCTGGGGTAGTAACATGTGGAGAGCAGCTAGGGCCACCGAGGACTCTCAGCCCTTCGGGATATGGCTGGGAGGGCATTTTAACACTATTTTCTTTTTAACACATTTTAAGACTAAGTATGAGTTTCTTGAAAACTTCAATATCCTCTTCCTATGTGACCTGACAGTTGCACACCTTGATATCTACCCAAGACAGATGAAAACTCACATCCACCCAGACTTGTGGGAGAACATTCACAGCAGCATTATTCATAATATTTCCCAAATGGAAAGAGCCCAAGTGAATGCACGGAGTGGTCTTCCCATGTAACGGAACATTCTTCAGCAATAAAAGGAAATGAAATCTTGGGGTGCCTGGGTGGCTCAGTCAGTTAAGTGGCTGCCTTTGGCTCAGGTCATGATCCTGGTGTCCTGGGATCGAATCCTGCATGGGGCTCCCTGCTCAGCAGAGAGTCTGCTTCTCCCTCTCCTTCTGCTGCTCCCCTTGCTTGTGGTCTCTGGCTCTCTCTCTCTCTCTCTCTCTCTCTCTCTTTCTCTCTCTCTCTCCCTCTGTCAAATAAATAAATAAAATCCTTTTTTTAAAAAAAGAAAGAAATGAAATCTCAATGCCACCTACAACACAGATGAACCTCAGAAACAGTATGCTATGTGCAACAAGGACCAAGGGTCACGTATTGTGTGCTTCCAGTGATATTGCATAGCAAGAACAGGCAAATTTATAAAAGCAGAACATAGATTGGTGTTGCCTGGTGGTGGGAATGGGCACAAGAACAAGGATGTCATTGGGGTGATGACAATGTTCTGAAATTGGGTAAGCGGTGATAGTTGCACAACCCAGGAAATTTACTAAAAATCCCTGGAATTGTACACTTAAAATGGTTGAATATTATACCTCCATAAGGTTGGGGTTGTTTTCATCATCAAACATTCAGATTTTCTAAATTACTGAAGGATGCATGCATCAGACCTTGTTTTGAGGCTGCCACCATCCCTCTAGCCCTGAGAGGAGACTGAGTAAGAAGTGAGGGACATGGGTGTCGATGCTCACAATACCTGGAAACTCAATAAACAAATAAACAAACAAATAAAATAATTATTTGATTTTTAGACCCTGACAAGTTTGTAAACATTAAATGTCTGTGGATCCAGGAGAGCCAGGTCAAAATGTGCCCTTGCACACCCACCCTCCGAATCATCGCACACATGCCTGTCACGGCTGGGAGGACATCAGTCTCGCCTGTCCCGTTTCAGAGTACTGTGGGAGGTTTTAGTCAATTCAGGACATGGCATTTTTGGAGGAAGATAGAAAAGTAGTTAGTAGCTGTTCTCCTCCCCCCACTCCAACCCCCAGCCGGTCTCATGATATTTTCTTGTGTTAGAATCATTTGCGATGTGAGTCCTTTCAAATCATGAAAAAAATAACAAAGTTGCTTAAGGAAAAAACAAACAAACAAACAAACCAAAAAAAGAAAAGATTGGCTCAGATTCAAGATTTTCCCCAGTGGCAAAAGCAATCCCACTCTAGTGCAATCTGTTTTGTAAGTTCCTATGCTGACTTCTTTTCCCATTTAGTGATACATTATAAACAACTTCCCAATGATTAATAAAGATATCTTCCCATGCGCCTTGAACTTAAGGCAGAATGCCTCATCAACTTTTCTTGCCCATCCTCCCTAAGCAGCACCTGCTCCCCCACTCCCTGTCTCCCCATCCCCCCACCCGAATGTCCTTTCTCCTTAGCTCTGATCACCACCTAACATATCACACACACGGTCCATGAGAAATGTACTCTAAGAAGTCTGGGACTCTCTCTCTTTTGTACCAGGTGAATCCCAAGTGCCTAGTGCAGCACTTGGCTTATAAATATCTGCTGAATGGGGGACTCCTGGGTGGCTCAGCAGTTTGGCACCTGCCTTCGGCCTAGGGCTTGATCCTGGAGTCCCGGCGCCCTGCGTGGAGATTGCTTCTCCCTCTGCCTGTGTCTCTCTCTGTGTCTCTCATGAATAAATGAATTTAAAAAAATAAAATAAAATAAATAAATAAATATCTGCTGAATGAATGATTTGAATAAATGAAACTCAGGGTAACATAAATATAGCCAACAAGTTCAGTTCCTTACAGAAAGAAAAAAAATCAAATCAAACCAGCTTAAGTGTAAAGCACTTACTATGGGTAGGGCTTGTACTAGGCCAGATTTGACCCCTACCCACACCACCCCTCCCCAACCTGTTTTATGGTAACTCAAGATTAAGGACTAGCTGTGCCTCATACCCACCAGCACTGTCCTCTGGCAGTGGTTCCTGTTTCATATGACCTACTGGCCTTTGATTTCACCATCCACTACTTATCCTCCAACACAACATCATGAAATTTAAGATTCTTCATCATCTGGCCCCCACTGGCTGCCATCATTTGCCCCACTGGCTTTCATACAAGAAAAGAGCTAAATCTCAATGTCCTGTATTCCACTGAAGAACCTTCCGCCCTATGAATTCAGGACCCTGTCACCTGGCTTTACCTTGCCTGCCGAATTATGTGATCTTTGCTAAATCTGAAGTTCAGGATGCCTGGGTTACTCAGTCGTTGAGCATCTGCCTTTGGCTCAGGGCTGATCCCGGGATCCTGGGATCAAGTCCTACATTGGGGTCCCCGCAGGGAGCCTGCTTCTCCCTCTGCCTGTGTCTCTGCCTCTCTTTCCATGTCTCTCATGAATAAATAAATAAAAATCTTTAAAAAATAAATAAATCTGAAGTTCAACTCTGAGCATTTTATATGCACATATTATTTCATTAACTCCCTCATGCACTAAACATTTAAATAAAAATAAGACTTGCCCCTTTCAAATGCCTACCATGTGAAACACAATTTCACTTTCAAGTGACAAAAACCAACATAAGTTAATTCAATCCAAAGAGAGAATTTATTGGTTCATGAAGCTAGAGAAGTCCAGATGTGACTAGATCCAGAAATTCAAACAATATGACCAGAACTATCTCTTTCACTCCCCTATTGGTTCTGCTTCCTCTGGGCTCTCAGGAAAGTGCTATCCTGCCCGGTGAAAGCAACACCTCACTGCTTATATAGCCCTTAGCAACCACCATCTCGGAAGGATGGAATGTGTCTCTTTCTGCTATCTCTAGCCAAGGTCCCAGAGAAGTCGTGGATTGGCCCATCCAGATCACATGTCCACCTTTAAACCAATCCCTGTGGCCAGGGTACCCTGTGACCTTGCACTCTGGCCAGGCCAGCCAGGGGTCTGTCACTGTCCCTGGAGCTAGAGATTAAAGTAAACCCCATCTGAACTGAGTGGTGCCCCGAGGCAAACAAAATTGCCACACCTAGTTAGCACAAGGTACCATGTATACACCATCTCATCAAATCTTCACAAATAGCCTGAGTAGGTATTATTAACCGAGGCTCACAAAGCTTAAATGAGTCACCCAAAGCCACAGAGTTGGTAAGTGGCAGAATCCAAGCTTGCTCCTAACCGGCTCAGTACTGGGCCCAGAAGATACAGAGGTAGAAAATATGCAATCCATGCAGATGGGAGACAGATGTGCCAGCCTAACATTATGATAAAATATGATAACGTGTGCTATAATTCACACCAAAATTTGGGAGGCAACAGAGCTTAGTAGCCAAGAGTTCTTGAATCCTCAAAACTCGGGTTCTAATTTCAGCTCTGCCACTTACTAGCTGCGTAACCTTGAACAAGTTTCTTGACCTCTCAGGCCCAATATCCTCAACTGCAAAAAATAAGGGGAAGTAGAGCTGCAGGGACAAAGACAATGAGGCAGAAGGAGGGCAGGTCCTATAGAAATAGGGAATCCAGGATATTCAGAGGACTCAAGCCTCGGGTGAGATACGTAGTAGAAGCCAAATGATGAAGACTTTGAATGCAAGTATCATCCAAGATGGCACTCTCAATGTCAGCCAGTCCAATGTTTTCCAACCCTGAAGCTCTGCATCTCCCACTGGGCAGTGCCAAGGTTTCGGGAAGCCCAAGAGGAGCCAGAGAGCCTGTAGGGATGCAGTTTCTCAGCCCCTGGCAGTTTTCCTCAGCAGAGTAGCTCGATTCTTCCTGACAGCACAAGCACTTGGCCATGCCCAGAATGAAATTGACTGCTTAGAGAGTCCAGCTCCCTTTCTGTGCTCTGTGTTCCCTCCCCAAACTCACAGCCGTCCTGCTGGCACGAGCCCAGACCTCCCTCCTCCAGAGTCTCCTCACCACCAGTCTAATTGGAAGGCTTCGGGAAGCCCCATGGGGACATCCTGCCCATCCTCCCCCTAAGCCTCTCTACAAGAAGCTTTGCAAAAATAGGAAGCAGGAGCCTGGGAGCCCAGGGAGCCCGGAAGCCCCGTTGTGGTAAGAAGGGAAGAAGGAGGCTGCTGGCCAGAAATGTAGTTCAGACAGGAACACTTGGGACTGAATGGGGCCATGATGATAATGCTGCACCTCCCCCAGCCTCAGACACCTTCAATCTGCAGATGCACCATACATTCCAAAACTTTCCAAGACAACAGAAATAAAATCACTTTACTAGCTGTACTTCTAAGGTACATTTCCAAAAATGTTAATAATATGAAAAATATCTCAGCATCAAGGAGAGACAAATAAAAATATTAACTTGTACTGAGCACAGAATGTATGAATGTTCACTTTTTATAAATGTTGACTTTTATTGTTATTATATTTTCCTGATGAAGCACATCCCAGGCTTTGACCAATTTTAATCCTCTCCACAGCCCTAGGAAGTACCATTTATTCCCTTTTTATGGATAAAGACACAGAGGCTCAATTAAATTAAGTAATCTGCAATGGCACAGCCAGTAAGCTATAGAGTGGGAACTCAGATAAAGATCTGTCAGAATCAGAGCTCACATCATTTTTTAAAAAGTTTGAGATATAATTTACATATTATGATATTCACCCATTGTATGTATACAGTTGCATGATGTTTTTAGTAAATTTATAGAATGTCCATCATTACCACCCCCCAGTTGTAGACATTTTCAGCACCCCTAAATTTCCCTCATGCCTATTTTCTGTTAAATCTTGCTCCCATTGACCTTAGGTAACCACTAATCTACTTCCTGTCTCTACAGAGTTACCTTTCCTGGACATTCCATGTGGAATCATGCAACATGGCCAATACATCTTATTTTCTTCATCTAGCATGTTTTTGAGGATCAAAAGCAAATCTGCTAGCACTTATCAGTACTTCATTCCTTTCTCTTTTTTTTTAAAGATTTGATTTATTTATTCATGAGACACACACACACACAGAGACAGAGAGAGAGAGAGAGAGGCGCAGAGACACAGGCAGAGGGAGAAGCAGGCTCCATGCAGTGAACCCAACGTGGGACTCAATCCTGGGACCCCGGGATCACGCCCTGGGCTGAAGGCTGTGCTAAACTGCTGAGCCACCTGGGCTACCCACTTCATTCCTTTCTTATTGCTGAATTGTATTCCACTATATGGATCTACCATATCTTGTACACCTACTCATTGATTGAAGACTTTTGGGTTGTTTCCATTTGGGGGCTGTTATGAATAATCCTTTTCTGAATATTCACAGCTGTATCTCTGTGTGAACGTATGTTTTCATTTCTCTTGAGTAAGTTCCTAGGAGTGAAACTGACGGGTCATAGAGTAAGTCTACTTTTAATTTTTTAAGGCACCGCCAACCTATCTTCCAAAGCAGATGACCATTTTACATACCCACCCAAGCCCATACTATTAAATACTACCATGTCCTAGCTTGAAGCCAAAGTGAAATCCCAACATGTCTGAGGGGTGAGCTGGGCCCCCTGGGACAGTGCTTTTTCATGAGCTTCATGCATTGGGCCTTGGTTGGGGGTTGAAGAAGAAAGCAAGAGGCTTGGACAGTCCTGAGTGAGGGAGATGGGAGAGAGCAAGAACCAGGTGCAGGGCCCCTGGTGCAATCTAGAGAAAATATGAATAGAGAAATCAAAGTCTGCGTTTTCATGAGACACTTTAGCACAAAGCCCAAGACGGATGGCTTCGGAGCTCAGAAGGTAGAGTGTATCCCAGAGTGGGGGAGAGATGACTTTCTTTCACTGCTCTGAAAGATTCAGAGTTGGCACCTTTGTGAACATCCTGAGACAGAGCCCATGATGTGGTCATGCAGGACACCAGCAGCATGAGGTACCCACAAGAGCTTCTCCAGCAGGAAACATCAGTAATGAGGCCAAAGTAGGAAAAAGAAAAAGCGGCACACACTGTGAGAAAAACACAGGCACACAAAGGTGAGAACACAATGAATCTGCTGCAACAACCCTCAGACATAATACAGGGACACTTTACATGGGTATAAGTCCTATTTGTGTGTGTGATAAGAGCCACAAAAATGTGATCAGTCCCTGCTCCTGTGATTCCAACTTCCCCACAGGCTGGGCTCTAGTGTTCAAGAGCAGAGCTGGTTCTCACCTGAGGCCCTTCTGGTTCTGCAGATGCAACCCTGGCTTCCTTCCCATTAGCCCCTGCTTCTCCCATGCACCTGCTCATGGAACATTAAGGACAGACACTCTGTGATCTGGAATGGGCAAGAATTCACCCCAGACACATGATTGTGTCCCCCTACATGTATCCCAAATTCCATTAATCACAGTTGAGAGAGAAAGATAAATCATTATACTCTGACCAGAAGAGGAGCTTTGAGAAGGGGGTTTTCAGGCTGTCCGAGAGGATGGGCAAGGATGAGGTGAAAGGCAGGAGAATGGAGGTACCAGTGGGCTCTTCCTCCACATCCCTTGTGGGCTTAGGAGTCTACCACACTTGCATTCCCATCCTATCTTTGCCACCTAGATCAGTCATATGACTTTGGACAAGTCATGTACTCTCTTCGCCTCAGTTTCCCTGTTACCATAGGAGTAAAACACCTCTCAGGCAATTAACAAAGGCCCTCCATCAGAGGAGAAATAAGGCATTTTTTAAAGATTAAAAGGAGTATTGTTATATGACCACACTAAATATTGGGATTGATAGAGAGAGGAAATGTTGTCTCCCTCTGCCAACCCATGATCTGTCTCTTTAAGAACGAAAAAATCTGAAATTTGACTTAGCAATTTATCCTGTAAATTAAGATGACTTTTGGCCCAGGGGAGAATAATCATTATTTCCCCCTGAACAGTGACTGCACTGGATGCCATGTATTGATTGGGGATTAACAGGGACAAAACAAGTCATGGAGAGTGAATTCTCCCCAAACGTCAAAGGGGAATCAGTGAAGCATCATAGCAGCAGAGAAATAGGAAAGGGGGGTGGCATCAGGAGGGAAGACAAAAGGGGGTAAATCAATTACGGCGTCATGGATGAAATGTTTCCCAAGGGCCAGCGGCGACCTGACATTGGTGTGTGATCAACTTGCCCAAGAAGGGGGGCCTCAGTTGGGATGGAGGGAAAACCTGTCCTCTCTCCCTCTCCTGTGCCTATTGCAGAGTAGGCAGGAATGGCTACCATGGCCACACTCTGATAAATGACCATCTGTCCACCAGGTGAGGTGGACAGAGGTGAGGACCACCAGGTGAGGCCAGAGGAACCAGGCAGAGGTGAGGACACCCAGGGCGGGTCTGACGTCTACCAAAATGGCAGCACTCAGCCTGTCTGTGGTTCCTTTTGAAGGCTGCTCCTATGGAAGCTGAGCCAGGAGCCCCGTGCTAGAAGCTTGGGGATGCATAATAAATAGGAGGGATCACAACCGGTCACCGGTCATGGCAGATACAGTGAGAGACTGCGTCCTGGGAACAGGCACAGCCACAAGTGGGTCTCACTCAGATCTGTCGCCCCAATTTTAAGAGATTCAAATCATAAAGTCTGCAGGGAGGAGGGGGACAGGCAGGAAACATAAACCAGTAAACCGGGCCTGAAGCAGGAGTGAGCACACACTGCACCTCAAGGTGCAGAACTTGGCATGGTGAGGCCGGATTCTCTGAGGGTTTCAAGAGAAGCCCAAATTTGGAATTTACTGTAAAGTCTTTTGATTTTCAAAAGCCAGCACCTAGTTTAAAACAGATGTACACACACACACACACACACACTTGGACAACCCAAACAAAACATGAATTGACCAGGTCTACCTGAGGACTCCAGTTTGCAATCCAGTGCTAGCCTGTATTTCCCTTTATTTAAGGACATTTGTGCTACCCATTCTCCTAGAGTGGAAACTGCAAGAGGGCAAGAGCCAACCTGCAATCTTTGTCTCTTGGACACTCCCGAGCACAGGGTCAGGCCTGGAGTATGAATGAACCAGGCAAGCATCCATCATCACTGTGCTAGTTACACCCTCGGGGTTTTAGAGGCCAAAAAGGGCCTTGCAGACCCAAGTCCTGGTGCATCACGTTATACTAACCCAACATGGCATGCCCAGTGTCCCGCCACACACACACTCAGTACTAACTGTATTCTGGCTCAATTCACAATTCACCAGGGCACATTATTAAAAACACCAATTTGCTAATGCCAGGTCCCAATCGGCCCACTTGGGAAAATATTTAAAAAAAAATTTAAAAGCCAACAGCCCAAAGCTTTGTGGACTTTTGGTAAAACTAGAAATATTTGTATTTGTGCTGGAAAGGTACTGCAGATATGTTTTGTTGTGCATGGTATTTAAAAAGACAAGCTGAATTACTAGCGAACATATAGAGGCTGGAAGAGTTGATATTAAAATCTGCATTTCTGAGTTCTCTTGAGGAATCAGCTCTGGGGACACTGAGCTCACATTGCCATGTAGTGACAAATGGCAGGAGCTGACTAGCAGCCATCCCTTAAAGGGCCATGTGCTCACTTTGCTACAGTCCCTGCTTCCCATTGGATCACACCCAGCCTGGCCCCTGTCCCTGTCTAGGTTCTTGACACTGTCTTCAGGTGCCTTTTCCCGTGAAAAGGTCAAGGATGGAAGGCTTAGAGGCCCACGTGGAGACCCCAGGCCCTCCAATCCCCTAGATTTTCCTCAGCCTCCAGCACAGCAGCCAGAGTGGGACTTGGAAAAGTCCCACAAGTCTAGTTGTGCCCGTTACCTCACTGCTCATTCCCTTCCCTCCTTCTAGTCATGGCTGAAATGTCACCTTCCCAGTGAAGCTGGCCCTGGCCAACCTACTTATTCAAAATCACAGATGCATCCCCTCTCCAGCATGCCCTGTCTCTCACCCCTGTTTTATTTTTCTCCACTTTCTAATATATTATAAAATTTATCTGTTTGGTTTGTTACCCATCTCCCCATCCTAGAATATCCCATTACATTAGTAAAGAGGTGTGTGCGTGCTTTGTTTACCCTCTGTCTCATCACCTATAACTTTTCTGTTGAGGGTCAGAAGGTAAATATTTCAAGATTTATGGGTCATAGGGTCTCTGTCAGAATTACTCACCACTGACAGCATGGCACCAAATCAGCCACAGATGCTACGTAAACAAATAAATGTGGATGTGTTCCAATAATGCTTTATTTACAAAAACAGGCAGCTCTTGATCTGCAGGTCGGTTTGCCAACCCCGGATCTAGGACAGTGCCTACCAGACATTAAGTACTCAATAAAGATTGCTGAATAGATTCAGAGCTTTAATGTCAGTCCCTCACATGGATACAACACTTTCTTTGAACTGTTTGTTCCTTTACTCTTCACCACCTCACCAATCTCGCAGATGAAGAAACCAGCATTCCGGGAGGCAAAGGGAGCTGTCCAAGGTCACAGAGTCTGGAGGGGCAGAGCCAGGCCTATCAGAGGCGGGGATCTGTCTGCCTCCAGAACCACACAGCCTCTGTCTGCAATGCCATCCTCTCAGCACTGTGCTCCATCCCTGAAGCAGCAACTGCTACATGCACCAGGTGAACCAGAATCCACAGGTCCTTGAAGAAAATCTGGACGTTCAGCCCTGTGCATCCTCCAGAAACCAAACTCAAGTCGTTTGACTTAACTCCTCATGTCACTTTCTCCGAACCTCCTTCCATTCTTGCCATGCACTGCAAGTGGCTCTGTGCTCCGCAAAGAGAAGAGGCCCCCTGTCATTTGCAGAGAACAGGACTCAGAAATTCAGAAGGCAAAGGAAAGAGCACATGGCCAGCAAGTGAGAGGGAACCAGGGGCTCCTTGGCTTAATGGGGCTGTAATGGGTCTACGGCCACGCAGAACAGCTAATCCTGAATTAGTTAAGGTATAGAACAGCAGTTATTAATTATAAGAGCTGGCATTTATGGATGCCAATTATGCAGCAGGGATTTCTTCAGTACTTTCTATACATTATATCTACATCTTGCAACAATGTGACAGCGAGTGTAGTTTTTACTCCATTTCTACAGATGAAGAAACCAAAGCTCAGAGAGGTTGTCATTTGCCCAAGATCACACAGCTCCTAAGAGTCACAGTCAGGATCTTAGCCTAGGTTTCTGTGACTCTTCAGCAACAACATTAGGAGCATATGCTCAGGTGTCATTGCACTGGGGACTTCCTCTCTCTGGGCCTCAGTTTCTTCTGTGAAATGGGGTAACAATAGTACCTAATCTGAAGGTTATTGAGAAGAATCTGCATGTAGAGCACTAAACATAGTGGCTCACACATAATAAGCATTCAGTTAATGACTCTAATTGTTAGCACTACAGGGTCTCAGGCCAGAACTAGTACTACTATCACTGCCAAAGCAAAGAAGCTCTGACCATGAGAATCACAAGGTTTCCACCATTAGGCAGGGGCAACCAGGTGAAGTAGGGTGCTTGTCTACCTTGATATTTTACTGCACCCACTTCAAAAGCTCCTTTCCACCCCATCTCTAATCACCCAGTGCTATTAAGCTATATTCTGTATAGGAAATACCAAAGTCAAAGCCCCAGAAGACTCGACCAGACAATGCCACTACAATGCAAGACTGTCCACTATCTCATGGCCCATCCCATGAAGTACCTGTTTTCCATTTGAGCTAGATGAGGTAAGAGCTCTGGGCTTCAATTTCTTCCAATATAACTCAAAAGAGCAGAAGCAGATAGTCGCCAAGGGCTACCATAGGGCTCTACACAGGGATTCCTTCACTTATCCATTGTCTCAATTACTTATACGTTCATTCGCCAAATACTTAAGTGCTTTCTATGTCCTAAGCACTTACAGTACAAGACACACTCTCTGCCTTAATGGAGCTGACCATCTAGTGGGGAAGAAAGATAGTAAATGAGTAGACAAACCTATAAGTTCAAGGAGTGATATGTACCTTGAATAAAAATAAAGCAGGGTAAGAATATAGGGAAGAGAACAGAGGAGCTACTTTAAAACAGGTGTCAGGAATGGACTCTCTGTGCAGGTGACATGAAGGGAGAGAGTCCTCTGTGAGAAGGTCTGGGGGAAGAGAGTTCTAGGTAGAAGGAAGAGCAGGTGCGAAAGCTTAAGGTAAGAACAAGCTTGGGGTCTTCATGAAAGATTAAAGGGTCAAAGAAGGCAGAAGTGAGCCAGGGAAATGGGGGTCTATGCCTGATAAGGGCTCAAGGAATTAAACTTCCGAGGTAACACTTGCCTTGATCCCCCCAAGTTATGGTAAGACTCAAGCACCATGAACAGCCTTCAGGGTACCTACAGGGGATACCAAATGGGAGATTCCAAGTCTATCCAAACATTTTATCTGTCTGGAACAACCTTCCCCATCTTCTCAACATTTCTTAGGATTCAGCTTGGGCATCAGCCTTGTCCAGGGATCCTCCTCTGAGCCCCCCAACTGCAGCCAGGTTGGGTGCCTCCCTCTGTGTTCCCACAGAAGCCTGCATCTGTCACCTGTGGTCACAGTAGATAATTACTGCTTCTTCCATATGCCTCCCCCACTAATCTATAAGTTTCTTGAAAGCTGGGACCATACCTTATTTGTCTCTACATTTCTCACTGCACATGTCAGAGTACACGTAGATGCTCAGTATATACTCAAACTAGCTTCCATTTATTGAACATCTACCATGAACTGGACCTATGCTTAGCACTTTCAGTACACCCTTTCATTTAATTCTCTCAACCACCCTGTGACACAGCTGATATTATTCTCATTATATAAATATGGAATCTGAGGCTCAGAGCAGTTAAGTAACTTGCTCAGAGTTACCCAGCTAATATCTCTGGAAATAGGGATTCAAGCTCAGGCGTCCCTGACTCCGGAGCTTTCACTCATGACCACCCGAACAGTGGCTCTCAATGTAAATTTACATTCTCTGGCCTCACCCAGGACCTTATGAATGGGAAACCATAGCTGTGCTCAGCAATCTGTGTTTTCACGAGCCTTCCACGGGATTCAGATGCATAGTCAAGTCTGAGAACCACTGCAGTCGTGTTTATTGTCTCACGGTATACACTCACTCACAATTTATTGAGAATTCACTATGCGCCAGATAGTATGTGGCATGCTGGGAATGCCGTGGCAAGAAAAGACCATCACCAGCTCCCGCCTGTATGGAGCTAATTGTTCAGTGTTTGTTGAAAGAATGTTATACTCTATCATACTTGGAAATCCAAGGCTAGGGCTCCGCAAAATAAAGACTGTCTGGAACACAATCTTTTTCCTTAACACATGGCAAATATTGTGCCAAAAGTCCATGTGAGCTAGAACAGTCCTAAGGAGGAAGCTGGCAGTCCCCCAGCACTTTCCTTTTTTGGTTTCCCTTCTCTGGCCCAATGAGGTAGCCACAGTCACATCTGAGAAACTATACATTTGCCTCTTCTACCCATTGCTCCTTCCCCCATTAAGTTAACTCTCTACAGAAGGTAGGGAGTCAACCAAATGCAGCAAAGCTGACCACTTCCTGGTATCCTTAGCTTAGCTTGAAAGCACAGAGACAAGTTGTATGTTGTGGGCTAATGGGCCTGGTTGTCCCCAAAGCAAAGATTGGAATGAAAAACCTTTCAAGGGACGCCTGGGTGGCTCAGCAGTTGAGTGTCTGCCTTTGCCAGTGGCCAAGTCCCACATCAAGCTCCCTGCATGGAGCCTGCTTCTCTCTCTACCTATGTCTCTGCCTCTGTGTGTGTGTGTGTCTCATGAATAAATAAATAAAATCTTTAAAAAATAATAAATAAAAAAGAAAAACCTTTCAAGTAGATGCCTGCCAGTCTCCTTAGGAAAAGAAACATGTTCCAAATACAGGTGCGCCTGCAAGTATGGTCACAATGATTGCTCAGAGAATTCTGCTCTTCTCTCACAGTTATCTCTGGGGTCCAGGAAGTATCTGACAAATCACTGAACCCAGCAAGTTGGCTCTATCAAAACAGAGGAGGAAAACTGATCACATCTAGAGAAAGACAGAAAGGAGGAAAAGGAAGGAAAATGTGTTTACTGTCTATTATGTGCCAGGCACTGTGCTAGCTGCTTTACACATATATTACCATTAATTTTCCTGACACTCTTATGCAGTTAAATTAATATCTCTATTTTAGAAGAAGAAACCAGGACTCAGAAAGGTTAAGTGACTCTCCCAAGGACACACAGCTAGTATGCAGCCAAACTTCAATTCAATCCAGGCTGACCCTGACCACAAAGACAGGGTCTTATTGATTATATAAAATGTTATTCCCCATGACTCTCCAAACACAGTCTGCAAGCCCATTAAGAGACAGGTCCAGAAAAGTCCTTCACCAGAGAAAATATATTTCATCCTCAATTTCAAAAGTACGAATTTCACTTAATAGAGGAAGCAGCATGTGTAGTGTTGACACAAAGACAAAATGGAATTAAAGTTGTCTTTCGCTCCGACTTTGAGAAATATTCTGAGTGTTTTTCTATTTTAGGCACAGTTACAACCATAGCAGTCAAAGTGAATTAGTTTGGGGAATATATTTATTTTTTTCATTTTTGCCTAGTCATCTGTAAACAAGATCTATTAAAATAATTAAATGCAAATTCGGTAATTTCTGCAACATTTAACTCAAAAATAGCAGATTTTAAAAGAATGAGTATATTTAGCACAAAATTGGCTCTTAGCTTACTTTTTGTCTAATGGCCTATTTTAAAGTCATCTTCCAAGGATGGGAAGTTTAAAGTTTAGTTGCATGTTTTGTCAACTGTTTCATGCACTTCTGGGGGCGGGGGGAATGCATCTTCTACCCTCATCCCCAGTCAGAGGAGCATGCTTGGGGAATTTGTCACATTTTACCTTTTCTCCTTTCTTGTAACAATGACAATTTTTTCTTTTCCAGAATCCCTTCCGCCAACGTCCTGGCAAAGGACAAAGAGAGAATGGAAAAGTACCAAGGGGCAGGACCTGATAAGCCTTCTGGAGGAGAGGTTTGTGAATGGGCCTGCTCCTGGGGCATTCCTTTTTTGGGGTGTGGCCTGGAGCTGAGCAGACCCATGGGAGAGGCAAAGGAGAAAGGAAGCAGACAGAGGGAGGAGGGTGAGCCACACCCATTAAATCCTCTGTGCTTTCCTCTTCTGCCAGAGGAGCAAGCATCTGAGTCAGTGACAATTGCATCTGAACTGGTTTGCCCTCCCAACTATATATATCTCTGACAGTCCTGTGTGGTGTGTAAGGAAAGGCCTGTCACAGTGGAGATGCAGAGGTTTCTGAAGGCTGCAGGGGGCAGGGCCAGGCCAAGGAAGAAAAATAGTGGAACTCCCCAGGAAATTCTCAACACACACTTGAGCTACCTGGGAAAAAAAAAATTCAGGGCTGAACTGGAGGAAGAACTACCCAAAGGGAAACACGATGTTCCCCAGTGGACTGGCTTTCCTGAGCTTTCTCAGATTCATAATCTGTAAGCTCCCTGCCAACCCACACATGCACATGCCATACTTTGAACTGTAATAGTTAAGTCGCTCTTTTCAATCTGCAGCTGGGATCCATGATGGGTAATGCTCAGTGATCCCCTCACATGTGGACCCTTCCAATCCCAAGTTTTGAATTGTATCCAGAAATAGTCATGAGGAACCACCTTTCTGCAACATTTAACATTATAAATGCTACAACTGGAGGAGGAGGCAAGATGGCAGAAGAGTCGGGGTCCTCATTTCATCTGGTCCCCCAAATTTAGCTAGATAAAACCATCCTGAACACCTATGAATTCAACTTGAGATGTATAAATTCTACAGCCAACCTGTCAATTTATGCATTACTCAGTTGATCTTGTCTAAAGCCCTGCAAGATGAGTCTTATCATTTCCACTTTACAGATGAACAGAGGCCCAGAGACAGAAAGCAATTGAATGAATATCACACAGCTAGTGGCAGAGTTAGCCTTTTCTTAACCCCTTTGTAATGGACAGAAGCAGGATCAATATCAGAAGTTCCTTCTGTCTAAGTTACCTTTTCACTTGAGGCTGAAGTCAAGTCTTGGGCCAAGACCCAGAAAAAGAGGGCTCCAGCCCTCCACATTCCCCATCCCCTCCAATTCTGCTATTGCCTGCCAAATGCAGGAAACCTGAAAGTGGCATCCCCTTACAACTCAGAATTTCTACAATGGCTTTGGTGTCAAAAAGAACTAGATTCGTATTCCCATCTGTAGTATTCCTAAGTATTCATAATCTCTTCAAGCCTGGTTCTTAGAATGAAAATCAGTCTCTTTTCAACTTCCATGCATTGGTTATTATCTTCCCCTCAGAGGACAAGCATCCTACTCTCTCTCTAGGCACATTCTTTTTCTCAACCCTGAAATGCAAAATGTGCTAAACTCCATTTTATTCCCATTTTCACTGGCACCACTTTATCCCAGGACACAACAAGTATCCCTTACCTATGTTACTGAAGACCCTCTGAACCTACTCTTGACTTCTTCCAATCTATCAATACCACTTTTCTGCTCTGTAGGTAATTTCCTCCAGTCTATCTTTCAATTCACTGCCTTTCTCTGAAGCTATGTCTAATCTGCTGTTGAACTCTGAAAGCAAATTTTTAATTTCAATAAGGAAATTCTTGACTTCTTTTTTTCTTTTCTTTCTTTCTTTCTTTCTTTCTTTCTTTCTTTCTTTCTTTCTTTCTTTCTTTTCCCTTCCTTCCTTCCTTCCTTATTTGAGAGAGACACAAAGAGTGAGAGAGAGATCATGAGTAGGGTGGAGGTGCAGAGGGAAAGGGATAAGTGGACTCCCCACTGAAAAGGGAGCCTGATGTGGGGCTCAATCCCAGGACCCTAAGATCATGACCTGAGCTGAAGGCAGAGGCTCAACTGATTGAGCCACTCAGCTTCCCCAGGGATTCCTGATTTCTGTACATTTTAGTTGACTTAAAAAAAAAAAAAAAAAACTTCCTAGGGGCACAGTTGGTTAAGCATCTAACTCTGGATTTCAGCTCAGGTCATGATCTCGGGGTGGTAAACCAATGTGAAGCCTGCTTAAGATTCTCTCTCTCCCTCTCCCTCTCTCTCTATCCCTCCCCACCAAGCTCTCATGCTCTCTCTAAAAATAATTAATTAATTAATTAAAAATAATTCTAAAAATTTTAAATCTTCCTATCTCCTTTTCATAATACCATTGTGCTTTCATTAGTGTCTTTCATCTTTCTTTTATCTCTTTGGTCATTTTCCAAAAACTTATTTTATAGCCTTTTCCAGATCGTTTAATGGTCTCAAGTTCTTGAGATGCTACTTCTACTTATTATGCCTGTTAACTATCCTTTATATAAGATGCTAAAAAAAAAATCACAATTTTTAAATTGTGAACTCATCTTCAACAGAGGTTCTTTATTCTGCAAAAGTCCTGTGGGCCAAGGGATGCAGAGGTTATCCTACAAAGAGATTTTGCTCTCAGGTGTTTCCTTGGTCCTATATTAGTTTATACTTTAATTCCCCATATTTGAATTTCTACCCCAGGTGGGTACATACACACATGACATGGATTCATCCTTTTGCTTTCTCACTAGAGATCTTTTCCCAACCTTGAACCCTGAGCAGGCAACAACCTTCCCTGGACATGTGGACAGAGTTTCTCTAGCCCTTTACTAAAGGAGGAAGAATTGTAGCCTTATGTGGGGTGCCAGTTAATAACATGTAAATTGATTAATAATATACTGTCAGAGGGCAGGAAGGGCACATTAGTAAAATAAAAGGGATTAAGAGTACCCTTATTGTGATGAGCCCAGTAACATATTGTGTAACGTGTAGAATGGAGTCATTCCAGGGTGCCTGGATGGCTCACTCAGTTAGTTGTCTGCCTTATGCTCAGGTCATGATCTCAGGGTCCTGGGATCCTGCCCCATATCAGTCTCCCTGCTCATGGGGAGGCTGCTTCTCCCTCTCCTGCCCTTCCTGCTCATGTGATCTCTCTCACACACGTGCACACACACTCTCTCTCTCAAATGAATAAATAAAATCTTTAAAAAAATAATTCCATTGTATACCTGAAACTAACATAACACTATATGTTAACTGTAGTTCAATTAAACTAAAGAAATGGTATCTGTTCTGTGAGTGCTCATGTCCAGCTAAACAAATGATCAAAAGGCAACAGGAGAGATGCCTGGGTGGCTCAGTGGTTGAGCATTTGCCTTCAGCTCAGGGTGTGATCCCAGAGTCCCAGGATCGAGTCCCAAGTCGGGCTCTTCTCCCTTTGCCTATGTTTCTGCCTCTCTCTCTCTCTGTGTGTCTCTCATGAATAAATAAATAAAATCATTTCTTAAAAAAGGCAACAGTAAACGTAGAGCTATAGAATACATACCCAACTATCCTTTGAAGAGACATGTAGGAAAGACAAATCTAATATTGAGTTTAATTAGGAAGTGTCTGGCAAAAAAAAATAAGCATGCAGCAGAGACTCAATAGATGAATGTACCAAAAAGAGAAATATATATATATATATATAAATTATCCCTAAATATATATAATATACATCCAATAATCTTGTATGTTTTGAAGTATGGAGAGAGCTATGCCAGTTGAATCTACCATATTGCTAAGTATATTCCTCCCTCCATACCATAACTAACAGAATGGTATTTCTAAAACACACATCTTATCTGTTATCCTATACACACACATGAACACACCCTCATCCCTCATACCCACTCCTGCTTACCTTCATTTAATGTCTTTCCTTCAATTAAAAGGCCAAATCTCTATCCTCATATTTCATCAAACTCATTCTCACTTTACATTCAGCCACCCTGGCCTTCCCCAAACAAACAGGTCTTAGACAGACCATCCCACTTTGGGGATCATGCATAAGCTGTTCCCTCTGCCTATAATATCCTTCCATCCTCTCCCTCAACCCCCCACCCCTAGTTAATTTCTCTCCATTCTTTAGATCTCAATTAGAACATGACTCCCACAGAGAAAGCTTCAAGGCCCCAAACTAGGTCAGGTCATTTGGTTATGTGTTCACGCAATACCCTGAACATCTTCATAGCACTTACCACAATTGTTATTTTAATCGCATAAAGAGTAGTTTAATTTTTGTCTTTCCCACTGGACTGTGACCTCCGGAAAGAGGAACCCATCTGGATTGTGCTCTGCTGACTTCCAACTGTCTAGCACAATAAAAATTTGCTACATAAATGTGAGCACCCTGGCACCAGCCCTCCCTATCACCCTTGCTAACATGCACCTGAGCTCCCTGCATTTTCCCACAAGCCCCTTCTGAAGCAAGAACACTGTTGTCTGGGAGGCTTATTCACCACATGATCAAAATTTCCTTCTAAGCAGCAGGGGGTCATTGAGATCATGGGAACTTATTTCCACAAAGCAACAGCCGCTTCCTTAGTTGTCTGTTTTCAAAAAGAAGCAGTAGAATGAGTCTTGCTGGGTTTGTTTGATGGATATGTTTATGCAGGTTTGGTCTTGGGTCTGCCCTACTCTGTGAATTTGGGTCACCTGGTCTTTTCTGGGCCTCAGTTTCCTTGTTTTTAAAACCAAGGGGCTGGCCCAGATAATCCACAAGAAACTGTTCTGCTTTTTTTGAGAAAGCTGATAGCATGAATAACCTTATTGCAAAAGGCCAGAAGAATTTTGTAGCTTTCTTTGCTCCTCCTCTAATACTTACCACCAATGTGAACTTGAGTAAGGTGTTGAGCTCCCTACATGGGTTCCTGTATCTAAACCAGAGTTAATCACAAGTGCTAAGTCCCTCCTGATTTGCCACCAGATTGTAACCAGCTTGGTGTGATGGGTGCCATTGGTGCCCTGCCCAGATTCCCTTCACCAAGAGGGGCCCCACTCCGAGATGCTGTGAACAGTGATTGCTAATGATTCTCAGCCACCCTCTTCTATGGAAAACTGGCTCCAACTAAACAGGAGTTGCCTGATCAGAGAGGTTACATGCCCCTTGGGGCTACCCACATTCAACGACTGAGTAATACATGAGCAGAGAAGACCAGACCCTTTGCTTTAAAGGGGGACCAGCTCTGAGATACAAGTGATGCTGCAGAGCTTCCCATGCAGGCAGGCTGAAGACCAGCTGAGACCACTACACTCTCGCTGAGCTCCTTCCCCTGAACTATTTGCTTTTCTTGCCACCCTTCTCCAGAAAGTATCCCTCAATAAATCACCTGAGCAAGAATCCCCATCCCAGACTCTGCTTCTAGGGAAGCCACCTAAGACACAAACAGAAGTACTCTGGCCTTGCATACATCATCTCATGTAATGCCTATAGTAATCCTCAGAATAACCCACTTGTAAGACCATTGTATCAAAGCATGAGGCTAAAAGAGAGACTGAGCAACTTATCCAAGGCTAAAATTTATCCAAATCTTAGCATGTCCGTATCCTGTTCCCTCACCAGACCATTGGAGTAGCAGCATGAGGCCCAGTGGAGGCAAGGAGAGATAGAGAAGGAGAAATGGCATCTACTTCTCAGGTTACTCCTTTGCCAGCCAACAGGTGCCCACCTCCCCCTCCCTGCAACAGGCTGTTTGCCCCTGAATCTCTCAATGCTGAGAAAACTCAGGTTCATTTGGCACATTGGTTCCGAATCAGGTATACACGCACTTGGCAGGGTTGGTAGGGAGGTAAAGCTCTGGGCAAAACTGGTGGAGCAATCCACTAGAAATGTTGGCCCAAACCTATTTCTGTGTCAAGAGGAGGTGAAGAAGGTGATGGGCTCTCTCAGGAAGGGAAAGTTTTCTCTAAAATGTACACCTCGAGAACCTCTGCAGAAGATAACATTTCCATCTTTTCTTTATTCCCATTTTATTGAAGGAATGTCTTTTAAGAAACAGACTTCAGCCCCTCGCCCATCCATCCACACATACACAAATGACCACTGCAGAGAATAGTTTTGATCACCTTCTCAAGTGTCCATTCTCCTTTCTCCTTTTGATCTTACCGTGCTTCTCATTTGGGGAATTCACCTACACTCCAATCTTGGCCACATGGTTTTGGCAGAGTGATCTTTCCCTCAGTTCCAAGGATTGCTCTTCATACCATCCTTCATTCAGGGAACAGCATGTGGCCTAATTTGGGCCAGTGAAAAAGAGAAGACCCAGGACTCCAGTAGGAGTTATTCTCTCTTCTCTGAATGGTGTGGGCTAAAGATGGAAAGTCTGCAGCTATTGTAGCCATTTGGGGACCAGGAGAAGAGAATCCAGAGTTCTTGATGACCTACAAAGAGGTGCTGCAAGGATGGGTCTATTACCATGGAAAGACAAAGTAAGAGGAAATCTGGTCTTTAAATGGTTAGATCAAGCCCCACCTGAACTGAGATCATCTCTTGATTTTCCTGTTGCTTTAGTCACTAAATTTAGTCACTAGGTTGCATTAATTTTTAAATCACAGTGATGTGGGGGGGGGGGGGTGTTGTTTTGGGTTTTTGCATACAATGCAAAAAGTCTTCAAATCTGAGAGGTCTCCATTCTGCATGTTCTCAAGGGAGTTAAACACTTCCGTTTAATACCTCACTTGTGTTTCACTGAATTCACCCCTCCAGAATCCCCTTTCCTTTTTTACCTCCCCACCAGGATTTTCCATTGTTCTCACTGTTGTTGCCTTGACAATTACCTAATGAGCCATCAGT
The DNA here is from genome assembly GCF_048418805.1 of Vulpes vulpes. NCBI lineage: Eukaryota > Metazoa > Chordata > Mammalia > Carnivora > Canidae > Vulpes > Vulpes vulpes. The sequence continues at coordinate 104,846,509 of NC_132782.1, forward strand.
GATTCCTAAGTGTGGCAAAACGTTGAAAAGTTACTTAGTGCAGTCCCTGTTCCAACTCATAATTTTGATTCTGAACGTAGTTTATGGGCAGGAAACTGTTCCTGCCCCCCACCCCCCACCCCACCATTTGCTAATTGATCCTACTGAGAGGTTGAAGCCATCTCATATGCTGAGTTGAGAAAAATTCTGAAATCAGATCCTGCTGGGAAGAAATGCTGTGATTATCTGGTGATACACATCATAGAGGTACGAATTAGGAGCAGGGGGCCAGGAGAAGGGGCACTAACTGACCACCTTGGATCCAAGCCAACTCTTTAAGGCCTGCCACAACGTCTAACTCTCCTTGCAGCCTAAATAATTCATATTGCAATTTCAGTCCAGCTCTCCTTAGACTATTCACAGTGGCCATAAGGACTGGGTTGTCAGCCTCATCTGACCCTGTTACGTTCATGATAAAGAGTGCTCTAAAGTTGCCTTACCCATCTCTCCCTCTCCCCAGTGCTAAATGATCCTTTCCCACAGTTTTGGATCTAAATCTAGACAAGGCACTCCCTCTCCATGTAAAATGACTTGCAAAGCCCAGACTGCTAGCAGGCTCGACCTCTGGGGCTCACATTCCCTGTCCATTCTTGGATATACCAAAAGCTTCCTGAACTAAATCAAAGGAGACTAGGAATGGTTTAGAAAACTCCAGTCCTTCATCATGTTGCAACTCCCTTCTTTCACAGAACATCCATTTTACGTCTCCACTACACGGCCAAAGCTGGACATGAATCAGTCACTGGAGAGCACTAACCGGGATTCTGGTACATGACAACTAGAGAAAAGGAGGCTCCCTGCATCTGAATACAACATGTAACTGCCCTTGTCCCACCTGCTCTCTTCGGAAATTTCCTCAATGTCCACGGGCTTGGTGAGACTGTAAGTTGTCACGTCTTCCCTATCTCTGTCCTGCCAAGGGGCAGACATAAGATCCAAGCTAGACCAATTGGGTTCTTCCTGGAACTTCATCTCTCAACTGGAAGGAGACAAGGTTGAGATAAAGGCAGAGCTGACCACGTGGTGGTCAAGACTGTCCAGTTGTCCTACCTTCCACAAACCTGGAGTTGCCCTGGCTCCTGGCCCCTTAGCCTTCCCTTTCCTCACCCATCCAATGTATTCTCATTTCACTTCAGCCAGCCAAGGCTGGGTTCCACTGCTTGCATCGACAAACAGTAATGGGTAGTGTTAACACTCCAAGAAGGTGTTTCCCAGATTTTTTAAAACCTTAATGATATATTAAAAAAAAGAAAGCAAACATTTTCACACTTGTGCTGCTGGCAGTACAGAAGAGTTTGGGCCTAGAAATCAATGGCACAGATTTCTCCAGATGTAAACCAAATTGCGTCATGATAACACGATCTTTGTCAAGGAACCACAGTAACCTGAAATTACTTTTGTGATGTTGATCTGATGTCTCATTAAAATTAGGCAAGTCAAGGGGAATGTTATCCAACGGACCCAAAACGGTCAGGAGAAAATGGATTTTGGTGGGCCAGGGTACTGCTTACGGGGTGTCATGATTGGCACAAACACATCGTTAGAGCACTTTTGCAAAAAAGAAAAAAAGAAAAAAGTATAATTTGCTAATTGCACAGTGCAAATCACTTAACAGTAGAATAGTTTTCACATTGTCATTCTTCAAGGCCTTTTTCTCTGTGCTCCTTTAGTTCATCACCCCAGAATGCTGATCATCATCATAACGACAATATACAGCAAAGCTTACAATGAGACACGGTGCTGAGTACCTGAATTCCTGGAACTCTTCCTCACCAGACCCCACGAGGCAGAATCTATCAGCAATCAAGTTTTCCAGATGAGAAAACGGAAGCTTATCGAGAAGTAATTCCTAGTGCGCAAAGCATTGTAAGGCACACAGCTGGGATCCAGACCCTATACCCTCAACAACCACATCATGGCATTTATTCAGTGTCTTCGACATGCCAGGCACTGCATTAGGCATTTACAGAGGTTCTGTGTCACATTGAATCCTCACCCCGATCATCAGATGTAGGTTTTATTATCTCCATTTTATAGAGGATGAAGCTGAGGCTCAGAGAGGTTAAGTAACTTGTACAATGTCACACACAAGCCATCTGGCTCCTGCACTCTCCCAGCTCTTAACCACTCTGTTTATGCCTCCTCTAGAGAAGGTCAGACATGCCCTTCCCTTTGACCCCTTAATTAATTTCAAAAGTATTTTCAAATTTGAGCAGTCCCCAGCTCCAGCGTCTGGTATTGGGCCTCACATCCTTTAGAATTTCCATCACTGACTTGCTACAAGACTAAATGACTTGATGTATAATCTGTCAAACACTTAGAACCGTGTCTGACACACAGTAAATGCTACACACACATTTCCTATCTTACTTTCTCATCATTGTTACTATTTGAGAGAATCAAACAAGCACCTGTTTTCATTTCAACCATTTATGTGTTCATTACAACTATTATAGTTTTATTGAATAAAGCCAGTCCCAGGGGATTTTTATTGCTTAGGTTTCTATTCATCCTCCTTGGCTTCTTTTCACTTGTTTTTGCCACCTTTTTATGATTGTGATGGAATTTCTTGTGTGTCCTTACAAGTAATCAAAACAGAGGGATATATATGTATCTGGCTTTTCTTTAATGTAAACTGGACTTCTGCCTCCCAGTTAACCGAAATTAACTAAGACTGGCTGTAATTAGAAGTGGTAGCAGTGGGGACGAGAGAGCTGTGATATCCCACCTTCCCTTTAGGGTCTCCTTCCAAGTCTTTTTGTTTGGTGTCCACCTGAGGCTGGCATGCCTCACCCATTTCTCCCAGCCACTCCCACCTTCAAAAGATTTGTATTGAGCACCTACCTTTCGCCAAGCTAGGGAGGGCTACCATTTTTCCTTGGGCAGAGGAAGTGTTAGTAGAGGCTTTGGGAGGGTTTTCTCAACCCCTGCAGGTCTCAGAACTGCCCTGTACACATGAAAATGGGCCTTGGGGGGTCATTTTTATACTAAGCAAGTCCCACTTGCTTCCCAGCCATTCCTGATTGCACCAAAGATGATCACCTGATCCAAGCTGGGCCAATCAGATTCTCCCTGGTGAAAATTTGAAATTGGCAGCAAGAGACCTTCCTTGGTCCGGGCTTGCATTTGAACTAAGGGGTCAAGTAAATGTGGGGAGTCCAGAATTCAATTTTGAGATGGTCATCTTTTGCCATGTGGATAAGGTAGACAAAGCTGGTCTACACAGGAGGGGGAAATTGAGAAAATGAGAGGAAGCAGAAAGAGAGGAGAAAGAGAGAGACAGAAGTCTAAGATCTGAAGCTGTTTCTGCAGAGAGAGGACAGACCACTCACCTTCTCCCTGGCCCTGGTGCCTGGCGAAGCTGGGCTGTCCTCCTGGCCCTGGAATCTGTGAGATATCCGTGGGGCTTTCCAATAAAGGATCCTGTTTTGCTTTATCTAGCTTGAGTGGGTTTCTCCTTATTGCTTCAAAACCAGTAGTGGCCAAGGCAAACTCACTGACACCAAGAACTAATGCATGCTCCTCTGATTTTTCATTCATAGAAAAGGCCCTAACAGTGGTTTCATCATTAATTCCACAAATATTTGCTGAGGACCTACTATGTGCTGGTGGCATGATGGGTGTATATGATTAGGAGTGTAGTATCAAACACACTAGAGACAGCTATGACTCTGTGGAGTTGATACTTCTTGGGAAAGAAGAGAGAGAAAGTAAGGAAACCAATTATTCCAACATGCTGTTGCTGATGCCACATGATGAATCTTCAAGACGCCCATCCAGCCTTCTGTGGGAGCAACAGGTGGGTCTTGGAGCTGCAGGGAGGCTGTGGGAAGAGAAGGGAGATGTGGAGAAAGGACTGGATGAGGGCCTGCAAACTGGACTTCAGCCTCAACTCAATTATTTATAAGCTGTTGACCTTGAAACTGGACAAACCTCTCTGTTGTTCCATACCTCTAAAACAGCAGAGGGGTGAGTATGTGTGTGTGTTGGGGGGGAGGAGTCAACTAGAAGGTAATGAGGTTAATGAATTGTATGATATGTAATTTATACCCTAATGCCTCACAGAGAGGTGCCTGGATTTGGAGTGTTTGCGGGGCCAAAGTAGCATCTTAGAAAGAACACAAAGATCTAAATCTAGACCAGCGGTTCTTGGTGGAGATGATTTTAACTCCCAGGGGACAGTGGCAATGTCTGGAGACATTTTTGGTTGTCACACCTGGTGGGCAGGGCACTACTGGTATCTAATGGGTAGAAGCCAAGGATGTTGCCAAACAACGCACAGGGCAGCAGCCTCCCCCCAACACTGAATGGTCTGGCCCAAAATGTCAATAGCACTGAGGTTGAGAAATGCTATGTTAAGCAAATCCTGATTGTGCCTTATGAACTGTGTGACCTTTGGTAGTGTGATTTTTCCTCATGCCTTATTTTGTCTTCTATAAGGTGGAATCGATAATATCTTCAGCATTGAGCTTTTATGAGGGTCAAAAGATAATGCATACAAAGTGCCTTGCACACACAAAACCATCAATAGATATTATATATATATATATATATATATATATTTTTTTTTTTTTTTTTTTTTTACTGAATGGGCTATTCTGCTCATCCATGGCTGCATGTTCAGCACCAGAAGGATCCTGTGGGGGAGCTCACACTCTTAGCTGATGCTCCTTCCAGCACAGCCTAGAGTTTTTTTTATGGTTAGAGCCCTTTAGCCCATCTTCCTGTCTCTTGCAAGCAGTAGGCACAGCAGAGCACATCGGATTCAAAAGGCCTTTCTAAAGGTTCAGGCCCTGAGGATGTGCTCAAGATCTGTTGGCTTTAGAATCTGAATGGCCAGACAAGTGTCTCTGCCATCCAGGCCCTCAGTCTCCAGAAGGGCCAACACCAGGTGCTGGAGATGAGAACACAGTGAATGATGGAAACTTCTCAAGTATGTAATTAGGAGGCATGTTGACTTCATTACACCATCTAGGCAGATGACCAGGAAATTTCGACACTCCTGCTCTGCTTTCTCAGTGGTCCTGCCCGCCTCCCATGTGGCTTAGGGAGTCAAGCCTCATGCCCAACTACGGGCTTTGCTAACCTCCCATCCAGGCCCTAATGCTCTGTGCAGTTAAGGCACAGGGCAGATATAGGGTCCTAAAGTGGTACGTGTGTCTCCACCATAAACCATGTTCACTTTCTTCCCTTGCCAAGTGCAGAGAGGCAGACATAACTAGCAAAAATAATCGTAACAGTGATAATGCTAAAAAGTCCTGCAAGTGTGGGGAGCTGGCTACTGGAGGTGAGAAGTCTAAAATTGAAGTGTCTGCAGGCTTGGCTCCTTCTAGAGGCCCTCAGGGAGGATCCATGCCATGCTTCTCTCGTAGGTTTTGGGGGTTGCCAGCAATCCTTGGCATCCCTTGGCTTGTAGATGCACCCCCCAATCTCTGCCTCTGTCTTCACATGGCTTTTTTTTAAATTTTTATTTATTTATGATAGTCACACACAGAGAGAGAGAGAGAGAGAGAGGCAGAGACATAGGCAGAGGGAGAAGCAGGCTCCATGTACCGGGAGCCCGATGTGGGATTTGATCCCAGGTCTCCAGGATCGCGCCCTGGGCCAAAGGCAGGCGCCAAACCGCTGCACCACCCAGGGATCCCTTCACATGGCTTTCACTGAACATCCTTTCCTCTTTTCTGCTCTTATCAGGACATTTGTCATTGGACTTAGGCCTCATCCTAATTCAAGTAGATCTAGTCTCAAAATCCTTAACATAATTACATCTGCAAAGACCCTTTCCCCAAATAAAGTCATGTTCACAGGTTCCAGGTGGACTGACTTTTGAGGGGCTACCTACCAGTCAACACAGATTGCTGACTGCTGGGCCTCATGTCCAGAACTTGCATGTCTAAAAATTCCCAGGAGATGCCGATGCTCCTGGACCAGGGACCACAGTTGGAGGACCAATGCCATAGGCAAAAACTCCACACCCCTGTGATCTGATGTCCTGGTATTTAACTAGTGTCAGATGTATACACTGAACAAACTATGACAGATGGCAGACTTTTGCCCCCATCTTTCATCCTTCACCACCTAATACGACCCTGCCCTGACTCCCCAGTGACCCCAATTAATCTTCAGGAAGCAGTCAAACCTCTTGTATAAAACAAAGGAGGTTGAGCATAGCCAGGCCTGACTTCGCATCTTACCAGCCGTTTGAGTTTGGAGGAATCATTTCACCTCCCTGAGCCTGCCTTCCTCCACTGTAAAATGGGAGAAGAATATTGATTGGCCTAGTCGCAGTTCTTGAAAGGCTTAAATGGGCCATATATGTAAATGTAGCCATTTCCAAGACTAAAACTCTCAACAAGCCAGTAGTCCTAATAAGTGGCCCAGATACTGTTGTGTGATGGGCACATGGTGGCTGGAAGGACTCTGGCTCTAATTCTGCCACGTGACAGGGATGTCCGGGCCCCTCCCTTCCTCTCCTGGTCCCTCAGAGCCCTAGATACTTCCTCTCTGGCCAATTTACTGGCCAGCTACATCTCCAGGTCCCAGGGTGGCAAGTAATCATTCGGTATTGCCCACCTCTGCTGTGCTTCCCGGGGATGTGCCTCATCAGCTTTAATCCAGCTGGCTGACCTGCATTGGGTCCCTGGTTTATTTCCAGCCACCACTTTGTAACATCACTGAACTGACTTTGACACTTTGAGGACACTGGGGTGATGGTCCAGGCCAGCTAACTGCCCACTAGTAGAGAGGTGGGTGCCAAGGACTTGAGGAGAGTCTGAGCTGGAATCAGGGACAAGGGATCACCTAATCTCCTGGGACTACAGAGAAGTGGGGCTCTCTCACTGGGATCCCCCGAATGGTAAGGCAGTAAGGAGGCCTTCTGCAATTCAGGAGGCATGATGGTGTCAGAAAGGCCTGGGTTCAAACCAGAATGCATTGTTTAGCTGGCTGTGTAAGCCCCAGAAAATCTGCAGCCTCACAGAGCCTCAGGTACTTCATTGGTGACATGGAGATCATAAAGCAAATTGCCTCCCAGGCTGTTGGTAGGATCCATGAAATAATCCACATTTAAGTGTTTTTGCAGAGTGCCCTCCTAGCATAGAGAAAGCTCCTTGCCAGCTCATTCTTCTCTCTTCCATGGGAGAAGCCCAGGGCCAGAATCACAGGCTCACGAGACCCCCCACTGGATGGATTTAGGACTCGGGTCACTCTTTTTTCTTAATATAAATAATATAAAAAGTACCATGGTGACTATTTTTTTAAGTGTCCACGTCTGTGGCATGAGGTACATTTGCACTGTTGGACAACCAGTACCACTGTCCACTTCCACAAAGCCTTGTCGTTTCTGAGAGATGAGGATGCAGGGGTGACATGTTAGTTGGTGACACGTCAGTTCCTGAGTACTGCAGGTCCTCCACAAAGCAGTGGGCCAGTGACTCAAGAGAGAGAAGAGCCAGATCAAAGGATGGGGCTGGGGGAATGGGCAAAACGGGTCTTGAGAAGCCATCTCATCCAGCCCCCAGTCTCTGTAAGCACCGATCCCACATCTTCCATCCCTTCCCTAGAGTTCCCAGGGAAGGTGACTGTGCAGATGTCTTAAACACAGGACACGGCTGGGTTCACACCCTGGCTCTGCTTTATCAGCAGTGTAGACTTAGCCAAGAGATTTCTCTCTCAGCCTTCCCCTCTTCATCTGTAAAATGGGAAGAAAAATGATGCCTACTACATTGGTTTGCTAATAAGCTAATAGAAAGAGCTCAGCACACAGTGACTGGTAAGTAGGTGTTAGCTATTGCTATGACGGTCCCTCTCAAAGCCTCCTGCCTGTGTGCCTTTTTGGAAATGTCTTAGCGTGACCTCATTCTGTAACTCTGAGTCCTCATTAGGACAGGAATTCCTTCCCTGGTGGAGGACCCTGCTCACCACAGCACACTCAGGTTCCTTTTATGTCTTGGTGAGTGTCCCTCCCCCAAAGGGGGTTGAGGATGAGAATCACCCCCAAAATCTGCCCGCCAACCCAGAGTCGAGCCCCGGCCTGGCCAATCACATGTGCTCACCCTGCAGTGGTTTCCTAGGTAACCACTACTCTGTGCCAACAAAGAGATGGGGTGCTGGGTGAGGGGGCGCTGAGGGAAGGCACAGAGAGGGACCCGGGGGTGCAGACTGACAGAGCCAGAGTCAGAGAGAGGGGGACAGAGGGCAGAGACAGTCACGGCGATGAAGTAACACAAGCAGCAATGGGGGGAAGAAATGCAGGAAGCTGGAAAGAAGGAAAAAAAGAAATTCCATCTCTTTTGCTGTGTTCATACACATACACACACGTGTGCACGCACACATACATGTGCATATGCACACATATACACACGTGCCTGTATACACCCACGTAAACCACATGTACATGTGCATATGCACATATACACACAAACACACACATATACAAAAATACACCCATACACACACACCTAGAACCTTTTTCCATCTTAAGTCACAAGAAAGCTGGATTTCCCAAACAGCCCAGCTGTGGTATTCACTGGCATTCAGGAAGCCTGCCAAAGCTGAGCCTCCAAATTCAGATTATCGAGGGTGCTACTCTCCCGGACGGAAGGAGAGCGTGAAAAGACAGGTCAACGTTTTCATCTAAAAGCAAGGCTATCCCCCAAACCAGCCCAATGGCACCGCAAGGTTTGGGATTTTGAGGGGACTATCCCCAGTGTCCCTCAGTGTCAAGCAAAGAGAGAAGGAGTGTATGAGTGTCTGTGTATGTGTCCACACACACTTTAAAGAACCTGGTTAATATTCAGGCCCACAAGCCTGGGTGGCTCAGCGGTTTAGCGCTGCCTTCAGCCCAGGTTGTGATCCTGGAGACCTGGGATGGAGTCCCACATCGGGCTCCCTGCATGGAGCCTGCTTCTCCCTCTGCCTGTGTCTCTGCCTCTGTGTGTGTGTGTCTCTCTCATGAACAGATAAATAAAATCTTTAAAAAATATATATTCAGGCCCACAAAACAATAGGCAAGTGGTGAAAATCATCACCACTTAGAAAGCACTTCTGTGTGCCAGGCACCACAGATCCATGCGTTGTCCCAGTTCAGCCACACAAAGTTGTTGCCTTGTGTTATGGATGAGGAAACTGAGGCATGGGATGGTCAAGCACACTAAAGGGCCTGATCTCAGAGCCCAGATGCTGAACCACTCAGCCCTCCCAGCATGTCAGCCCCATCCCAGCCAGCCTGGAACTTCCTGTGCGTTAGAGACTGGGTCCCCTTCATTAAATGTCAGTGTCTGGGGTGCCAGGAAGGGACACCTATAGTGAGATCTGAAGGTCAAGGAGGAATCAGTGGGAGTAGAAGGCAGGAGTGTAGAGTGAGCCAAGCAGGGTAAGAAACAACCTGAAGCCCTGTGACAAAGGCCAGTTTGTTGGGACTGGCAGGTGCAGGTGGAATTGGAAAGGTGGGTTAAGGTAGGACCTATGCTGGGATGCGAGTTTAGACTCGACCCTGAGGGAAGTGCCACACCACTGAAGATGTGCTCTTTAGGTGACAAGTCACATGATCGGATTTGCCTTTTAGGAAGAACACACCAGCTTCAGCCAAGAGAGCAGATTGAAGGAGATTAAGTCTGGCCAAAAAGACCGAGAATCTCACCTGCTTCTCCCCAGAGTGGCACAGAATGACAGATAAGGAAATCAATGCACAGACAGGAGAAGCCATTTGCCCAAAGTCTGTAAGGTCTCTAAAGTTACATGGGGCGCCTGGGTGGCTCAGTTAGTGAAGCGTCTGCCTTCGGCTCAGGTCATGATTCAGGGTCCTGGGATGGGCCCCGCATTGGGCTCCCTCCTCAGTAGGGAGCCTGCTTCACCCTCTCCTCCCCACTTGTGCTCTCTCTCACTATCTCTCTCTCTCTCAAATAAATAAATAAATCTTTTAAAAAATAATTTAAAAATAAATAAAGTCATGGAGCCCAGAGTTGAGCTTGAGTTCATCCAACCCCAGAGCCCAGCACTTTAGCACCTACACAAGCCCCTGCCCATCAGGTGTTACTCAGAGACTCACCCATCCCTCGGCAGACAGGAATCTGGAAGAGATCCCACTGTGGCCCCTTCCCCCACATCAGGACCAGATTCCATTCCAGATTCTCAGCACTGAGAAAGAAAGCAAGCAGAAGCACTCAGTCTGTCTCTTCTAGGGGTTCAAAAACTTTAATTCTCCATATAGTGTCCTTGGAGACTGCACAGGCTCTACTTATTTTTTTCTATTTGAATATCCATCCAAGATCCAAGCATTTAAAGCTCTCAGGGGCCTTGATGGTGCTCCAGCTCAACATGGAACAGCTACTTTCCCAGATTCTATGCCCTCCTGCTTACAAACTAAAAGCAGACACTTAAAACAAGTCTTGCAGCATCTCTATGAGTGAGGTCCTTGGATTCCAGTATAATGATGCTACCTACTTGCAGAGGGACATCTCATAAATCTGGGGAACTGTGTCAAATTATCTGCTGAATGTAACTGACAACAGAGGCCCTGTTTTGATTCACTGGATTGGCAACTGGTAAAAACCATGTATTTACTGCACACCTACTATGTTCCAGACAGGGGGCAAGGTGCTTTATATTCATGACATTTAATTCTCAAAATGTTCCTATGACACAGGTATGATTAGTACTCACATTTTACAGATGAGGAGTGTGAGGCTCATGGCAGTTAAGTGACTTGGCCACATAAACCAAATTATTATTCAATTCAATGCATATCAATTTGGTGCCTACTATGTACGAGGCACTCTTCAAGAACTAGAATTACCCCATTAAACAATAACAAAAAGGGGTGACTGGGTGTCTTGATCATCTGAGTGCCCAACTCTTGATTTCAGTTCAGGTCATGATCTCAGAGTTGTGAGACTGAACCCTGTGTCAGGCTCAGTGCTCAACATGGAGTCTGCTTAAGAATTCTCTTTTCCTTTCCCTCTGCCCAACCCCCACTTGCACGTTCTCTCTCTTTCAAAAACAAATAAACAAAAAAACAATAACAAAAATGATGGTTCTCATAGAACTTCTAGAGAAAGGAGATAAAAATTAAGCAAATAAATATAAGTTTGGTGGTGGTGGTACAAGCTATAAAGGAAAGAGGAAATATTTAAAGGGAATATTGTATTGGTCAGGATTCATTAGGGTGTGCTGCAGTAACAAACAACCCCTCAGTGCCAGTGGCTGGACCATCTCTCACTCACACTGCATATCAAATGCAGGTCGGCAGAGGGATGTATTCACCACAGTCACTCAGGGACCCAAGCTAACGGAGGAGACTTCATGTCACATATGTTTGATCTCAGTGTGCTGTCCATGGCAAGGGAAAGATGACACGGGAAATTTCCATACTGGCTATTATAGCTTCCACAAAAAGTGACACACATGTGTAATTTCTGCTCAGAAATTACTGGCCGAAGCAATCACATGGCCACTCCTAACTTAAAACGATGGGCAAGCGGATGCTCCTACCTTGTTCCTGGAAGGAGGAGAAACAATTACTGTGATCAGTAGGGACGGGGGAGCTGATTGGAGTAGAGATCACAGAAGGCCTTTTTGCATCACAAACAGCAAAACGGGGATGCGAATACTGGTAGTTCGCAAACCTGCACCTGCTCACTCAGCCAGCCCACCAGGATGACTTGTTGATGGACCCGCAAGACAGTCCACACAGCACAGGTACCTCAGAGAGGGACTTGCCAAGTGAACTGTGGCAGGAAGCGCACTGCCAATAGGGAGACAAAGATCTGCCAAGTCATCCTGACAAGCAAAGATTCTAGAAGCTCCAGACAAGACTCACTACTCCTACTTCCCTTGGAAAATTCAAAGGACTCCCATTTTGGTTCAGAAATGTTTATTTTCCATTCTCTCTTTCTTTCCACAGGAGAGCCACAGCACGTAAAACATGGATAACCCTTCCATGGCCACAGGATTGTTAAACTTGGCCCAGAACATAAAAGCACTAAAAAGAGGGGATATCTCACCTAGAAATATGGATGAAAGGCCATCCGGATGCCTCACGCTATCACTTTTACATCAAGTGATTAAACAAGGGCATCCCTTTCATGGGAACAGAAGTACACTCAGTTGGCTGAGCTGTGGACATGGTTTTGCACCATGAATTCCACCCTCTTCTCTCTAAAAGGGTCATTGGTTCATTGCTTACAGACATCCAGTCTGGACCTGCATGAGAGCCTGTGTATAGACAGGGGCCCAGGTCACATAGCGGTGAGAGGCTGGGTATCAGAGAGAGAGGAGAAAGGAGGAAACAAGAGGAAAGAAGAAGGAAGAGAGAGAGACCAGCGTTAATGAGGTGTGTTCCCTATCAAGTATGTAAATAGAGGAGAGAAGCCCTCTCCCATGGTCCTGCTTGGTTTTCTCTACCCTGTTGGAAGTCATCTTGCTCATGAATGTGTTCTCTTGTGTCCTCTCTGCTGCCACAGTGGGAAGATTAGCTCCCTCAGCAGGGGCACCCACCCCTGTCACTTTACTGCTGCATCCCCAGCATCTACAGACATGCCTAGCACAGAGTAGGTTCTAAATAAATATCTGTGGACTGAATAAATGAAAAACCAGCATTGACACTACTCTTGTAGTCTCAGCTCCCAGCAGGAGTTGAGAGTCCAGAGTTACGATACAGGAAATAGGCAGAGAATGCAAGGGAATGGACCCAGGCACAGACCCAACTGTCTGCACCTCTTTGGCATATGTGCCCTTGATTAGAAGACCTCGCGGATCCCCCCTGGCACGCGGCAAGGTGTAAACAGAAATGCACGACAAAGATAACCTGCTTTCCTGGTGTGGAGGAAGGAGAGGACACTGAAGGACCCAGCACTCAGGCAGTTGTTCTGCATAATTATCCCCATGATGCCCCACGGTAAATCACTGAGGGAGCAATTCAGATTGTTCCCACTTGACAGATGAAGAAACCAATGTTCAAAGAGAATAATGTTGATGGCCACCATGTTTTGAACCCTTTGTAAATGCCAGGCACTCTCCTTGGCATTTGACATGGATTTTGTTTTCCACAACCAACTTTGAGACATGAGCTTTTATGGAACCCATTTTACAGATAGGGAAACTGAGGCACTATGAGTCAGGATCTCTTGGTTAGTAAGCAGTGGGTCTGAAATCAAACCCTGCCAAGTGTATCTGGCTCCTGAAACTGTGTTCCTCCATCAAGAGCCAGGACTAAGGTAAGGGAGTGAGCCACACTGTATTTGGGTGCAAAATATAAAAGAGGGCATCAAAAATAATCATTGAGACAAAGAATAATTTAATGCAATAGTTTTAAAAGTCAAAAATTAAATCAAAGAAATCCATAATGAAAAATTGTCAAACTTTAAAATAGAGACACAATCAGTAACTGCTGTGCCAACCCAGTGGGAGCCTGAGGCCAATGACCAGTAGCACCCTGCTCGCCCTAGGCCAGGAAACTCCCCAGTATCCTAGTGTCAAGGGCTCTGGAGAGACGTCATAACTCATGCCCTGCAAATTATAAAATGCTCAGTACCCTTTGTGGCACTTTAGCAAATATTCGGTAAAACCTGCTGAGGCCCTCAAGACCCAAATAGGATCTGTATTTTATGGCTGCAGCAGCTGGGACACAGAGAGGTTAAGCAGCCTGCTCCAGGTCCCACAGCAAGATCGGTTGTACCCAGACACAGTCCTTACTCTACTCCATAGAACTTCCGGAGGCAAAATACACCATTGTTTTTGCGGGTAAGATTTATTTGAACACCATCTCTACCTTCCCGGTCTGCGTGGCATTGGTTGATCACTCCAGTCAGATTTAGCAAATGAAAATGAAGGATGCCCAGTTAAATCTGAACTTCAGAGAAACAAAGGATGATTTTTTTTTTTTTTTAGGGTAAGTCCCATGCAATATTTGGGACTTTACTTACACTAAAAGTTATCTGAAATCTGAGTTTATCTGGGCATCCTGTATTTTATTTAGAAACCCTAGCCGCAACAGAATTGGGATAACAAAAATAATCATATAATAAAAATAATCACCTAACTGGGCACTTGCCTGCCATCACTTCTCCCTCCCTCACTCAAGCCCACCTCCACTGGCCTTCTCTCCCTTCCTCACACATTGAGCTGTTTCCACCCTGAAGGACCCTGCAAGGTCCTTCAGCCTGCTTGAAATGTTCTGATGGCTCAGAGCAGCCTCCCTGTCACTGTCCTGTTTCTGTCCCTCTGGCTGTTTGCTTCTTTCATATCAGAAATCACAACTTGCATGGGTTTTATGACATGGCTGGTTATATAGTTTGGGGCTCCCCCTCCACAATGCACTGCAAGTTCCAGAAGGCAGCTGCTGTGCCTGGTAGGCCCTGTCTCCATGCCCAGCACCCAGTGCAGTGCCCAGCATGTAGAAAGCGCTCAACAAAGGTATCCAGTCAATATAACCACTGGGCACCCCCAGTTCAGCCACACCCTGCCTGTCCTCAAGGCACCCTCCAAGGTGACCTCATACCCACATTCCCTTGAATCTAGACAATGCACAAAACTGCCAAGTTCAAAGGCTTTGCCGATACGGAACCGTCTCAGACCTTCGGACTCACCAACCTTCACCAAAATTCTCTTGACAACAATAACAACCAAAAAAAATATAGATTATATAACTCTAGATGGGGGAATAGTCATCAAAAATATTTCCCTGCCTCACATCATCCTGTTATTATTTTGACATCTGTGTAGGCTGTGGAATGATTCTTTTAACACTGTGTGTGAGGCATATTTCTATCTCCGGCGGTAGCATGGAGCATAAGCAAAGGCTTCAGGAGCCTATTCTAGTAGGTCTTGCTTGTAACCGTATCAGGCCCTGTGTGGACGGCCTGAAAAAGCATCTCCTCTGTTTACTATGGTTAACAGAGATTAGCATCCAAGTAGCAGGGTAATAGCCAAGCCCTGCTGTTCCTCTATGACAGATCCTGTGGTCCCGATGGAGATAGGAACAGTGGGGCCAAGAGGCCCCCACCCCCCATAGCAAGTGCCATGACTTGAAGGGGATACCATCTGATTCCAAGTAATCACGGTGGCAGCTACCATCCACCCAGGACCTGGAAGGCCCAGTGCTATGCTAGGCTGCTTTCAGGCATTATTTCTTCTGATCCTCATCATCACCCTTGGTGGCAGGTTCCATTCTCCCCACTTCTCAGAGAAGGAAACTGAGGTCCAGAGAAAAGTTTTTTTTTTTTTTTTTTAAATCAAAACAAAACAAAACAAAAACCTTTCCCCAGGTGCTCTGGTTGACAAGACACAGAGCAAGGGAACTCAACCTCTGCTGCTTCTAAAGGCAGACAGGTGCTCTGGGGACAGCACAGGTAATATCATGACTGTTCTCACCAGCAGCCCCAGTCTGAGTCTGAGGAAGTGGGGAGATGTCCCAGTGGTTCTCCCAGGATGATGTTCAAGCAGCATAAATAATATGGCACGATGGAACACAGAGAGGGAGAGGAGGAAGCCAGGGCTTTGGGGTTAGGCCTAGTTGGGGTTCAGTAGGATCATCTGTGCTTCTCTATCATGGGTCAAGATCTTTGTGAATCCCAGGTTACCCCACCTGTAAAATGGAAGTAATCATAGTAATTACTTCCTATGTTGGTCTGCTCAGGCTCCAGTGACAAAGCACCACAAACTGGTTGCTCAGACGA
Source organism: Vulpes vulpes (assembly GCF_048418805.1). NCBI lineage: Eukaryota > Metazoa > Chordata > Mammalia > Carnivora > Canidae > Vulpes > Vulpes vulpes. The sequence continues at coordinate 104,862,222 of NC_132782.1, forward strand.
TAGGAATGTGTTGTCTCACAGCTCTGGAGGTTGGAAATCTGAAATAGAGGTGTCAGCTGGAATTGGTCCCTTCTGCAAGCTGTGAGGGAGACTCTGTCCCAGGCCCCTCCTTGGCTTGTAAATAGCTGTCTTCCCGTGTCTTCACCTCATCTTGTCTCCATGCATGTCTCTGTGTCTAAATTTGCCCTTTTTATTAAGATTTTATTTATTTATTCATGAGAGACACAGAGAGAGACAAAGGCAGAGACACAGGCAGAGGGAGAAGCACACTCCTCACAGGGAGCCGGATGTGGGACTTGATCCCAGGACCCCAGGACCATGACTTGAGCCTAAGGCAGACATTCAACCACTGAGCCAACCCAAGCATCCCAAATTTGGCTTTTTATATAAAGACACTAGTCCTATTGGATCTGGGCTCATCTGAATGCCCCACTTTAAAGAACTTTAAAGACCCCATCTCCAAAGAAGGTCGCATTCTGAGGTCCTGAGGTTTAAGACTTCAACATATGAATTGTATAGGGGGGAAAGACACACAATTCAACCTACAATATGACTTCCTAAGAATGTTTTATTGATTAATACAGAAAATATATATGGAAACACCTTCCCATATATCCATCCTCAAAAACAAAGTCAATGCCTACCTTGGCCAAATAGTCTAGGATGATATATCACCCTTTGGTGAGCTGCTTGATGATGTTAATGTCTACTAGTCCTTAGCTGGATCCCTACCAGTGGGAGATCTCTCCCCCACAACACACACACACACACACACACACACACACACTAGCCAATAGCAGGTCAATGTCATGACACCAGCATACTGTATGGTAGCTCTGAGCATGTGCAAAAGCTTTAACAACATCTCTACAGGCTTGTGCTTGCAGCTACACTGAGCTTGGAATGAAAGCCTGGACTCTTGTGGCTCTAGTATTTTATACCCAGCTTTGCCACTTTCCAGCATCATGGCTTCCTCCCCAGGCCTCAACTTTGCTCATCTGTAAATGGGGGAAAATTATGATACTCCTGAGAATCAAATACAGAAGCAGCATAAAGTGCCTCATGGCTTGGGACCAGAATAGTGAATAGTTATCAACATGAGTTTTCTTTGTTGTGACCACAAGGGAACCCTTGAGGAAGAGGCCCAGGAAAGGACCATGTGTCCCAAATTTTGGCAAATATTGAGAAGCATCAATTCCCACAGAGGCAAGTTCAGCAACTCTAGGGCCAGCCCGGGAACTGGCAATTTTAACAAGTATTCAGATATTATTATTATTACCAGGAAATAAGCAACTCACGTTGGTATTCACCCAATTGTTGGAAAAGCATTAAAAAAAAAATCCATATGCCTGGGCCCTGCTCCACCTCCAGCACTACTGAATCAGGATCTCCAGAGGGCAAGCCCTGCACATTTACACATGGAAACAGCTCCCCTGCAATTTTGAAGCATGCTTTTGATGAAGAATTACTGGTTTAGAGCAGCAGTCCCCACACTGCGTCATGTATCAGATCCCCTTAGGTGTTTTTTGTTTTTTTTTTTTGAGAGAAAGAGAGCAAGAAAGAGAACGAGCAGGGGGGGGGGGGGGGGAAGGAGAAGCAGGCTCCCCGCTGAGCAGGGAGCCTGATGTGGAGCTCAATCCCAGGACCCCAGGATTATGACCTGAGCCAAAGGCAGCCACTTAAGCAACCAAGCCACCCAGGTGCCCCCCCATAGGTGTGTATAAAATGCAGGCTCTAGGGCCCTTACTCCCTGAACTCTGATTCCTAGGTCTGTGGTAAGGCCTAAGAATTTGCATTTTAACAAGCTTCCATTGAATACAAGTCCCTGCCCATACCTAATGGTGTTCTACACATCTGAACTTGATGTCTGTAGGTGAGTCCAACATAAAAGGCCCAACACAGATCCTGCTGGCCAGGAGAAGTTGATTCAGAGAGCAAGCGTTTTGGAGTGATCAGTGCACACAGGCTTTTCCCGCTCTTCTATTGCCCTGGTATAAAGAATGAGAGCACAGCCCATTTACACAGGGGTCCCCTATATCTCACACATCCATTCAGCTGGTATTTCCTGAGCTCCTGCTATGTGTCAGGCCCTAAAGTGTGCCCTGGGGAGTCCTTGCTGAGCCCTCGTCCTCCTAGAGCTCACAGTCCATCGAGGGAGATAGATGTGTGACCCAATAAGCACATCTGTGCCCTGAGCATCATAAAAACCACGTGTGACAGCACTGGCCAGAGTCTGTAGGTCCGGATGGCAACCCATGGGCTCCATTTAGCAAAGGTTCACTGGCCGTTACCAAAGGCAGTTGATGGTTTTCATCCACTCTCAGCTGAGTACAAGAAATGTTCTTCTAAAAAACACCTTGGTTGAGTAACAAATAAGAGAATATCAACTTCACCATGCCCCAGGTTATTCCAACAACTCTTCTGTATTTTCAGTGTCTCCCCAGGTGGCCATGGCCTCCAGAGCACTGAAAGGACCAGGGTGGGTGGAGGTAGAGAGTGAAGCTCATTCCTTTGTGGGTCCACTGAAGCCCTATTATAGCTCTCACAAGACTGGGATGTGAGCTGAGAGTCAAGACACCTTCCTGTGACCATCAGCAAGATGAAGGAAATACAGGGCCTGGAGCACAGAATTGGAGAGAGAAAGCCATCCTTCTCCAAACACTTAGGTGAAGCCTATGAGTGTTGAGTCATCGGTAGAACCCTGTGGTAGAAAATCACAATGGTCACTGCTCAAAGGACACAGAACAACAAGGTGGTTATAAGCACAGACTCTAGAACAAGGATGCCTGAGTTCAAATCCTGCCTCTACTTACTTGCGGTGTGGTCTTCGATAAATCACTTACCTGCTATGTGGTTCAGTCTCCCCATCTGAAAAATGGGCGTCATCATAGCACCTCCCTCATGAGGCTGGTGTGTGGATCATATAAACTAACAAGAGTGTGGTGCTTAGAATGGTGCCTGGCACAGAGAAGTTGTTTTAAAAACGTATACTATGATGATGATGGCGATGGCCAAATTGGGGAGAGGACTGTTAATTGAACAATGTTATATATGAATACGAATTTGCATCTGTGATCAATGGGACACCTGGACAGGGTGGGGTAAAGAGATTTGATGTGAAGACATCAGAGAAAGTTCTCTAAGGAAGAGCTGCTTGAGTGGAAATTTAAAGGACAAGTGAAAGCTAACTCCGGTTGGACTAGAGAAAATAGTGAATCAGATAGCGGGTGCAAAGCAGCATGTGCAAAGGCCCTGTGGCAGGAGGGCACGTGGAAATTTCCAAGCACTAAAAGGAGGTCAACTTAACTGGAAGGCAGAGTGAGGGGAACACAGGTTCCAGATGGGGCTGGAGGTGCAGGCAAAGGCCAGAAAGAGGCAGCCCATGTTGAAGATTTCTCTCTAACCCAAGTATCTGCCTCAAGGTGAGTCTAAACCCTCCCCACACTGTGCAATTTGTTATTTGCCATTTCATCAACCAACTCTAGAGGAGTTTCACAACCCCCCCCCCTTAGCAAAATCCTACTGTTGCCCTGAAAATAAGTCAAATTTGTCAGCTATTTTTAAAAGGAGGTTATGATGGAAACTTAAAGGCATTCTCCTTGATTCGCCAATAAGAATTTCCGTAGCTGTGTGTGTATAGTCAAATGACTTACAAGGCTCCTTGGTTCCCAGAAATATCGGGGAGTTTAAAATAGAACAGTCATCATTTGCTGCTCAGGAAACTTCAGCGTTACACAAAAAGAGGGAAAGATAAGAAAGGGAGTCACATTCACTGCGGCCAACTGTGCACCCAAGGCCAAGCTGGCAGTGGGCTCCACCCAGGTACTCCCCATTTTGCCCCCACGCCCCACCTGTAAAGGTAAAGAGCATCATTACCCCCACTTTGGCAGATGACTAAACTAAGTCTCCTCAGATGGTTTGTTTAACGTCATTGTTTCAACCAAAGCCTGAATCCATAGCCTGTCTGCTACCCTTGATTAATGGTCAAGGTAAGGAAGAAGGACAAAGCAATGGTTAAAGTCCAGGCTGTTGGGGTGGCTGCTCCCCTCTCATCGAAGCAGCCGACATTGCCAGTTTGCCTGGGACTCTCCCAGTTTCAACACTTAAAGTCCTGCCAGGAAACACCCTCAGTACCAGGCAAAGCAGCATGGTGGCCCACATCCCATGCCAGGGCAAGTGGCAAAATCTGCCCAAGGCAAGCTTCCAAGCAAATTTTGGTTTGGGTAATCTTACTGGGCATAGAGAAGCCTTGTTTCATGGCAGGCTTGCTCACACCAAGGGCCCCTATAAACTTAAAATAAATAAAAGCAAGTGTGCATAAGGGATTTGAAGAGCTGATGGCACACAGAGTGGCCATGTTTTCCAAACCCAAGAACAGAATCATCTATTCAGTGATCAGAGGACTGTTGAACTCAGACCAAGTGCCCAGCATAGTTCAATGTGTAAGGACATGCAGACATAATTTTCTTGTGGACATTAGATTCTAACAGGAAGACATATAATGAAGCAAATCAAGATGTAACTTCTACAGACTGACATGGGCTTTAAGGAGATGAAGTGATAGGGCACATGGGTGGCTCAGTGGTTGAGCATCTGCCTTTGGCTCAGGGCATGATCCTGGGGGTCCTGGGATCGAGTCCCACATTGGGCTCCCCGCAGGAAGTCTGCTTCTCACTCTCCATCTGCCTATGTCTTTACCTCTCTCCCTATATCTCTCATGAATAAATAAAATCTTTTTTTTAAAAAAAAGGGAAAAAAATAACAATACAGGAAAACAGAAACAACTCTCCAGCAACTTGGAGCTCTATGGATTTCAAGGCTTGGTGAACTCAGTGAACTCATCTGAATAGCGTTTTTGTACAGTGTGTCAGTCAGTTGTACTTTTGCCATAGGCTGGGCTCAAGACTCAATTATTCCATGCATTTGGCAGCTTTGAGCATTTAAAAGATGTGGTCGATTCATTTCCCCATCAAGCCAGGTGGGGCAAGGGAGGAATCTCTCCTGACAATGACTGTTGGTAGAGCTCTCAGAAGACAGCACCTGACGAAGGGGCTCCCTGGCCTTATTTCTTGGCTCTCTCACACACAGTCCTTAATCATCCTTAGAGCCAAACAGTTCAGGTGACATGTTCCCCAAGAGTTATTAGAAAAACTACTTTATTTCCACAGCCCCAAAGTATATTCAGAAAGAGGGTAATAGCTCTAAATCACTAATGGAAGCATAAAGCTCTTTGGCAGTAGGGTTCTATTTTGGAGTTTTTATACTATATTGCCTGTTCCTTCTTTTCTTTTCTTGGTTTATTATTTTCATAATGCCTGGGGATTTCCAGCATCTGTGGGTAAGCTAGATTGGTCCTTCTTCAAGGGTTTAAGGTTGGCAATGAGGAGTATTAAAAGTCTAAAAATGCTTTAAAAACATAAAAACTGTATGAGGGTATGTCTGAAAGCACACTGAGCTCCAATTCATTTCCCTCTGGAAATATGGACCAGCTTCTAACATTCACTTTTACTTGCTCATCTGTTTGTTTCAAACATGTGGGCCCCGGGTATGCACATATGCTGCTCACACCAGAAAGAACAAGGAGGATGGAGAGGAGGGCCAAGAGGAGGGGGAGAAGAAAGAAGCCAGGGAGACAAAGCAGGAGAGGAAAGAGGAGAGGAAGAAGAAAAGAAAAAATCAGAAAGTAGATAAGAAGATGAGTGGTAAGAATTAATGGCACAGAGAGGGAACATGTATTTCAAACCCCAAACCAGCCATAGTTGACGTGTATTCAATTCATACTCTGTGCTAAGTGTTTGGAAGCTTCATCTCATGAGATCATTAGTAACCCCATTTTCAGATGGCAAAACCAAGACCCAAAGTCACACAGCTAAGGAGTGGTAAAACATTACTCCAGAACACACGAAGTTATACCACTTCTACACACAGGGATTTACTCGTGGGAGAAATGTGGCAAAAACAATTGGGGGATTTTCCTGGTGGATCTTTCTTGATGAATCTTTAGGAGATAAGATGTCCCATGAAAAGAGGTTAAGTATGGAAGCAGAAAAACTTAACCCTAATCTATCACTAGTTTGTTAAGGGACTAAGGAAAGACAATTGACAAATACCTCCTCCCAGAGATTAACATTTCATTATATACCATATAGCTATATCTCTGTCCATATCTCTATCCCTATCACAAGCAGGACCATATCATTCATGCAGTTTTTTAAAGATTTATTTATTTGAGAGAGTGAGGGAGGGAGCAGGGGGAGGGGCAAAGGGAGAAAGAGAATCCTGAAGCAGACTCCATGCCCAGCACAGAGCTCAACTCAGGACTCGATCCCAGAACCCTAACACCTGAGCCAAAATCAAGAGTCGGACTCTTAACCAACTGAGCCACCCAGACACCCCTCACAATATACAATTTTGCAACCATGCTTTTTAAAAACTTAGTAATACACTCTAGACATCTTTCCTCATCAATACTTCTTCTATAGCCTCATGATGTGAGGTCATAATCTTTCAATTCTGTAACATCCCCTTTGTTGGCTTTCGTTTGACACCTCCAGGCTGACTTCCTGAGGATAAATTCCTAGAAGTTGTGTCTCCTTTTGAAGAGAAGATGCATAACCTCTCTCCTCAAATAGACATGTGTAGGAGACACATGAGAAAACAAACATCGAGGGGAAAATCGTCAGGAGTGGGGTTCCAGGTGTGGAACCAACCCAAAAAGAGGGAGAGGCTGAACCCCATGCCATTAGCCCTCCAATCTGGGCATTGCACAAGCAGGGAATCATCTGGCAGCATGAACTGAGTTGGGGATGGCAAGGTGAAGCCAGGACATTTCAACCTCCCTGTTCTGGGAGGAGAAGCAAAAGAAAAGGACTCAATAGCCTTCCAGAATTTTTCCTTTGTATAATTTTCCCCTCTTGACAGGGAAGATTTAAGGTATGGAGAAGAAATTGGTGCTCTCTAGAGCTTTTCTTGCTTTAGTTACAATACAAGCTAGTCCTCTATCTCCACTCCCTTGCCGTTCTCAGCCATCCCATAGGGAAAAACAACAGAGAAGACACACTTTCCTCCCCAGAGTGTAATGAGCACAACCAACTTGGTCATTTCTTGATGAGTCCTCATTTCAAACCTGGAACAAAAGAAGCAAAGGAAGTGATTATCTACTGAGAGCTGACTGCACACCAAGTACAGGGCTGGGATCTTCATGAGCAATCATAAAATGAATCCTAAGTCATCTGATCAACCCACTTATTTTATAAGTGGCAACGTTACGTTTGGAAATGACCCTCAACTCACCAAACTTGACATAATTGTTAAGGAGCAGAACCACCACCCCAGGGCCCAGGTATGCTAACTTCTAATCCAGAGCAGTCTGGAACCATTCTTCAGAGTTGTTTTCTTCCCCTAAGCCATGCAACACTTCCATGACTCTTTGAGACAATACCAAGCCCAAAACTCAAAACACACACAAGCCTGCACCCCATCCCACACACACGCACTCTAACCAAAAATGAGAATGGCTGCTCAAAGCATTAGATTTGCCAGTAATTCCTGGATTGTGCCTAAAGAGCCTAGAGAAAAAATTAGGTTTCTTTAAGGCTACTTTTCCTTTTAGAGATTCCAATACCTCACACACTGGACCAGAAACATTTGTGGAAAGGGCTTAATGAATTGAATGACATAATCAATAAATAAATAATAGGAGAAATGAAATATTAAATGATTGAATGTATTTAACTGAATAATTAATTCAAGACTGAAGAGTCTAACCAGCGGAACCCACACATATTTGACAATTGGGTCCCATGCCCTCTATCCACTGTGGAGTTCTCTGGAGGTCCAAGGCTCACCTTACAATAGAGCTTCCTTTCTAAGCTCCTAGACCCATAGAGTGCTTTTTTTAAAATGCTGTAAGTCCATAAGCCATTTTCAGGGGCTCAAAAGACTTATTAGAAATTGGACCCTCAAGATATGCCAGGATTTGCTCTGGGTTCCGTAAATGCTTCCCTCCTTACCATGCTGATCAGCAGTCCTGATGATCCTACCTGATTTTGAGTTATGCAGAATGAAACATCAAAGAAATGACTTGTTTACTTCATCATCACACTTTGTGTGAGATATACCATTTATCAAAACAACAGAGCTGGTGTGGGAAAACAAGTAACAAATGAGTTATTCAGTATGCAAATGTTGGAGGCATAATACCTCAAATCTGAGCCTTCCTGAAGTCATCTCCAGAAATCCCTGCTGTGGGGGGTTGTTTCCTGGGTGGTGTCCTTAGGAAAGCCTCAGAAATCTTGATGAGGAGCTCAGCTAACAACTAACTAAGCAGGAATGCTGTGCATTGAAAATGAATGAGCCTTGGCATCTACTGGACAGGATCTGAATCCCACTTTCAAAGAGTGTTAACCTATGTACATTTCTCGGCTTCCCTGAGTTTCCATGTGGCATTACAGGAAAGAGCATTAATAACTTCCACCATACAGGGAAGTGGTGATGATCCAATGCGACGATGCACTCTAAGCCCCCAACATAAGGTCTGGGACATGGTAATTGCTGTGTACGCTTTAGCGATTTTATTACTAAATATCATTAGCAGTATTAAGCCCGTAGGGTCGTACGAACCTCAAATGAGATAAAAGATGTAGAGAATCTAGCACCAATTCTGGCACTCGGAAGGTACTTGATAGATGTTTATTTCTTGTCACTTTTTCCAGATGGCCCTATCGGGGATTTTCTGAATTTATTCTCTTTCTGAAGGGCAGAACCATTATGCAGTAAACATCCAGTCACCCTCCAGAAAGCCACTATCACAAAGCTAATTCCAACGCCCTGGGCAAGCAGACTGCAAACTTCTCTCTGCTGCCTAAGAAAGTTTGTTTAAAATAAAAACTGCAAATCTGCCACAATCGGGGGGCTGGATAGATGCCAGCATTGGAAGCCACAGCTGGAGGCCCCGGCCCTGTCCCCAAAGGCTCCAAGAAATGTTTCTGATTTTCCTCATGATGGATGAGACACCATGGGCTGATGGTCCGAATAATGGAGGGACAGACAGCCTGCGGGCCATCGGCAGGGAGTGAGCTGGCTCCCTTCTCCTGCGGTGGGCAGCAGGGGTGAAAAAGGATTTATTAAAGCTCTGAGAGAGTGCCAGAAAGCAACTCTTGAAAGCTGGGTCTCAGAGGCAGGGATGAAGAGTTAGGAGTGGGGCGGATCCTTCTAGCCTTCCTCAGTTTACCTTTCCTAGTAATTCAGATGCACTGGAGAGAAAACCACATGCCCACCATTGTCTTCGTTATGAACACCATTAGTCAGATTTCTTTTCTGGTGCCCAGCACAGGGCAGAGTGGTGTGGAGAGGGATGTCAGGGATGACAGGAACACAGAGCAGGGGCGGCTAATCTAAGCTAGAGTTTCCAGGAAGACCTTCCGGAAGAAATGGAGTTACAAATGAAGCAGAAAGGATGAAGGGAAAAGAAGGTGAAGTAGATAAAGGTAGCGTGTTTTAGGCAGAGGAAATAAAGCGATCAGACACTTAGAGGCTTGTGAACAAGAGATTAAAATGTCTAAGGAACCAGAAGTTGTTCATGATTGCTGGATTAGAAAGTGTGAGGGAAGAAGTCAGAGGTCAAAATGGGCTCAGGCCAGACTATACAAGGTATTGTAGGGTGTGGTAAGGAGTTCAACTTTCCTTTTTAGAGCAATGGGGAGCCACGGAGGGCTTTAGGCAGGAGCAAGCTCCATTAAATTCCCTTTTATGAAGAGTTCCGGGCTGTTTTACAGTGAATACTGGTTCTCTCAATAACTTACTGTGTGATTTTGGGTTATTCACACCTTCTCTGAGCTCTGTTTTCTGGAAGACGAGAACAGAGGACCGATACACAAATCATGGCAAGAATGCATCCTGGCTCCCCCCATGGCAGGCCCTGGAAATCTTGTGTGTCATGTAGCCCCCAAACCACCTAGGAACTCTGCTCTCTGGGAGTCTGGATCCCAGATCCAGAATGCCTCTCACATTTAGAAGTGTTTCCAAAAATCCTCTGTCAGCCTAAAGAGGTCTTGGGTTCAGGAAAAAGCAGCCTCCCTCTGTAAGGTCCCTTCTGGCTCAGATATGCTGTGATTCCACATTTGTCTTGCACACAACAAGGATGGGTATGATACACAGCCTCAGAGGAAAACTTGCCTCTCCCCAGGACAGGGGCTGGGTGGTGGTGGCGGGGGTGGGCGGGGGGGGGGTGTTAGATAAGATACTTGTCTTGCATCAGCATAACCTCCAGACCACAGCTTTTGGTGACATCTGATGAATATGCCTTTGCATTTGGAGAAAATTAATGGGCTTTGATGGTTATTTGGAGCCTGCCTTCTCAATTCCACTGTGAGAGAGTTACAGACTTAAACAAACATTGACATATAATAAATCTGTGCTCTGCACACTCGTCAAAAGGTCTGAGTTAATAGGCCGGACCATCTTGAAATTTGGATTGAATTCATAGCAGTGACGTGGCCCAGCTTATCAGGAAGGACAAGCCGCAGCTGGAGAAATGACAAAAACTTTCCTTTTCAGGCCCCACATGGCCTCTTCCATAGGGGCGGCCACACAGAATCTCTCCAGCCACTCTATCCCATTATCTGGCTTTATTTTCTTCCCAGGGCTTATCTGGGTCTGAAATTACCTGGTTTATGTCTTTGCTTACTGATTGATCATCTGTACCCTGAAGCTCTGCAGGAGATTTACAGGTCACCCTGTAACCCCAGCCTTTCCCAAGAATCCAGGCACATAGTAGATGCTCAATGAATATTTCTTGAGTGAATAAGTGAACCAACAGACTTCATTATTTATGTTGTAACCATGGACTCTCTATGCTATTTAAACAAGGGCAGCAGAGTGTCATGGTTAGCGGTGTGGGCTCTAGAGGCAGAATGCCAGCACTGAAATCCTTGCTCTGTCATTAATTGTGTGACCCTGGGCAAGCTACTTATCTGTCCACACCTGCAAAATGGTTTAGCAGCACCCACCTCATGGTAAGCATTCAGCATGATGATACATGTAAGATACTTAGAGTAATACTCTGTAAATACCCAAAGTTGCCAGGAGACAACTTAATGTTTTTACATTCATTTACAATTTTGATTTAAATATCTGTTTAAAACTTCCAATTACTCTAACAGTTATGGATTTGCTGACTCTCTAGAACAATCTTATAAGGTGGGTACTATTATTTTTTTAAGATTTATTTATTTGAGAGTGTGTGTGTGTAGGTAAGTGTGAGTGGGGGAGGAACAGAGGGAGAAGGAGAGAGAATTTCAAGCAGACTCCCCGCTGAGAATGGAGCCCCATGCAAACTTTATCTCATGACCCTGAGGTCATGACCTGAGCTGCAACTAAGAGTCAGATACTTAACCGACTGAGCCACCCAGAGGTGGGTATTATTATCACCATCTTACAGATCAAGAAACTGAGGCACAAGGAAATGGCACAATGTCACAAAGCTAGGAACTGCAGGGAAGGGATTCAAGCAGGTAGCAGTGTTTCAGAATCCATGTGCTTCTCTGCCACACTGGGTGCTGCCTCATGAAAAAAATGACTTTTTGAGTGGAGACTATAAGCATCAACATAAATGTTAACTTTATCTGACTTTTTATAATGGAAAAAATTTAATTTTCATTGTTGACGTACAGTTGACATACAACCTTATGTTTCAGGTGTACAATATAGTGACTCAACAACACAATACATTACGACGCAACACTCACCATAAGTGTCACCATTATCTGTTACCAACAACATTAGTGCAGTATTAGTGACTAATATTCCCCATGCTGCATATTTCATCTCGGGGACTTATTTATTTCACAACTGCAAGTTTGTACCTCTTAATCTCCTTCATCTATTTTGCCCATTCCCCCCACCACCTGGATAAAAATTCAGAAAAAGCAGAAAGAGTGCAATTAAGAAAGGGATGTTTGTGGAGCCTATTAGGGCAGTAATTTCAGCTTGTGGAAGGCGAAGGAGATTAAACTCTCTGCTGCAGGAAGATAGATGTCAAGCTGGGGTCCTTACAGAAACTAAGTACCTCAGGATAAGGAGTGGCTAGCTGCTTACCACACCCATTTCCCCTTCTTCCTAGTTGCCCAGCTAGACATTTATCAGGCCCTCCTGCAGTTGGATGCGGCCATGTGACTGAGTTCTGGCCAACAGACTATGGATGGACGAATGTTCCTACCTCCAGGCTGAGCCCATTACAGTCTCTCATGGGATCCTTCACTCCTGTGCCCATACCATTCCCCACTGTTTACTGGCTAGAAATTAATGCCCAGACCCACCTTGAAAGCCATAGGTTAAAGCTAGACCTTCCTCCATCACCCTGGGCCCCTGAGTGACAACATGGAGAAGGGAGTTCCAGCCCCACCTCCAGCACCTATCTGTATCCAGGAACATATAATCAGATCTTATGTGAATACAAAGTCAATGTGATGTATTAAGCCCCTGAGATTCTGGGGTTTATGTGTTCTGGAAGCTAGTGTTACTTTGACCAATATACTTCTTGGGTTGGTCCATTCCACAAATATTCTTTGAACATCAGCTATGTGCCAGGGATGCTTCTAGGCATTAGTGATACGGTGGTAGACAAGGAAAAAAGCCCTGATGTTAGGCAACCTTAGTGAGAGAAGACAGACTGTAAGCAAATAACACCATTTCAGATCGTGGTGAGAGCTATGCCAGATATAAAACAAAATGCCTTGAATAGACGGTAGAGTGCGGAACATTTACCCCGAATAAGGCAGTCACTTCCCTCCACCTTTCTTCTGAAACAAACCTGTTTCAGTATCCATGAGCATTCTACATGCTAGAGAACCAGAGAACTGTCGAGAAGGGGCCACTCTTGATCCCCTTCATCAAAAACTTGGGACATCCAACCCAACAGAAGCCAAATGATTTTGGCTCAGGAAGACTGATGAGAACAATTGAAGCATTTGTTCAGAGCCTGATCACATGCTTACAGAAAGTGTCTGTTTGGTGAGTTTGGCTCAGCTATATTTTCCACTCGAAATTGCTATTGTATTTCTCACTAATTACAGTCAAAGCAAATCTGCCACTTCATTAATCCTATAGACCAGTCCCCAAAGGAACAAATTCTGCCAATGAGCCAAAAGCAATCACATGCATGGTGCTGAAACTTTGTGAGCAGCAAGTAAGAAGCCTCTTCTAGACGCTAGTAAACATGAACACCCAGTTATAGGGTGAGGTGGGCACTGGTCCAAGATTTCCAGTCCTCCTTATGGCTTGTGTTCAAACTGTATTCTGCAGACCTTCTACCCAGCAGATCGTGGAAAAGATAAGGAGTCATACCGGTTATTAAAATACAGAAACATGTCCACATTTGTTGGTAATAGCCACTGCCCTGAGAACCCTAAATATCCACTGGATTATCCAAATGCTACACTCCTCCTTCAAAGCCCCTGAACCCTTGTCCCAATCCAGAAACAAAAAGGTCAAGCCAGGCATGTGGTTAAAGGTTGAGGGGCATGGACAAGATCTTGTTGGCTAGATGATGCTTATGTCATAATATGTATTAAATATTCTTGATATGACCCCTGGACCTACATCAGAATTCCCAGGGAGCTCGTAGTTAAAATCAAAGATTCTGAAGTCCTATCACATACTGAATTAGAATCTGTGGAGTTGAAGCCCAGGAATTGGTATTTTATCAAGTTTCCTCAACAAGCCTCAATTACTCTAAAATTTGAGAACTGCTAACCTAGACACTGCTTCGACATTTTGCTAACATGAGAAGAAACTGGTTTGTGTAGTTGTTTGATCTGATCTGCACTTTTAAAACTTGATCAGAGCCATAGAACCCTTCCTTTATATAAATTGTTCATCGGGATTTCAGAACACAAAATAATCAGAATACAGCAGCATGTAGTGTCTTATTTTGCAAGCCCAAGCCTCAGGATGGCTGCCAAGGGTAGATGGTGTACCACAGAAATCGTATCTGGTGTTACCTGACCTTGACAAGGAACAGAGCGCAGCCTAAAAGAGGAGGGCAGGACATTAGATGTGGGGGCGGGGCCAGGCAGGTTGCAAAGCTTGATGATAGTAGAACAGGGAGTCAGGGACTGGCCAAGCCCAAGGGGGAAGCCAAAGGCAGGCATCCTAAATCTGGATCAGCCATGGGCTGATGATGATATTAGAGCCCAAGGCACAAAGAAGGATCAGGTGTCGGACAGAGAGAAGCAAACAGGAGATCAAGTTGGCCAAAGAGGCAGGCTCCATTTGGCCAGGGGGGAAATGGTAAAGAAAGGGGGTGCTTTTGAGGGAGCAGCACTGCTCCTGTGGACAGCGCTGCTGTTCCAAGGGAGTACCATCATCGAGACATCACACCCAGCTATGAGCTGTTGAGAGGAAAAGACGTACGTATCAATGCTATACCAATGCTCTATCCTGGGTACTTGCATAGAACGTGCCCTCAACAACACAGTATCTGTTGATTGGACGGATGGACGATGGATGGATGGATGGATGGATGGATGGATGGATAAACAGATGGATGAAGGGCTTATGTCTGCTACAAGACCCCTGTTACTCACTTACTTGGAAGCAAAGGTATATATTTCTAGGTTGGAGGGTCCCTGTAAGTGAGATTCAGGATTCTACACTTACTCCCCATGACAAGTGGTAGAAAAATCAGGCTGGCTCTAGAAAAGGTACTTGTGAAGTTCAGTGGGACAGCTTAAGACAAGCAATGTTTGCTACTGACTCTCGAAATCTTATGTTTAGTATTCACTTGTGCCAAAAAGCTACCTCTAAGAGTCCTCAGACCTTAGCATGATACAAAGAAGTAAAAGAAGCTTTTCTTTACTGAGCGACTCTTCCCTATTTTTAATTCAAAAATCCTATGGGGATGTTTTATGCATCAGACACTGTGTAAGGCACTGATGATAGAGCAGGGAAAAAAATAGGCCAGATCCCTCTCTCTTGAAGTTTATATTCTAATGAGGGAGTCAGGCCATAAACATGAAAACATGCAAATGAATGAGATCATTTGGAATGTGATCAACGCTATAAAAAAAAATTTAAACAGGCAGTTGCAAAAGAAAGAAACTGGCAGGGCAGGAAGTTTTTTAGAAAGGGAGACCATTTGTAGAAGTGGCATTTGAGCTGAAATATGAATGACAAGGAGATGGTCATGCAAACAGTAGAGAGAATAGCACCTCAGGCCATGGTAACAAGCGTAAAAGCACCCGGGTGGGAAGAAGTGTCATGCATTTGAGGAACGGGAAGAGGCCAGTGTGTTTGTAACTGAGTAGTAAAGGCACAGGGAGGTGTTGATGAGCAAGACAGGGAGGCAGAGACCAGATGACGCATGCCTTGCAGGGCATAAAGAGGAATTTGCAGGTGGATGGTCTGATTTGTGTTTTGAAAGACAACTCTGACGGCCCTGTGGAGAACAGGCTGTGAAGGGAGCAAGGGTGGAATCGGGAAACCAAGTAGGAGGCTATGGCAGGCTACCAGAAGGGAGATGATGGTGGCCTCGACCAGACAGTGCCAAGAAACGGAGAGATGCAGGACATATCATGCAGATGGAGTGGACAAGACCCGGGAAGGAGGGGGGAGATTCAAGGAGACCAACCACTGAGGGGGAAGCTGAGAAATGGCTTTGGATTCCCACTTTGTCAGATAAGAAAACTGAGGTCCAGGTCACATAGCTGGACATCGTCAGGGCCAAATTATGAAATCAGGTCTGTGTGGTCCCAGAGCCCGCCATGTTCTTGCCTGTCAGCCTTCTTTCTATGGAGCTTTTGTGCTTACGGTCACTGCCAAAGAACAGGTGTGTGGGATTAGCGCATATTCCCTCTACACCAACTGCTCCTCATTTGGGGACGAGAAATGAACCTCACACTAGTTAATGCCACACTGCTTATTGATTTAGGCAAATGCTTGGCAGCTCCAATTCATCTTCCAAAGGGTAATGTAATAAGGGCCTGCATTATACTGTAGCTTTTTCTGGGCTCTAAATACGCTACCCTCCTTAGTCTGGCAACCTCCTCTATGAGTTATGGAAATAAACAAACTCATGGCATGGACACATCAGTCAGGAATGTCTTTTCCATATAAAGAAGCCAGAGTCAGGAGCATGAAAAGAGCAGGAGGTGAAGGTTCCTGAATAGATGGATGACCTTGTCAAGTCACTTAACCTCTCTGAGCATCAAGTTTCCCTTCTGAAAAATGGGGTAATAACCCTGTGCTGTCAATCTCAGAAAGCTCAAGTAGAAATATGTAAGACATTGTATGTCAAAGTCATTTGTAAACTGAAACAGGTAAATGACAATTAATATTATCAACTTTTTACTCTCAAATGAGGGAACAAGTTAGAGCCATTGAGTGAGTCGATAAAAATTTACTGAACCTCTATTATATGCAGATGCTAGTAATTCAGTGTGGGTAACACAGATATGACATGTGGTCTCCACCTCTCTGGAGTTTATAATCTAGCCAGGATGAGAAAACTCACAATGATCACATCAGCAAATATATGATTTCACATTGTTTGTATATGTGTTTAAAGAAACATGCAGGATGATACTAAGGCTCAGAGAAAGAGTTAGTCATGAGACGGGAAACTATGGGAAAGGATGAGGGAATTCCAGCTAGTAGGAATAGAACATACAAAGGCCCTGAGGCAGAAAGAGTATGGTACACACTGGGGAACCCTACTTCCCCTGCCCTCCCTCCCCAAAACAACACGGTAGCTGGAACAATGTCAACAAGAGTGGGGCCCTAAAACGATTATCCTAGTTGTTCCAAAGGAAATGGGGGAAAGGAAAAGAAATGGAGCAAAGGGCAAACCATAGAATGATTAAACAGATCCACATATTACCAAGTACAAGTTTTAATAAGGGATTGGAAAGGGATACCATGGGAGCACAAAGAAAGGATCTCTAATTCAGCTGGAAGGTAATGGAGGAGAGAGATGAGGAAGACCCTGGGAGAAGCTGACAACAGTTCCTGCTTGGAGGATATTTAGGAGTTAGATAGTTGAGGAAGGAAAAGGGATCCCAGTAGAAGGAACCATGCAGGCAAAATACTGCACAGTGTGATGCATTCAGGAGCCTGCAAACAGTTCAGTAGGGGGAGGAACAAGGGTGCATAGGGATAAGAAGGAGACTGGTGAAGTATTCAGGGCCCTGATTTTGAATGACACCTGATGCTTGTGAAAGACTTTGCATGAGGAGGTTCCATTTGGGAGAATGTTTCATACATTTGATAGAAGGGAGTGAAAAAGATCTGATACACATGTACAGAGCTCTAGGATTAAGTTGAGGAAAGGCTGGAAGTGGGAAGACTCAGAAGGCTACTTCTGAAGTTCAGGCAAGAGATGGGTGTGGAACCACAGGGATGACAGTGTGAACTGGAGGAGATGCTGACATGCCAGGATCCCAGGTTTGAGCTCCCAGCTTGGGCCTTTGCCCAATCTCCAATGATGAGGGTTCATCTCTGCCCCATGCTCTCATCCAGCAGCCTTCCCAGAACCTCAGCCTTTGAGACTCTCTTAGCTACGGCTTGCCTCCTCCCTTGCTGCTGCCCACCCCCCAGTCTTGGTCAGATGCTCTGCAAAACCAACTCTGCCGATGCATGTTATGTAACACTGTTGTTTCTATCTTATGAGAACTCAGGGAGGAAAAAAACGTCTGCCTGACAAGTAATTTCGTATGTAAAAAACAATCTGCCAGAGGCTAGGGGAAATGTACCTGTGGTTCCTCCACAAGCTGGCAGGTACACCTGCTTGCCTGATGACTACCCTGCCTTCAGACACCCTGGAAGCAGCGCTTGATTATACGAGAAGCAAGAATGCCCTTTCCCCTTTCAGGAAGCATCTTAAAGTTTAACCTGCGTGTGTGTGTGTGTGTGTGTGTGTGTGTGTGTGTGATCATTCCTCACTTTCCTTTCCCCTATAAAACTGCACTAAGGAAAATGCTTCATTTCTCAACTGCAAAGTGAGGATAATACTAGTGGCTGTTGAGAATAAAATGAAATAATGCATATAAATAGGGTCTTACATGTTACTTGGCACGTAGTAGGCATTCATTAAAGGGTATTTTGGACTGCCTTTTAGTAAGTGCTTAACTCTCTTGCCAGGCTCTGTGCTAACAGCTTTACCTGCATTAGATCTTTGAACGCTGAAGTGCTGTCCGTGGTTCTGAATTATCTTGGGCAGCGTCGGGGGAGGGGGTGCTTTTTCTCCCCTAATTTCCAGAAGCTGGTTTTATGCCATACCATTCACCATCTCCTAAGAATTCCTAACCATCTGACTTTCAAAAAGATGTAAAGACATAATTTTAGATCTTTCTGAAAGTCAACACTATTGGGTATAATTTATGTACAATTGAATGCACTTATTTTAATTGTACATTTTGATGGCTTTTGACAAATTTAGATGCTGGTTTAACTAACCATCACCACCATGAAGATATAGAACATCTCCATCACCCTCAAAAGCCCCCTTGGGCCCCATATGAATAAATCCCATGCCCTCAGCCACAGAAAACACACTGACTTGCCTTGAGTCATATAGATTGATTTGTCAGTTCTAGACTTCATGTTACTGGAATTACATAGTATGTATTCATTTATATCCACCTTCTTCCCCTCCACACGATTTTTTATGGAATCCATCCATATGAATGCATATATCAGTAGTTAACTAATTTTCATTGTTAACTAACATCTCACAATTGGTTTACTTACCTATTCACCTATAGATGGATTTGGAGGTTGCTTCCAGTTTAGAACTATCATGAATATGGCTGCTATGAACATCACTGTAAAAGTCTTTGCATAGATGTGTTTACATGTATCTTGAGTAAATACCTAGAAGTGCAATTGATGAGTCATATGTCAGTGCAGATTTAACTTTACAAAAGAACTACCAAATTCTTTTCTGTTGTAGCCTTTTACCCCTGCCATGTATGAGAATTCTAGTGGCCTCCACGTTTTTGTCATCACTTGTGATATTGTCACTCTATTTAATGTAGCCATTCTAATGGGTGATAGATTATTACAGTTTTAATTTGCATTTCCCTGGTGACTAATGATGTTGAGCACCTTTTCATGAGCTGACCAACCATTTGTATATCTTCTTTGGTGAACTGTCTGTTCAAATTTTTGCTCCTTTAAGTATGGTTTTAACGCCACCAACAAATTCAAGATCTTTATGGTAGAAGCTATTAAAACGGAGTTACAGGAAGACATAATCAACCTCAGGATGAAACAATGCATGAGAATGCCCCCCCCCCTTCATTCTGAATTATGGAGCTCTTTGGACTAATAGCTAAGGAATTATCTGTCTTGTTATTTCAAACTAACCCATTACTAGCTCATTGGCCCTAAGTAAGTCACTTATTTCTTTAATTCCCATCTCAGTTGTCTACAAAGTGTAACCTACCTAAATGCAGTGGAAAGACAAAAGCCAGTGTACATAAAGTATCTGTTGCATAATACATACTCATTTACGGAGCTCTTAGTTCTCTCCCAAATATATCAATGATGTGTTAGCACAATAATGCTACTTTAAAAGTCACCTCTGCACCCAAAATACTGAGATTTTTAAAAAAAGCATTTGTTGAGCTCCCAAGTCTATGATCAGTGGCTGAGGCTAGGATCATCCAGTAGATCTTCTGGTCTCAGCTCAGCTCATTGACACATCAGGACCTGGTGACTGTTGGCTAATCTGTGAAAACATCAGATGGGGTTATTGGGGGGTGTCAGCTATACTTCAGGTGTCTGTTATCCTCCGATAGGCCTGTTTGGGCATGTTTTCTGGGCAATGGTGGAGAAGCAAGAAGCATAAGTAGAAACACACGGGGTCTCCTCAGCTCTAAGCTCAGAATCGGCATATAGTTGCTTCTATCAATTTACTATCAGTCAAAGCAAATCACAGGCCAGGCCAAATTCAAGAGGCTGGGGAGATAATTGTACTTCTTTGTGAGGGCAACTGCAAAGTCATACGGAGAAGAGTGTGTATACTGGGAGGGCTATAGAATTGGGTCTGTCATGACAATCTGCGACGCAAAACAATCTCCAAGTGGACCAAAATGATAAACTTAAATTACTTTCCTGCTCTCATATCTCACTAATTCCGGACGGAGGCTGAATATCTATGATCCAATTTCCCTCATCCCAGAAAAAAGAATGTCCCAACGACCTGACTTCTATAAGATATGAGTCAGCGCTGCTGTTCATTAGCAAGTCTAGCAGGGCCAGGAGGTGAAAGAGAAGCTGAGAAATCGGGTCATTCGTGTAAAGACGTGTTGGTGGTGCTCACTGCCTCTACCCCCACCAACTCCTCTGTGGTCCCCTCTATCCTGTTAAATGGACTAGAGATCCCTAGGAATCAAGCAAACTACTCCTTTGCTTGTGGGATGCGGTGGTTTCTGGCCTCAGACAAAGGTATCCTAATGAGACTCCTCCACTTTATCAAAAATGGGCTAAGCCATCTTGGGCTTGAATCCTGAAAGCAGTAAAGGCAGGAGCAAGTGGAAATGACCTGCCTTGCCATGAACTGGCCAACTCACACTGGCCATTCCTGTTGGTCTCCCCATCTACAGACATAACAGTGGGCTCCTGGCATCTGTTTGTACGATAGAACAGCAACACCCCCACGCCTGAGTCAGGTCATTTGAATGTAAGTGGGCCCCTGATCCAAGCTGGGACAGAATCCTTCCTTTAGAATTTTGAATTGGATAGTCACTCCCTTCTGGTGGCTGGCTCTGTAAGAGTTTGGCAAGCGTGAGGTTGGCAGATTCTGTCCATGATAAAGATCATGTGAATCAGAAAAGCAAAGAAAGGAAGGTTTCAGGAAAGAAAAGAATGAAGCATTGAGTAGGAAAGAAAATCGAAATGGCTTCTAAATGCCTGGTTTGGTAACTTCTTACAATGGAATTGTGTTGTGTTTGCCTGTCCAATAGTCATTCTTCCTTATACAGGAAACTAAAACTTGGGATTTTCTTTGGAGATACATTGTACTCCAGCCTTAGTGCCTATCAGTTGCATAAAAGCCGACTGCACCCTAATTCCAGGGCAGGGTGGGTCCCCCAAGCTGGGCCAAATAAGAGCATCACACTCCTCTGCCCACAATTATCATTTCAAGAGTGGAAATAGGGCCCAATTAGAGCCAGCAAATCTCAGGATTTAGGCAGATGAAACTAGAAGGAAGAGTACTCTCTCTTTTCCACTAGACTTGAAGCTGTATGGATGTGAGCCAGAAATTGCTGGCCACCATCTTGCCACCACTAGGATAAAGCCTGCCTGGAAACAGAGCCAACAGAGCAGAAGGCACAGCTGAGGGACAGAAAGAAGTCCCAGTGACATGGCATGGCTTGAGTTCCCTGATCCAGCTGTGACTGAAGCAAATGTGCAGACTTTTGAGGCACAAGCAAATATGCTTCTTTTTGTCTTAGCAAGTGTGAGTTGCGTTTTCTGTTTTTTACAACCCAAGTTCATAACTACAACTTCCCTGAAGCCAAGTTCCATTCCTGTCCATCCCTGTAGAATTCTAGTAAGTCCCTCTTTTCTACCTATAAATGTTGAGTAGTTTCTTTTACTAACAATCAAGATTCACAATACATGTCTTTCTACTTTCTAGCACCTGAGGATAAAAAGTGAGAAGAGGAGGACACTGTGACATTCACTCTGTGCTATGCACTACCCCAGGCACTTCACTGTATATAGTTCTGCTCTAGCACAACACATGCATCCCTGAAAGTCACTGCGCCATGCAAAATCATGCAACAAAAATCACAGAGCTTATGGGGAAGTGAGGTTGGGGTTAAACACTCAGAAAGTTCACCAGTGACACATTTAGAAAAAACAAAACAGGAACCTAAATGGTAGCACCATTTATACATAGTGGTTTTAAAATACATGCATCTGACAATAAATACGCCACTTTACCTTGGGAAAGACCTGAAATTGGCTTGTGGAGGTGTGTGTTGGAAGGGCTGCAGTATGAGTTGGGAAAGGGTAGGATTGACACTTGGCTATCCAAAATCAAATGGAAAGTTTTAACACCAAGTGTGGATGCATAGGGCTCCCAGTTCATCTGAGGGGTGTGCATGGGTGCATTTTGCACCATTCTACGGTGGCTCAGTTTGGTTGAGCCTGGCAGTTGTCTTCACTCGCCTATTGTTTCTCACTGATAAAACTGCACGTAAGCAAATGTGAAACCCGCACAACATTCGAATTGTTCTCCTAATAGATTAACCGCACTGGAACAGATTCTTGTTGGGGGTGCGGGGAGGGGAGGATGAGTGTTGTAACAGAACTAGCTCATGGGAGCCTAAATCTTAACTTGTGACATAGATATGATTTCTCCCATTTTAAAAGTGAAGACACTGAGGTTCAGAGAACCAGCGAGGTGGCTAAACCACGATCCAAACCCATATTTATCAGTCTGTAGCACTCACATGCTTTCCCCACTGGCATGCTTCACCTAAACACCACTATTTCCTTTGATACATGTCTAAGCTGCCCGACCCTTGGCTGTCAGGTCTCAGGAATTACACAAGTCTCTGCACTGAAATTTTAAAAACTCGGCACAGTACGTAGTGACTGCATGATAAGGCTCAGTCTGTCTCAGTTATTCCATCTGTAAAATGGGTCAGGGTCCATTTGCTACCAACTCACATCACAGAAAAGGTCCAGTGGCTGAATACACCCTTGACAAGACAATAGCACTCATACAGCTCACAATACACCCTGGGGCCTCTTCACCCAAAGCACTCCATTTGACAGAGGAAGAAACTGAGGGCCATAGAGAGCCAGGGACTCACCGAGGTCACTCAGGGAGACAGTTGGCAAGAGAAGGATTAAAATCTGAGACTGCGGAGACGCCTGGGTGGCTCAGCAGTTGAGCGTCTGCCTTTGGCCCAGGGGGAATCGAGTCCTGCATCAGGTTTCCTTCATGGAGCCTGCTTCTCCCTCTGCCTCTGTCTCTGCCTCTCTCTTTCTGTGTCTCTCATGAACAAATAAATACAATCTTTTTTTCAAAAAAAAATCTGAGGCTGTGGACCCCAAGGAAAAGTCATTTCCAATATGCCTAGAATAAGACCTATTGTAACCAAGGCGCCCAGTGGCACTTGATTTAGCCATTGTTTTCTCAAACGAGGCCCTCTCTGTCAACACAACACAGCTACAGGAGTGGCCCGGAGGTATGTGCTCAGCCTTCCAAACCTTGCGGTTCTGCAAAGTCACTTGGCTGCACACAAACCCACAGCTCATTATTCTGACACTGAGTAATAGCCAATGCAAGGTGCCAGGCTAATCAATCACTCAACCAATATTTACTGAGAACTCCCCTGTCAGTGACTCCCTCTCTTTTTGCCACACAAGGGCCTTTGGGGATTCATGGCTCCCACTGCATTTCTCTCTATAAATGTTTTGATCGGGTTTGCCTATCCAGCAAACTGCATTTATTAAGGAATAATTAATTCTTTTCTATGATATTTATTCATCAGGCCCTCAAAGAGCTGCCAGTCAACACCCCTAGCCTGCAGGGGGTAAGTACCCCACACTGTAACACCAGACCAATGGGTGATGCCAGCCAAGAGCAAAATAACCAACAGGAGGGATCCCTGGGTGGCTCAGCAGTTTAGCACCGCCTTCAGCCCAGGGCCTGATCCTGGAGACCCTGGATCGAGTCCCACGTCGGGCTCCTGGCATGGAGCCTGCTTCTCCCTCCTCCTGTGTCTCTGCCTCTCTCTCTCTCTCTCTATCATAAATAAATAGATGTTAAAAACAAAACAAAAACAGGATGTTTCAACTCATTCAGAGGGTCTGGATCTCAGGTTGGGTTCCCATCAGATGCAGGCCCTTGAAAGAATGTTTGGATGCAAATTGTCTAGTTAGGGAGGAAAGCACTGGGTGGTTAAAGAAAGGGGTGAAAGCTAATCCCCTGTGAAAGGGCGTCTTACTACCAGGAATCTGAGGCTCAGCCCTGTAGTGGGGGATGGGGAAGGGGAAGCGCTGCCAGATGCAGTCGAATGTGGCCCGGAGTCGTCCCACCCAGGAGAAGATGAGAAGGCTGGTACCCCTGGCCGGCGGAGGGCTCAGCACTTGTAGCCCACCGCGCATGCGCGAAGAGCATCCCGGAGAAGGCGCTCGGGCAGGATGAGTGGCAGGTGCCTGTAGCAAGGATGCCATCCATGTGTGTAGCACCTGGCAGGGTCCCGAGACGTGCTACCCCCGATCATAAACAGGAACTGTCAGTTCTTAAAAGAAATCTGAACGAGCAGAAGCAGTAATACTGGAGGACATTAAAGGCTGAACGGTGTGCCCGGAGTTCTGCCAACGCCCGATGTGAATGATCTCACTTAATACTCACTGCGGGGTCGCGGGGCAGGAGGGCTGGCTCTTCCGCTTGCCTCAGAGGTACGTTAGCGGATTCCTAGAGAAGTCCTGTAAACCGCACGGGGTCACGGGGTCACGGGAAGCCGCGCCAAGACTCGAACCCACGTCAACGCCCCTGTCTTTCTACTACCTCACACCGGCGGAAGCCACGCCAGACACGAAGCAGAGGCAGATCCCTCTAATTCCGGAGGATGTTGGGGTCAGAAAGAGAGACAGGTACCCAGGAAGGTCACAGCCAGGCTAGGTCCACGCAGCCCACCTGCTCCTCCACCTTCTGCCACCACTTCCGCCTCCACTGGCCGCTCCCGCACGCACAGGCGGTAGTTCTAAAGGCCTGACCCCACTTCCTGGATCTGGCACGTGATCCAGGCCTGACCAATCCGGGAATGCCATTACCATCCCCCGGACAGTGATTGGTTCAGCGGAAAGGGTCACATGATGCAGCTAGCCCAATAACAATCCACGCTCTAATTTTAAATTATAAAAAGCTCTCTTCTCCTTGGGGTGGGGGCTTGGACCAGTAGGGACCATACCTGTTAGCACCTGGGGGAGAGGCAGCCTGACCATGAAGGTGGGTAGAGATGCGCAGTGCCCAGAGACAGAGGCAGATTTTTAGAAAAATAGACTCTATTGAGGTTTATGTATGTATATATTATTATATATTAGCTGTATATATATATAATATAATTATATGTAATATATTATTATATATAATTTATAATATTATATATTATACATAATTTATGATTTATAATATATATTATTGTATATTATATATAATATATAATATATATTTTATATATGACTTATATGATTATATATTATTATATACTATATAATTTATAATATATGTTATTATATATTATATAATTTATGTTATATATTATTGTATATTATATAATTTATGTTATATATGATTGTATATTATATAATTTATAATGTTATATATTATTATATATTACATATGACTTATATTACATATCATATATAATTTGCATATAATAAAATGCACCCATGTTCAAAGCAGTACAATTCCACCAACCCCGTCACGTGTACAGTCAGGTGACCATCATGACAATGAAGAAAGAGACCTCAGGAAGGTCTCTCCCACCTGTCTGAAGTCCATTACTCCATCCGCACCCCACCAGGCAAGCACTGATCCACTCTCCATGACTATAGTTTTACCTTCCAAGCATCTCATAAATAGAAGAGTACAGTATGCTTCTCTCACTGCACAGAATGTTTTTGAGACTCAACCATGTTTTTTTGCATGTATTAATATTCATTCCTTTTTATTGCTGAGAATCATTCCATTGTGTGGATGTACCACAGTTGGTTTATTCACTCTCCTGTTGGACGTCTGGGTTGTTTCCAGTCTGGGGCTATTCTGAATAAAGCTTCTATGAGTATTAGTGTAGATGCCTTTGTGTGGATGTAATTTTCAGTTCTCTTGGGTAAACACCAAGGAGTGGAATTTCTGAGTTGCATGCTCAGTGCTGAGGTTTAAGTTTCCTTTTATAAGAAACAAAAGGCAGAGTTTTAATAACCTTTTGATCAGCCAGCAGTGCTACACACCACATTTGCATTTGACAGAAGGTACCTGACAAAGAGGTCCTAGCTTTACAACTGCGGAGTTAAGCAGAGACCTGGCCCTGCAGAGGGCAAGCATCTCAGGAAACTTCAGCCAACCCAGGGATTTGAAGAATCCATTGTGCAGCAGGATTCGAGATGTTTTCTGCACAAGGGTGGTAATACTGTTAGTTCGATGTTAAGCAAGCCGAGGCTCAGAGAGCTGAAATAACTCACCTGTGGTCACACAGCCCAGTAGTGAGAAAGGTGAGATTGGAAGCCAGGTGTGTCTACTCCAACCTTCTCTTGCTATCACACTGTACAGCCTCTCTTAGAAAATTCTGCCTCAGTTGTTCCAATCCCAGCACCAGTGGGAGTAGGGACTCCAAACCCTCTAATATTTATCTGCAGGACCGGCTCCTCTGCAGTGCCAAGTGGGCAAGGGTGCCAAAAGGGGTGTTGCCTCTGAACCAGCCAAACTCTGCCTCCATACCCCTGCCTCAGGAGGCTCCAGGCCAGCTGGGCTGTCCAGCACCTGGGTTCCGGCTGCCAAAGGAAGCAGGTGAACGCCAGGCTGGGGGAGGCCCAGGATGAGCAATGACAGCTTCTCTGTTGCAAAATAAATGTTCTGGCGTTGGCCTCTCCCCGCAGCTGCTAGTAAGAGGCTGCAAATGCTCCCTTTATCCTAGAAAGAGCACAGGCTCTGGAAACAGCAGACCTGTGTTCAATTTCTGTATGTGCTTGAGCCACTTGTTTACTTTCTCTGAGCTTCTATTTCCATCTTTAAGATGGAGATAACCGATCCACCAAGTATCTGTGAGGATTAACGGATCTGAGAAATGGAGAGCTTTGGCCCAGTTCCTGGGGTGTGGTGGATGCCCTATTACTGCTCCTTTCTCCGTCCTCAGCCGCTTTCCTTAAATTTTAGGAGGTAAATCATATTCCATAGTGTGTTTTTTTATCCTTTTCCATCTTTCTGTTTTATCCCATTCTGGGGTGGGTCAGATAACAACCCCTCCAAAAGACTGTCCAAGTCCTAATCCCCAGAACTGTGAATGTGACCTTATTTAGAAAAATGGTCTTTGCAGATGTAATCCAATTAAGGATCTCAAAATGAGATCATCTTGGATTATCCAGGTGGGCTCTAAATCCAGAGGAGTCCTTTTAAGGGAAAGGCAGAGGGAGATTTACAACACAGAGAAGAGGTCATGTGAAGATGGAGGCAGAGGTTGGCCACAAGCCACAAGTCAAGGAACACCTGGAGCCACTAGAGGCTGGAGGACACAAAGAAGGATTCTCCTTTGAGACTTTGGAAACAGTGTGGCCCAACCAACACCTTGATTTCAGACCTTTGTCCTCCCAAACTGTAAGAAGATAAGTTTCTGGGGGCACCTAGTTGGTTAAGCATCTGCCTTCAGCTCAGGTCATGATCTCAGTGTCCTAGGATCAAGGCCCATGTCATGCTCCTTGCTCAGTGGAGAGCCTGCTTCTCCCTCTCCCTCAGCCCCCCACCCCCAACTCATTCTCTCTCTCTCTTTCTCTCTCAAATAAATAAATAAATAAATAAATAAATAAATAAATCCTTTAAAAGAAAAAGGAAAGAAGTTTCTGCTGTGTTAAAGTCATGCAGTGTGTAGTAATTTATTATGGCAGCCACAGACTCTTATAATGCACCTTCTTGCTGCCCCCCCATTGCCACCTCTGCCCAGAAAGAAGAGAATGATCTGTTCTCCAACCCCTTCTCCCTTGTCCCAGCTCCCAGTCCTCCTGTGACCCATGGGCAGAGGAGTTGCTCATGCAAATGTTTAGAATTAGCTACACTGATGGAGCCACAATGTACCAGTGTACAAAATAACTGAGCTGTAAAGACTGGATAGCAAGCCCCCCTCCCATTTC
The DNA here is from genome assembly GCF_048418805.1 of Vulpes vulpes. Taxonomy (NCBI): domain Eukaryota; kingdom Metazoa; phylum Chordata; class Mammalia; order Carnivora; family Canidae; genus Vulpes; species Vulpes vulpes. The sequence continues at coordinate 104,890,089 of NC_132782.1, forward strand.
ATTTCCAGCCTCCAAATACGGAAAACTCTTTTTGCAAACATGCCCTCAGCAGAACCTCTAGAACTGAATTTCACAACCTCTCAATACTATTTGGACTGGGAAATTCTTTGTGATGTATGTATGGAGCAAAGAGGGGCCTGGGTATTGTAGGATATTGAGCAGTATCCCTGGCTTTCACTCACTAACTGCCCAAAGCCACTGTTCTCCCCTACTGGCGATGACCAAGAACGTCTCCAGATGTTGCCAAAGACCCCTGGGGGAAGATGGGGAGAGGCAAAATAATCCATGGTTGAGTCACCCCTGCTCTAAAGGAGGGTCCAGCACACATGTCCCTTGTCACGGGGAAAGTAGGAACGCCCACCAACCTTGTCCATGAGGCTGAATGAACCAGTTCAGCTTGGCACACCCAACTCTTCCAGATTCAAGAGAACAAAGACTAGGATTCTAATTTAGGTTTCTGGGCTTGAGCTTCTTGCCCTACCACCAATCATCACAGAAGCCCATGACTGGGAAGATAACAGATGTTTGCTGTTAGTAATAAAACCAAGATTTTGTGTCCTTGCGTATAATTCCTTCAAAGAGGAGTATATATCAGATTCACTCTGAATGCTTGACACTTAAAGCTGCAAAGGTCTGGGAACCTATCCCTCCAAAATATAAGAGGCCTAAGATAGTTCAGTACATGTGGACCATACAATGCAAAGTGGAAAGGTGGACAGAGACACAAAGGATGTGTAGGATGGTCTCAAAGAGTCTTGAGTGCAGCGCACCAGGGTGGTTCAGTTGGTTAAGCCTCTGACTCTTGATTTCAGCTCAGGTCATGATCTCGGGATCAGGAGATTGAGCCCCACATTGGGCTCTGGTCCTCGGTGTATAACCTGTTTAAGATTCTCTCTCTTGGGCAGCCCGGGTAGCTCAGTAGTTTAGTGCTGCCTTCGGCTGGGGACGTGATCCTGGGGTCCCGGGATCAGGTCCCACGTCGGGCTCCCTGCAAGGAACCTGCTTCTCCCTCTGCCTGTGTCTCTGCCTCTCTATCTCTGTGTCTCTCATGAATAAATAAATAAAATCTTTTTAAAAAAGATTTTTTCTCCCTCTGTACTCCCCCACCCCCACTCATATATATGCACTTGCTCTCTAAAACAGTAAAAATTAAAAAATTAAAAAGAAATTCACTTTTTAAAAAAGAGCCTTGAATGCAGTACTCATGGACTGAATGTGTGTGTTCCCCCCCAAACTCCTATTTTGAAGCCCTAACGACCTAGTGCTGTGTTTGGAATGGAAGTAATTAAGGTTAAGTGAGGTCATACAGGTGGGGCCTTGATCCAATAGGATTAGTGTCTTTATAAAAAGAGATACCAGTTCTCTCTCTCTCTCTCCCTCTCCCTGTCTCTCCCTCTCTCCCTCTCTCCCTCTCCCCCTCTCTCCCTCTCTCTCTCTCTCTCCTCCCTGTCCCTTTTTTCTTCCCTCTCCCTCTCCTTCTCCCTCCCTCCCTCCTTCCATCCCTCCTTGCACATACACCAAGGAAAGGCCAGGAGGAAAGCACAGCAAGAAGGCACCATCTGCAAGCCAGCAAGAGAAATCTCACCAAAAACTGGGTCAGCCAGATCCGTGACCTTGGATGTCCAGCCTCCAAAACTGTGAGAAGAAAAACTTCTTTTGCTTAAGCCTATAGTCTATAGTATTTCATAATTGTAGCCCAAGCAGACTATGACACACATATACTGAGGAGTTTGGACTTTGTGCTGTAGGTCAAAGCTCATTTGGATTTTGTGCTGTAGGTCAAAGCTCAGTTCCTGGACCATCAGCAAGGAATCCCAGAGGCTCTTGCCAATACAGATAGCCCACATCTACCAAATCAGGACCTCTGACAGTGGAGCCTGGTACTCTGCATTTTTACCAACTCATAAGGCAATAGTTAGGCACATTTAAATTGTAGAACCAGAGGGATGCCCAGGTGGCTCAGTGGTTGAGCATCTGCCTCTGGCTCAGGGCATGATCCCGGGTCCTGAGATTGAGTTCCGAATCAGGCTCCCCGCAGGGAGCCTGCTTCTCCCTCTGCATATGTCCTTGCCTCTCTCTGTCTCTCATAAATAAATAAATAAATAAATAAATAAATAAATAAATAAGTAAGTAAGTAAGTAAGTAAGTAAGTAAGTAAAATCTTGTTAAAAATTAAAAAATAAAATAAATTGTAGAACCACAGCTGACAGGTGACTGGGAATCGGTAAGGGTTTTTAAGCAGATTTCAATTTTGGAAATACAAGCTGCAGTGCCCCTCCTGGGCTGAAAATTGCCTCCATTCCCATAGAACCCTCTGCTCTCCTCTTCCCCTCCCCCCACCCCTTGCTCAACGCATAGCTTATAAAGGCTGACCCAGGACGTAGAGGATGTGGGTGCCAGGCAAATGCTAGAAGGGAGGGCAATATGAGGACCAGAGAAAACAACAAGAGAAAAGACCAGGAAGGAAGCAAGAAATGCCAAGAAACCAATCTCAACTGACCATTGTCAATGGCTTCCCCCCAGGGGTGGAGACAACTGGCCAGAGACTAAATCAAATTGTAGATCAGACCCCAGACCCCTCTTGCCAGATTCAGGGCTAAGGCTTTGGGTGCAGGAATGAATGATAAGAGGAAGCCAGGCCAGCAATACCTCAACAACCCTCCCCATACTGACATCTGCCAATGGTGAATGTCTCCATGATGGGCATTAAGGGTGGGCTGCATGAGGGTCCCCCTGTGGCTGCCTCTGTCCAGCAGAGTGTTGGGGCTCTGAGCTACCCCCTCAGTGGGGAACAACGTAGGGCTACGAAGGAGTAAATAGTCTTGGTTGGTATTTACAAGAAGGCAAAGTCTAGATCCTTCTTTAGGTGGTCAAAAATCTCCTTTGAGAAGGGAAGATGGGCATGAGGGGGTTTCCTGAAGTCCCAGTGAATTGTCTATTGTATGGGATTTGGATGAGATGGCCCCTAAGGAAAGATACCCCAGGTTAAGCATATGAATTGGTGTGACTTGAGTGGAAGACAGCACTGGTCTCACTTGGGAGGCACTCAAGGGCTGTCTCCTATATTTACAAGCTGGGGAGCCTTGAGCCAGTTACTTAACTGCCCTGAGCCTCAGTTTCTCTTATCTGTATCATGGGAATAATGTATAACCTACCTCATGAGGTTATCATGAGGATTAAATGAAATCATTCATGGACAGCGCTTACCACGGCATCTGGCACATGCTGGCACTCAATACCACTAACTATGGCAGATGCTGTTGATGATGATGATGATACCATTATTTTCAGAAACTTTCCAAAAGATGGATCTAAATGGGAATCCTCGCTTAGCCGGTAGCTATGAGACTCACAGCAACTTGCTTAACTACTTTGAGTTTCAGTTTCTTTTTTCTTTTCTTTTTTTCTAAAAAAATGGGCATAATGAATCCAACACAGAAGACTGTTTATGTAGCTATTATGTAAAGAGAATGCACAGCAGAGCACCTTGCACAGAATCCCAAAACCCATCCCCTCAGGAGAGCATTCATAGGCACCTGCTCTTCCCCTCACTGTGTACTTTGAAATCCCCAATCCCAGGGCAAGCTCACTAGGTCAAGACTGCCTTTCTTAGCAACTGTGTTTTTCAATGTCCCTGAAAAGTACCTACAGAGTACAGAGACAACATGCCCCCCACCCTTAGCAAGATGGTCTTGACTTCCTGTCACTTGGTGCTTTCCACAAAGCCCATTCCTTTAACACATGATGTAATGCATTTGTCACGCCCTAACATAAAGATAGCCATAGGTCTGAGTGAAGTAAACAAAACAAAATGTGCTAAGTTTGGGTTGGGTTGTTAGGCTTGCAGGATTTGCCTAACACAAATGTAAGTGGTAAAAACTCCGCCAACAACTGGGAGATGAGCTCATCCGAGTATTCTTCCCAGAGACTCGAAAATTCTCTGCCCTCGCTGCCACCCATACACAGCCGACCACTTGGGCTTATGCTTGTGAACTGAGCTTTACTAGCCAGCCCTCCTCCCCTGCGTGGATAAGTCACTGATGATTTAGATAGCTCTCAGAGCCCATGGCGTGGAGAAATACTGGAAGACTTTCCAGATGAAAGCACTGTGAGCATTGAAGCCATCAGAGGCTGGGAAGCTAAAGAAATTAATTTGTCTTTGTGAAATTGGCACCAGACTTCAAACGTGTTGATGAATCTGCTGCTCCAGACATCTTTGATCTCTAGGAGGGAATCTGTGTATCTAAGCAGAGGGGAACAGTCCCCACCAGCTCAAACTACCCAGGCATCCTGCCTGCCTTGTTGGGTGATTTCAGATTGGCACTGGCCCCCCTTAGCCCCCAATAGAACCAACCCCAGATGCTCAGAAAACCTGATTCAAAAGTAAAGGTGAAACGATTCAAACTGTTCTCCGTGGGGAACACAGGGCAAAGTAAAGAGATTTGGCTTTGGACACACAGACCTGAGTCCAAACCCTGGATCTTAACATCTGAGCAAATTGTTTAACCTTTAGACCTGAACCTTGATCTTTTCATCTGTGAAATGGGAAGATTTCCTTTTAAGGTTGTCACAAGAATTAAAAGAGACTGTGTGTGCGTATAAAGTAGGACACGGCAAACATTTTCTGCAAAGGGCCAGATAGTAAACATTTTAGGCTTTGCCTAAACTAATCACCTCCACCAGTGTAGCACAAAAGCAGCCCCAGACAATGCCTACATGGGTGGGCATGGCTGTGTTCTGATTACAAATTACTTACAAAACACAGGCAGCCAGCTGAGTTTTATGAATGGGCTGCAGTATATGGACTCTGGGCTATCAAGCATGAGGCCCAATGTCCACTCACAGAAGACAATCAACCATAGGTATAGCTTTGATGATGCTGATAGCGATGCTGAGGAATGAAGAAGATCCACCAACCAGGCATTTATTGAGAGCTTCTGCATGTCCAACCCTCCACTAGACACTGAAGGGAGAAGTAGAAGGCATAGGAGGGAGACCCTGCCATTGGAGCACCATCACACACCAAGTAAGTTACTAATGGGCAGAAAGGAATATACCAATGGAAACGTATCAGGATGTCTTGGAAGTCCTGTGACTCTGTAACAAAAGGGCAGAGTCCTGAGGTAAGCTCTGATTCACTGGGGCATGTGTGAGTGTGTAAAAGTATGTGTGTGTGTGTGTGTGTGTAACAGCCATAACCCTGGTTCAGAATTCATGCCACCCCTGTGCTATGACAGACAGCATCACATCTCAGACTGGCGCAAAGCAGTAACCCAAGAGGAGGTTCTCTCTGAAAATGCCTCTTCTGGTGTTCATGCTCTTTCCGTAGTCACAAGGAATAACCAGGGATTTGATTGTTAAAGACCTCCTGTTGGAGCTATTGCCAATATAAGGAAATAAGCACAAATGAAAGAGAGTGAATTGGATTAATTAAGGACGTTATCTCTTGCTCTGTTTAATTACCTCCTAGCAGCCCTTCCCAAACTGCTGTCAGAAGATGTTAACAAGTGTGTCCTGAAAGTAAAACAGGGAAGGGTCAAATGACTTCAGGAAATATCCCCTCTTTGAGACTCACAACTCACATTAATCTGTTAAAGACTCCTTTGAGTCCTGAAGCCACGAATCCATTTAAATCTGTTACCTTGGAAAGCCGGCGCTGGAGTTGGGCCAACCTGGGTTTTAATCCCAAATCAGACACCAGCTGTGTTATCGTGGGCATCTTCTTTGACCTGCTCCATGCCTCCATTTTCTCACCTGTGGAATGGGGCTAATAAAAATATCTACTACTTCACCGAGTTGTTCTGAGGGGCTAAGACGATGCCTGGGACTCCCCTGGTACAGCTCCCTACATACAGTAATGGCTTTATTTTGCAACCTGATTTGACCATATTAACATCCATAACCAGCCGATTTGGGCCAAGTTTGAACAATGCAGGAGCAAATGGGCAGATGTGAAAAGTGGTGTCTTGTGAGTTAAAGAAAACCCTTTAGAGGCAGCCTTCTTATAGTGCCATAGCGGGATATTTGGTGAATCAATGTTTAGCACCTGGAAGTGCTAGACACTGGGACACTGGATGTGATCCCTGGCCACTCAGAACTTAAGAGGCCAGTAGGTTTCCACTGAATCGACAGCCCGTGAGTCACTTCCAGAAGCCACTGGCCATGTGTTGCAGGCAGATGAAAGCCTGGTTCCCTTCCAAGGCTCTGAATATCACAGGCAAGAGCCTTGAAGGCTGACATGGGCCCAGGGCTAAGAAGCAAAGGGCTGCCCACATCCTCCTCATCTCTGGGCCCATCGTGCCAGAGGAAGCTAGTGGCAGCCAGCCCCAACAGAGGACAAACAGCCTGCAGGGGACGTGTTTCTGGTCAAAGCTGTAAGCTACCGAGCTCATTAGTAATGGGGGCCTGGGAGCCTGCCAGCCCCTGGGGTCCCTGATGCAGTTTACAAGGCCCACCGCATTGCCGGAAAGCCTCCTCTGATCCCAGTATGGAGCACAGAAAGGTCCTGCCTCCCTGGCCCCTGACTGTTTAATCAATAATAACTTCAGAGGGGGAGTGGTGGGGGGAGAGACAGGCAGCAGGAGAGGCAGGTCCCCTTCTCCCTGTCTCCCTCCACTCCCCCTCCCTCCGGGATGCTGAAAATAGCCTAATTAGATTGTCCCCCTGCCTGGGTACCATGGAGATAGCAGGCATAGAGGCTATGACAGCTCTCACACACCCTTCTGAAACTTGTCTCTCCTCCCTGTCTGGCCGCTGCTGATAGAGACACAGGACCGCAGGACCAGAGAAGAGGGGATGTCATAAAGCAGTGATGATGGGCAAGGGGCTGCCTGCAAGAGCACTGCGGAAGAATGACTGTGGATCCTTGTAGGACACCATGGCCAAGAGCAGTGCTAACCCCCACCTCATTCTCTGTGACCTGGATTCTGCATCCACAAACCCTAGCAAGCACTTATGTGTGATGCAGAGTAGACAGTGGTTTAAACACAGGTGTGCTGAAAGTGTTTCATTATTTATTTGAATTGAAAAGAGGCCACACTCCTGCCCAGCAATCTGACCTCACCAACCCCCACTTTCCCTCCCACTCGCTGTGCTGTGGCCACACTGATGTTCTTCCTGCACCTCAATGACACGAGCCTGTCCCTACCTCAGGGCCTTTGCACTTACTATTCCCCCTACCCAGAACCCTCTTTCTCCCCCTCCCCATCTTCCCACAACTAACTCCTCTCATCATTCGAGTCTCCTCTCAAAGGCCACCTTCTCAGAGAGGGCCACCCTTGATACCCATGTTTTCATCCCACCAAGCCCCTTTCTATACAATTATTCTGTTTCATCTCTCCTTGGAAATGATCATTGTCTAAAATCATCTTGTGTATGTGTTTCCCGCCTGCCCCCCGGTGCAAGGATTCAAGCTGCATTACGGCAGGCACTTTGTCTCTCTTGGTTCACTGATGCCTATATTGGGTGCTCAATAAAAATATTTTTGGAAGACATGAACGAGAATATCATGGGGGAGAAAGATTCATCATTCATCATTCATTTAGCAAGTATACTTATTTAACTAAATATCTTTAATGACTTTAAACATGTGAAAGGCCAGATGCTTAACATAGAAGGCATCTGATTCCAATAATGCTGGACTGTGAGATTTTAAAGGTTAACAAATAAAAGTTCAGACTCTGAAAACCTATCATGTTAATGATTCGGATTTTCTAGCTGTGATTCTGTGTACCCGCAGTCGCAGCTAAACTTCTGTTATTCTACTGACTCAATGTGCCAAGTACCTAGAAGAGTTTCAAGTTTGAGAATCTATAACGCTAATGATTCTGAACCTAAGATGCTCTAAATCCAGGTATCTGTTGATCTCAGTACAATATTCTATTGTCTACAGTATCTTCAGTAGGAGGTCTTTTTTTTTTTTTTTAAGAGAGAGAGAGAGAGAGAGAGAGCGCACGCAAGGAGGAGGGGCAGAGAGAGACATAATCCCAAGCAAGCTCCACTTGCTCAGCACAGAGCCCAACATGGGATTCGATCTTAATGACCCTGAAATCATGACCTGAGCTGAAATCAAGAGTCAGATACTCAACCGACTGAGCCACCCAGGTACCCCTTTTATAGGAGGTCAGAGAGAGACATAATCCCAAGCAAGCTCCACTTGCTCAGCACAGAGCCCAACATGGGATTTTGGCCCTCCAGCCTTCCCCACATCCACTTTCTTTTCTTTTTTAGAAATCATGACCTGAGCTGAAATCAAGAGTCAGATACTCAACCGACTGAGCCACCCAGGTACCCCTTTTATAGGAGGTCTTAACATGGGAGCTTGTGGGCCGAACCTAACCCACTAAGACATTTTCTTTGACCTCCTCAATGTCAGCCTGAAAAGTGTGTCTTTCAAATTAACTTATTGCCAATATTTAGCATTTGAGATGTTTCATCTTTTAAAAATTGGATTTCAGGCAACCCGGGTGGCTCAGGGGTTTAGCGCCACCTTCAGACCAGGGCATGATCCTGGAGACCCAGGATCGAGTCCCATGTCAGGCTCCCTGCATGGAGTCTGCTTCTCCCTCTGCCTGTGTCTCTGCCCCCCTCTGTGTGTGTGTGTGTGTGTGTGTGTGTGTCTCATGAATAAATAAATAAAATCTTTAAATAAATAAATAAATATTGGATTTCCAGCTTCTTTCTTTTCTTTTTTCTTTTTTTTTTCTTTTTTTATTTATTTATGATAGTCACAGAGAGAGTGAGAGAGAGAGGCAGAGACATAGGCAGACGGAGAAGCAGGCTCCATGCACCGGGAGCCCGACGTGGGATTCGATCCCGGGTCTCCAGGATCGCGCCCTGGGCCAAAGGCAGGCGCTAAACCACTGCGCCACCCAGGGATCCCTTTCTTTTCTTTTTTATTGAAGGGGAAAACCAGCCATGCTGAGCCCCCCACTCCCAGCAGGCAATGACAGGCTGCACCAGGGTATTGCCTGCCTCCTCTGGGTCAGACATAGGCTGCATTTAGCATCTGACATCAGGACACTCCACTGTTGGCCTTGACCGCCTGCCTGGCCTTTACAGGCATTTGAGTTTGCGACCTTGGATATGCCACTCTGGGATCCTGTGATTTTGAATATAAGTTCCCGTGTGTGTTTGAGACTCTTGCAAACCCTGACTACAAATGAGTAAAACTGTGTCTGCGGCCAGGCTCCTCGGAGATTTCTGATTCCAGCTTTTGGCCCTCCAGCCTTCCCCACATCCTCCAGTGCTGAAAATAATCTGGGGGACGGGAAAAACGGAGGAGGTAATGAGAGAGTGGCAAAAAATGCAGACCTTCCTACAAATAAAGACTCCCCCCCCTCCCCAGGCATATGACCTTGAGCAAGGCATGTGCATTCTCACCTTGCCTTTGCTCCTGCTGACCTGCCTTCTAGATGTCCTGCTCATTCCCTTCCAGGCACTCAAGACCCAGATCAAATCTCATCACCAATTCCAGGCACTGTGGTTTAGAATCCAGCTGGAAACCAGACTGTTCAGAGCAGACTCCCAGCTCCTCCACCTACAGCTGGGAAGTCTTGGGCCAAACCCCTCTGTGCCCTAGTTTTTCTCATGTGTAAAGCAGGGTGAAAATAGAACTACCATGACTTGTTGTGACATTTAAATGAGGAAAAAAAAATACACACAGATGCACAGCCTTAGAAGAGAGCCTGAGACAGAGTAAATGCCCATTCAGTGTTAGCTTTTATCACTCCCCATCTACATTGGGGTCCTTCGCCCCTGGCTTAGAAAGCTTTGGAACTGGGGCACCTGGGTGGTTCAGTGGTTGAGCATCTGACTTTGGCTCAGGTCGTGATCCGTGGGTCCTGAGATCAAGACCCACATCAGGCTCCCTGTAGGGAGCCTGCTTCTCTCTCTACCTCTGTCTCTGCCTCTCTGTGTGTGTCTTTCAGGAATAAATAAATAAAATCTTAAAAACAAAAAAAGAGAAAGCTTTGGAACTGTTGATTGTTGCTTTTAGGCTGTTTTGTGTGGCTCACTTACTGTTTGATGGATATTTTATAGCCATTGCATTGCATTTGTTTGGTCAGTCATCAAACATTTCTTAAGGCACTATCTTGGTTGGGTTCTGAAGAAGCAGACATTATCGAGACAAAGATTTTGGGCTCTATTTGAGATGATCATCCCAGGAAATTCTGTAGAAGAATGAGGATGTGATATGAGGAAGGGTATGTTAAGGAGCGGGTTACCATTGACGTAAGTGGTACACATTCATAACTGGGGACCTCTGGGAGAGGGTGTAAAAATTATCTCGTGGTTTTTGCACCCAAGGAGCAAGGAGGCTGGGCTCTTAATCCTCCAAGGCCAATCCTTATTTAATGTATATTTTTAATTATCATCTATCTACCAGTGCTTTCTACAGCATCAACTTCCATCCCGCCCCATTCACATTCAATAGTGTCAGGATGGTAGCCAACAAGTGCCAGGTACTGACAAAACTAAGGCACTACTCCTTCCTTTGTTGTGGGATTTAAAAAAGAAAGATGATGAAATAATCATGTGTGATAAGAATTGCAGGAGCAGTGGTAGGTCACAATGCACAAGAGGGGCTTGAAGGTAGCAGAGGCCAGTTCTATGCAGGGTTGTAAGAAACAGCAACAGAGAAGATAGGCTGGAGCAAAGGGTTGGAGGTTCAGGCTTGAGGAACTATAGGCAGATCTGCCCGAGCCAGGGAGAGCTGAGGCTGGGGAAGCAACCAGAGGGGGCAAGTCATCATGGGCCCTGATGGGCTCCAAAGCCATGTTTAAAAGCTTGGGTTCTCATCCTAAGGCAATGTGAGGCCTTCAAGGTTTTCAGCAATGGAAACACATGATGTGATTGGGATCTTAGATCCTTCTGGCAGCAGCTAGGATATAAGCTGTAAGGAGGCAAGAACAAAGACAGGGAGACCAATATGGTGGCCGCAGCAATAAATATAAGCCAGAGCTACAGAGCACTTGTGTGGGGAGGGTGGAGGACAAGAGGCTGATATAGAAGATGTGCCAGATGTGGGAACGACTGGATTAGGGATCTTTTGGGTATAGGGGGTATGGAAATAAGGTGGAGTCTAGGGTGGGGGCCCCCTTCTCTGGTTTGGGGAACTAGGTGGTGGGAAGATCCATCTGCTGAGATCCATCACACAGGAAGATGGGCTGGTCTATGGAAGAGATGTCTAATCGAATGTCAAATACATCCAGCTATATGAGTCTAGTGTTCAAGAGAGAGTTTAGAGTGGAAGATAGACATTTTCTAAGGGCAAGAACTTGATCTGAGTTGTTCACCATTTTGTCTCCAGCATCTAGAAGAGCCTGGCACATGAATAGTTCCCCAAAGATCTCTATTGATTGAATGATGGAATGGAGGCAGGTAGTGCTCCTCATCATGGACATGGCCCTGAGTCAGCAGGTGTGCAGAAGGTATGGAAGGTGATAAAAAGAGCTAAAGACACCTACAGGTAGAGGCTGGTGGAAAAAGAGTAGCCTGAGCTGGATGGGCTGAGAGGTGGAAAGAAGGGAAGCAGAAGAGAAAGTAGTGCTTTCGCGAAAGCAAGGGAGGGGTGAGTTTCAAAGATTGGAGAGTGGCCAGTGGAGTCAAGCATGAGGTGCAGCTGAGTAGGCTGGACAAGGTACCTCAGATGCAGTGACAGGGCTCTGAGCCCCCTAATAAAGGCAGGTTCCCGTTCCCTTCATTAGGGGTCTCCTACAGTTCCTCATTTCTTCCCTCATTTGTGCATCCCACAAATATTCATTGAGCGCCTCTTCTGAACCAGGAAATGTGCAAGGTGTTGACAATGCAATAATGGAGACAACAGATACAAATGTCTGATGAATGAATGAATGAATGAATGAATGAATGAATGAAGTCGCCAAATGACTTGCAAAGTCCTTGGGGACAGAATTCTGAGCCAGGTTTTACTGGCATTGTCTTTGCCCTCAGCCACAAGGTGGAAAGACAGAGAAAGTGCTCAATAAATATTGACCCAGTGTCATGGGCTGACTGTTCTGATGGGTATCAGAGAGTGGGACCCTTCTCCTCCCCCGAGACTCTCTGTCACTGCTAAGGGCTTGTGGCTTGCCCTCACCCATTCTGAGCTGAGAAAACAAGCCAAAGGACAGGTGCTCAGAGCAGACACACCCACCCAGGCTGCTGGGGTCACTCTTGCCCCTTCCTTTGGGGGAGGAAAGAAAGAGTCTGGCTGGCTTATTTTTCTTTCCTTCCAATGATGCAAATGCTCAAATGTGAGCCTCTTCTTTGCACAGATGATATGCTAGCTAATAAAAGCTCATCTGAAATCAGTCTCTCAGAGCGTGTGTGTGTGTGTGTGTGTGTGTGTGTGTGTGTGTGTGGCTTCACTGCCCATCTGTAGCTTGAGCTGCAGAGAGACATATGCCTTTGTGGGTGACTTTGCAATTGAAAAGGACTCCAGCATTCTGTGCTCCACTCTGAAATAAGAGCCTCCCACTGCTTCAGACCTTTCCCCCCCTCACAAGCCGAGGTCACCCAAGAGCCACCATGTGGCAGAAATGCTTTTCCAAACAGCCAACCGTCCCTGGGATGCTGGTGCCCAGTGGGGGAAGTGTCTGTTTGCAGTGAGCACCTGCCAGTATCCTCTCACCCTTCCTTGGGTAACGGCTCTTCCCCTCCCCCACTCCCTAGCCATGTGGTCAGTGTCCAGTCTCAGGACTTGGCACTTGTCTCAGGCCAGGCCAATCAAGAGGTCCTGCTGGCCTGAATGATGGATGCAGGGATGAGAAAGTATCTCCTTTGTCCAGCAAGAGTTAGTCTGAGAGCCCTCATGAGATCCACTGAACAGGAGGAGCTTTCTTTCTAGAAAAGAGAAAGACCCAGATTTAATGCCACCTCTGCCAACCACTTACTAGCTGTGTGACCTTGGGAAAATGACTTCACTTCTCTGAGCCTCATTTTCTTCTTTGACAAAATGGGCAGCCCCCTCCATGGCACTTGTATGGTCCAAGATGACCTGGCGCATAGTAGGTGCTTCATAAATGCTGGTTGTCATTAGCCCACAGCCCCAGCTTCCTCTCTCTCTATGCCTCCTTAACAGCTGATCTCATCTGTCTTGCAGCCCTTCCAAAACTCCTAAATTTAAATCTCCAGCACTGATCTCTCTTCTGAACTCCAGATTCATATATCCAACAGCTGACTTAAAACCTCTGTCTGGATGTCTCGTGAGTGCCTGAAATCTAGTGAGCCACCCTTCCCCCACCAACTCCACAAATCAATCACCTCTGCCTCAGGAGTGGCACCTCCACTGGTCTTCTTGCCCCAACCCAGAAATCTACGAGGCATCCGCAACAACCTCTCTCTCCCACCCTCATGTCTAAACTATCAGCAGGTCATCATCCAATCGTATCCACTTTCAGCATCTCCCCCATCCCACCCTAGGCTCCATCACCATCACTGGCCACCCAGATGACTGCGCCAATCCACCTTAGGCCAAGCATCAAGAGATATCTATATGAAGTGTAAATCTGATCAAGTCAATCCACTTGCTTCAAGCTTTCCAGTGGCTTCCCATGGCTCTTAGAATAAAATCAAAATCTCACCTTAGCCACCCCCCCCCAAAAAAAGCATTAACTAGTCCAGTCCAGCCCAGCCCACCAGCCTCACCATTGATCATGTCTTTCGCCCTGACTTTCCAGATATTTAACACATTGACCTGTTCAAGCAACCTGGCTTCCTACTCCTGAACTACCACAGGTTCCCTGTTGAGCCTTGACTGCATAACATTTCCCCTTTGGGTCTCTTTAAAATGGACAAGTTGGGCCTTAGGGATCCTTCCAGAATTGTCAAAAGCTGGGCTTTTTCCTATAGCCACTTTGAGGAGGGCTTAAGGAAGAAATTCACAGTCTTCTTTGTTGTTGGACAACACCTGAGCACTTATTAAGCAGAATGCCCAGAACATGCACAGCACCTCCAAACTGTCCTCCCCACCCTGTTTTATTACCTACAGGAGCCCAACACATTGTTCTCCCATGACACCTCTGTAATCGAAGCCATAAAGAATGCATGGCCAACGCACCACCAATCCAACATTAATTAGTCCTGCCGCACAGAATATTATGGATATTGTAACTTTGGTTTATCACCTATTGTTGTTAGGGGTGCTTACAGGTTGCTTTCACGCCTTCTGCCTTAGTGTGGTGAGAATTTTCCTTGCCCTTCAAGCAGATTTCGTACACGGCCAACACAACCAATTCTTGGAAAAGACACTGGTGTTTGAAAAATTTGGCATCCCTTTGTGCTTACGGGGACAGTGGAGGGGAGAAGCACAAAGACGGTGAGGGCAGAGAGAAGCCAGCCCCAATCTGCACTGGGCCATTTTCTGACTTAGGGTACCTGAAGCAAAACGGGTCATTTTCGTCTCAGGTCTGACACTCCTCGTTGGTTCTGGTTCCTCAGTGATCACCCCCGTTGGTGTGTGAGATCCTGCAGCATCTGGCCACTGGCTGCTGCCCTACTCCCAGCTCGCATCACCCTCTCTCAGTCTCTCACCCTGTTTCAAGCAGCCTGGCCTTCTGGCTCCTTCTGGTCCTTGCCCACTTCCAGGTCTTTGCACACACTGCTCCCTCCACCTGGAACATGCTCTCCCCTTGCCACAACCAACTATTTCTTCAGATTTCAGCTCAATAGTGTATTCTCATGTCTGCTTTCTTTACGGTGTCTTCATCCCAAGATTCACTCTGATGTCCCTCTTAGATAGACTCCTATGCCTTCTAACCAGATTTCTATGGCACAGATCACAACCATCATAGAGTGCATAGCACTGGATGCGTAGCCCATCTTCCAACTGGAGTGTAAACTCGATAAAGACAGGAACCAGCAGACTGTCTCATAGTGCACTGCCGGCCACTAGCACAGAGCCTGGCATGTCGGTTTTTATCAACCAAACAACGACTGACTGAGCGAGTCAACCTCTGCTTTACTTGATATTTAGGAGCGTACGAAACTAGAGGCTAATCATGACCAACTCCTAGGATGATTGCATGGAGGAGCAGCAAAATTCTGCAGGCTATCATCATGCCTGGCACATGCTAAGGGTCACATAAGAGGTCACATGTTAGGGATATGGAGCGTAGTGTTTTCCAAGTCTGGTGGTACCAATGAGCAGCTGTGTGAAAATGAAGGCATGGCACGTCCCCGGTCACCCAAGGCTGTTGGGGGGATTCAGTGAAAACTTGTATGTAGAGGTCCTGGCATATAACAGGTACTTTATAAAGCAGAAATGCTATACCCTAATTCAGGTCAGTGGTCTTCCACCACAGGGAGCTTTAGAAAGTACAGACAACTCGGCCCCAATCCAGGCAAGTTAAATCCATGTATTATCTGGTGGAGGATCCTGGGCATTGGACTTTCCCCAAAATTCTTTTTATGAAAATTTTTAAGCATACACCATAGCTGAAAGATTTTTACAGCGAATCCTCATTACCTACAACCTAACCTCTACATTTAACATTTTACTATTCTTGCTTTCTTACATATTTATCCATCCACCCATCCACCCATCCCTTTATCCACCCATCAATCCTTACAAGTTTTTATGCATTTCAGAGTAAATTGAAGACATCAGTATATCTCCCCCTGAATACTTCAGTATTCCTAACATGCTATTAACTGAAGTTCAATATCTGTTTATGTTTTTATCTTTTGAGATAAGATTTATTTAGAATGTAACACATAAGTCTGAAGTACGCAATTTTATGGGTTTAACACTGCCTATCCCAATGCCTCTTCCCAATCTTTATCAAGATATGGAACATTACCCTCACCCCAGGATGTTCCCTCATACCACTCCCTGTTTGGTCCTTACCTCCTCTCCCCAGAATCAACCACTGTTCTGATTTGTTTTCTCATTGGGGCATTGCAATCTTAAATACTTTAGAGATGCAGTCAAGATTCAGAACCAAAGGCTTAGGTAAATACATTCACCCTGGTGATCTCAGGAATGGGGAGGAAACTCAAGGAATAGTAGAAAAGACCTTCTGAGCCTTGGCCAATTGGCCTCAGGGATTGGCCAGCTATAAGAGCAAACACGAAGGACAGCATAAGCTATGATTCCATTTACCAGATATTTAGGAGCATACAAAACTAGTCTCTGGTGAAAGGAATCAGACCAGCGGTTCCCCCTAGGGAATGGGTAGAGGGCCTGATAAGGGGCATGAGGGAATTTTGGGGGTGATGGATGCGTTCCTCATCTTGACTGGGGACTTGGCTACATGAGTAAATGCATCTGTCAGAACTCATTGAATTATTCACTTAAGCTATGTGCAGCTCACTGTATGTAAATTATACTGATTAAAACAAATTCTAGGCCTAGGATTTGGCAGTTGGGGGGCTGCAGAAGCCAATTACATGCATGCTGAGTGGTATTATCCCCAAAGAACTCAGCACTGGGTGCCTTATAGAAAGCTAATTTTAGCAGTCATCTTTTTCAAATTTTCTTAGCCACGAAACTTTTTTTTTCAAAATGAAAATATTATTCAGCATTCCAAAATAACAGACCCAAAGGAAGCTTTTCTGTTTGAGGTAGAGACAAGCAATTGAAGGTCCTTCAAAGGCCCCACCCTCAGGGCCTCCCCTTCCACCCTGAGACACGTCAAAAGATCCTTAGCGCTCACGGATCCCAGGTTGAGAACCACTGATCCAAAGGAACTAGCAGGACTGCTGGGTACAGTTGCACAGTGCACACTGCACAACTCCAGACTGTGATGGGAATGGCATCCCTTGAGGTGTTGAATGCAGCAGCCCTCGGCACCATGTAGGTAACAGAAGTAAGTCAAGTAGGCCTGGAAAAGATGACAAATGGTAACTAGCATGCAGCCAGAATTTCAAGCTCAGGAGGGAGTGACAGGGCTCATGATGAACTGGTGAACACAACCCCATTAAAAAGGGACAGCTGCTACTCACCTCCAACTGAGTGTTGCTATGTGGGAAAACGTGCTCAGCACTGCCAGATCTGAATTTTTTGAAGAGAGCCAAAAAATCTGGATTTTATATGCAGCTTCCCAGTTTGTCAATGCTGGGAATTAAATTGATTTAAAAACCACGGTGTAGCCCAAATCAAACATCTCTGCCAGACAAATCCAGCCTTCTAGGTCACCAATTTGCAACTTTTGGTTTCAGACTTTAATCAAAAATCATCTGAGTTCTTGGCAACAAATACGGAGAGACAGGAATGCGTTATCCCTTTGTGTCCTGGATACATTTAGGAATTTTAGCCATCTGCCTTCTGAGAGTCAAGAGATTTTACTTATACCTTCCTACAATTTCTGCAGAATTATGCAATTGGCATTACCAGAAACATGAACACCAAACTTAAACCAGGAAGCACCATGAGTGCTGTCGGTACCGCTTCCTGCATGTCTATCTATCCCTTAGCCAGCGAAGCAAGTGCGGGACAGCCACTGGCAACGCAAGGTACACAGATCCCAACCTCAAGCAGCTCAGCAAAGGCATCATTTAAATGAATAAACATGATAAAACTGCCTAATTAAAGTGCTTATTAGATCATCTAATGGTAGACTTTTCTCTATAAATAAATAAACAGAAATGAACGCAAACATCTTCTCTTTGAGCCCTTCTTTCATATGACTACTCTGAGAAATCCTCTGAAGTTTAGGAGCTCTGGTGGTGGCAAGGTGGAGGAGCAAGTGGAGGAGCAGTAAAGAGCAGGATTAAATTCAGAAACTGAGCACATTGTTTTTGCTGGGCTGAATGCCAGATGAATATTTGAAAGACATTCTAGTTGAGATTTGAGATATCCCTCCTCGGGCCAGTGTTTCTCAAAGTACAGTCCACAGATCCCCTACTCTAGGATCACCTGGGGAGGTTTCTTAAAAATTCAATAATCTGGATCCTATCCAATGCCTAATGAGTTGGAATCTCCATGTGTGCGGCCAAGACACCTGCTTTCTCAGCAAGCATCCTTAAGAGATTTGGGCACACACCAAGGTTCAGGAAACACTGGCCCAAATGATCTTTATCCACTCCTATGACTTTGAGCCTTGTTTAGATGCTTGTAGGAAAAGAAAAAAGTCTATCTCTAACCCAGAATTCTCTTGTGATCCCACACATATATGTCCATCTGTAGGCTTGATATCTCTACTTGGCATCTTACAGTTATCTTAAGTTAACAATAACAAAACTGAATCCTTGATCTTCATAGTAAACGGCATCATCATCCATATCCAGCTGCCTATACCAGAAATGAGGGCATCACCCTTGGCATCTGTGTTTTCCCTACCCATGATATCGAATCTCTGACCATGATCTACTGATCATACTTGTTCTACCTCCATAAGGGTCAGTTTTCCCTGCAGGAACACACAACTCCAAAATCTTAGTGGTTGGAGACCACAGTGAGTCAAATGGACCTCTGCCTGACTCTGCTGGGCTTATTCTCAAGATGGAGATCAAGTGCAATTCTTTACCACAAGTCCTCTTATTCTAGAACCAGGGTAATGGAGCACTACCACCACCACCACCAATCAGACTTTACAGTCTCATGGTGAATCAAGAGACCACAAGAGCCTGGTAGACAGAAATAAGTCCTCATAGAGCCTTTTCTCAGACCATACTGTCAGTTCTGCCCATATTCCATTCACTGAAGCATGTCATCCAGCCAAACACAACATCAGTGGAGCGAGGAAGTACTTTCTTCCAATGGCAGGGAGGAGAGGGGAAAATTTGCCAAACAATGACACAGGCCTCCATGATCTCTGAAATCTATCCTAAATCCATCAACTTCTTTCCATGACCATTGCCCCCACCCTGGTCCAAGTTACTGTCATCTCTCAAATGGGTGTCACACAGCCTTCCAACTACCTACCTGCCTTCCATGGCCCCTCCAATCTGTTTTCCATAAGAAACCAGCATGTTCTATTTAAAGTGTTGATCAGCTCATATTGAATGCTCCAATGTCATCCCATTGCTTTCAGGAAAAGTCCAAATTCCCTATCCTGACCTCTAGGGCCCCCACTACCTCTCTTGCCCAGGGATATTTTTAGCCTGGGGTACATAGCTTCATTTCTTCCTCCTTCCATCCTCACTCATGCTGCCACCACACTGGCCTTTCTTCAGCCCCCACCCCTACCTTGCCAAATTCTTTTCTGTGTCCCAGTCATTCCCTCCACCTGGATGCCATTCCAGATGTCATTCCCTCCACCTGGAGCCCCCACTCTTCTTGCATACTGAGCTTCCTCCTATTCACCTTGCAGATCTCAGCATAACATACCTCGCTCAGAAAGGCAAGGGATCGTCTGGGCTAAACAGGCTCTTCATATAAACTCTTTGAAGAACCTTACATATGTTACAAATTGAAATTATTGAAAGTTGAAAAATTGAAAGTGGGTTATTATCAGCTTGATGTCTGCCCCTCTGCTGCATGGTAAACTGCATGCGGGCAGGGGCTGTATCTACTTTGCCCACCAGCAAGACACTAGCATTGGACGCAGTGCACAGAGTAGATGCTTGATAATTAGTTGTTGAATGAATATCAAATTATCTTTTATTGAGCATATTGTTTTATCTCATCCCCATGCCTGATCTAGGTATCTTAACCCAAGGAAACTAAAGCTCAGATAGGCAGGGTCATGGGCCTGAAGCCCTATCCCTAGGAAAAATCAAGATACAAATCCAGTTGTGTCTATTTCTAAAGTCACCACAATTAACTATTGTGCTAGAGAGGAACCCCAAAATTAAGTTCTTGGGACCAGAGATGACCTGTCAATGGCCCCGTTCTTTGCTAACTCAGCCTCAAAGACAAGGAGAAAATTAATTCCTTCCTCCTGCAAAAAAAAACAAAAACAAAAACAAAAAACAAAAAACATCTGCAGGTAGGCACAGTGGGGTGCTCATGGAGGGGCTGAGGCTAGCCCATTCTCCCCTCCACCCAATCCATGCCATAAAACATGTAATGTCTTTTAGAGAAAGAGATATAAATACACACAGAAAATGAATTATTTAAGAATCTAAGACAAGGGGGCACCTGGGTGGCTCAGTCAGTTAAGCTGACTGACTGCCTTCAGCTGAGGTCATGATCCCAGTGTCCTGGGATGGAGCCCCGCATCTCGCTCCCTGCTCAGTGGGGAGTCTGCTTCTCCCTCTGCCTCTCCTCTAGCTCATTCTCTCTCTCTCTCTGCCTCTCTCGATAGATAGATAGATAGATAGATAGATAGATAGATAGATAGATAGATAAAATCTTTTAAAAAAGAATCTAAGACAAGGATAATGTCACTGGCAGCATAGGCATAAGGGTCACATGGATTACATGGACAAGACAACCCAAGAGTATGATGTAATCTTTCTGTGCTTCAATTTTCCTGGTTGTGAAATGGGAGGACAATTCTAGCACCTACATCATAGAGGTGTGTGTGTGGGCGGGGGGGAAGCAGAAATATAGCATGTGAAGGATTCAGCTTTCCCGTGTACATGGTGCACATTCAGTAAACATCTACTGCCCCAGGAAAGCACGCCCTCTGCAAAATGCAAAATACCACCTGTCATGTCCCAGAGCAAAAATGGCATGGTCACATCTATTGATACCACAGTTACAATAGTGAAGAAGTAAATACCATGTTAACATTGCTAGAAACCACTTTTTATTATGGCTGAAATCACAGTGGTCTCCAAGACAGAACACAAGACCAGATTCCAGGTCTTACTGTGGGAACTCAGGCAATGTTTTCCCTTCTGTAAGGCTTGGTTTTCTTGTCTGGAGTCAAGTATGCTAGTAGCACCATTTCTCAAGCTCTCTATTATTCAACCACCTTTGCAGTACTCACTGTAAAGTATCTACAAATTGCCCATAATACAACCCACTTAATATTTTTTTAAGATTTATTTATTTATTTTGAAAGAGACAGAGAGACAGAGAGAGAGAGAGAGAGAGAGAGAGGACAGACAGAGAGAGCAAGGAGGGGGAGAGGCAGAGGGAAAATCCACAAGCAGACTCCACACTGAGCACAGAATCCAAGGCGGGGCTCAATTTCATGACCCATGAGATCATGACTTAAGCTTCAGCTTAACCGACTGAGCCACCCAGGTGCCCCTACCCACTTAAAGTTTTGTATTTATCCAACAAATATTTGTTGAGCACTAATATGTGTCAGACACTCCTCGTGGCAATGAGGCACTGTTCTAGATAACTTTTGTTTTTTACTTAATTGTACTACTTTACCTCTATCCTGAACAATAATATACATAAAATCCATAAAAAATATCCATCAATCATAGGCTCTATGAGCTAACAAGAGATATTTTTTCTAGAGACATTAAACTAAATGTGTAACTATTAAAAGGGTCCATCAGCGTCCAACTGTATCATCTCACGTGCTCCCAGTGATACAAGGTGGGTGTTTCTGGACACCTTAGGCTTGGATAAGACCTGCGTTCCCTTTTAACTCTCCCAAATGTGCTGTTCTGAACGCCTCTGAAGAGAAGACGGACACAGCTTACCTTCCTCTCCTCCTTCCCACTCTGATAGATCGAGGAACAGAGTGACATTAATTGACTAATTATTCCGCAATTACAAGAACTTTTCTTCTGAGCCAGAGACTAGGGCTCTGTCAGTCTGAGAACATGCTTCTATTTCCTGGTTCTGTTTTCAATTCACACTTGAAACTGCAGGCACTTTCATCTCCTTCCTTCAGTTCAATGGGATGTTAGTTTACACCCAGGCAAAGACGTTTTCATCTTCAAAGAATATTGCCAACTTTCAATGATTTCTCTCCATCTGACAGGGGAAAGGCTCCGCAAAACCCATAATCATCCTACTAGATGGCTCTTACCAAACAATATTTAATAAGTTTTGCATAATGAGTCAAAAATGTATGTTCTGAGTTGCCTTTGAAATCCAAAAAAGGTTTGAAAAGGAACACTTTCCCACCAATCAATTAAAACCTCCTAAGACTTCAGCAAGAAGGGGAAAAAAAAAAAAACTATGGGCTAAGGACAGGAGCTGATAATTCACAGGAGAAGAAATACGAACTAAGAGGCCTATGAAAAGGTACTCAACTCATTAATAATCAAAGAAAATGCAAATTAAAACAACAGGGAAGCATTTTTTTTTTGTTTCGAATTAACAAAGGGTTATAACATCATCATTTTCCATGCTAGCTAGAGCGTGATGGAATAGGTACCAGCGTTGGAAGAATGGTATTTCTCCATTTCTGGGTAGCAATTTGATATTGTGTTTCAAGAGCCTTCAAAGAGGTGGTCATCTCTGACTCAGCAATTCCCTTTCTGGAAATCAACCATAGAAGCTCTGTCTGTCAAACATGCTTGGTTTAACAAACAGGATGTCCATCATAAGGCTGGTCTAAGATCAAGGTTAGTCATGCACAGTGCTATTAACACTTGGGGTCAGACAAATAATTTTCTGCTGCTAGGTTGTCCTGTGCATCATAGGATGCTTAGGAGCATCCATGAACTCTCCCTACTCGAGGTCAAGGGCACACCCACCCACCCACCATTCCCCAGTTATAACAACCAGAATTGTCTCTAGACATTGCCAAATGTTCCCTGGGCTGTAAAATCCCCATTGAGAACCACTCACTTAAGAATAACCACTTTTATTTTTATTTTTTTTTTTTATTTTTTTTTATTTTTTAAGAATAACCACTTTTAGGGGCACCTAGGTAGCTCAGTTGATTAAGCATCCAACTCTTGATCTCAGCTCAGGTCTTGATCTCAGGGTTGTGAGTTCAGGCTCCACATTGGGCAGGGAGCCTACTTAAGGGGAAAAAAAGAAGAGAAAATAAAAAAGAAACACTTTTAAACCACCTGCCTGGCCAAGTATAACAAAAGGGTCAAATACTTTATGGCCTATTCATACAATGGAACATTAGAGATTTAAAGTGTTGCTTTTAAATATTATTAAATGGCATGGAAACCTAATCATAATATAATGGCATATGGGGGGGGGGAAGAAAATTAATTAGCCATATATTCTTAGAAAAACAAGGGATCCCTGGGTGGTGCAGTGGTTTGGCGCCTGCCTTTGGCCCAGGGCGCGGGTCCTGGAGACCCGGGATCGAATCCCACGTCGGGCTCCCGGTGCATGGAGCCTGCTTCTCCCTCTGCCTGTGACTCTGCCTCTCTCTCTGTGACTATCATAAATAAATAAAAAAAATTAAAAAAAAAAAAAAGAAAAACAAGACTAAGTAGAAATAAAGCAAATGCCCACCACAATGATCTCCAGGTAGTGGGATGAAAAGGCAGTTTTTATGTCTTTTTTCAAAATAGCTCTAGGTTCTATAAGCTCCAAGACTGGACTTCTAGTGTGAAAAGCGTGGCTTTAAATCCCAGCACCACCACCCCTTTCTAGCTCTTACTCTTGCTAACTCTCAAGCTCCAAATCACCATGACTTCATCTACAACACAGGATAACCATGTGCCTACTGCAAAGAGTGAATGAGATCATGTATATAAATGCCCAGGAAGGGGCCTGGCAGGTCGTAAGTATCCAGCTGAAGGTTCATTCTTATTAACAAGAACTACATTTTAATGAAAATGTAAGATTTCATGAAAATCTTGTTCTTAAAAAGAAAACAAATACACAGCACCAAGCCAGGAGGAGCTCATCTGATTTCTCTGGGGAGAGACACTGTCTAACAATGAGTAGTGGCTAGTAGCCGGTGGGGTATCTGTCCCAGAGCAGAACTCTTGGTGGCAGAACGAAGACAAGGATGAAAGATCCACCTGGCCTGGGGGGAAATGTTATTTCAAGTGGATGGGATGGGGAGAGATCTTCAAGGCAAGAGTATGGAAATGTCAACAGCCACAAAGAGTTGACCTGACAGTTTAAACTACCAAACAAGGGCCTTCCAAAGAGGGATTTGGGTCTGGGGACGTTACTGTGCATGTGGTGGTTCTTTGAGACTAGAGCCTGGAGACTCAGGAGTCCCAGGTGATTAGCAGAGAATCTACGAGGACTGTGAGCATTGCCATGGGAATGCCCTGAAAGAATCTGGACACTTGGCTTCAAGATCTTGCTGCCTTGTCCTGCAACTTCCATTTCCTCTTTGGATCTCTGACTATTGAAGTATTTAGACAAGTAGAATAGCTTAGTGCATAAGAATAGGACAACTGGAACCCCACCACCTAGAGATGAATCCTGCGTCCACTGTGTACTAGTTCTTGTAACTCTGAGCAAGTCACTGACTTCATGGATCTAATAACCCTTTGGTTGTGCATCTACATGGGGCAGATGATAGAACCTGCACTGTGTAAACTACTTAGCATAGTGCCAGGTAGCACCTAGCACTCACTTTCCATGTAGTCAATGGATGAATTACTCTTTACAACCGTGAATCTTTTGTGTTTTTTGGGAGGTGGTAGAAATAATGAAAGTGTATATTGGGATTCCTGAGCAAGTTTTCTCTAGATGTCTGTGGTGATATGGTGGAGGAATTTAGATATTGTGCGATCGTGAGTCTTGAGGTCTGCCCTATGTTTGCCCTATCTAGTTCTACTAGAACTATCTATCTAGTACTATCTATCTAGTACTATCTAGAACTATCTATCTAGTACTCACTGAAATGGAGGCTCTAGTGTTGTTGTTTTTTTCAGTTACTCCAAACATAGAACTAGAACCTTCCTCGAAGTGGAATGAGTTTTTCTGAAACTTCTAACATGGGGTAGGTCAGTGGGAAGGTTGAGAGGCAGCAACTCTTCAGCCCCATCAAATGCTCCAGGGCTCATCATCACACTGCCTCTACCCACAGTTGTCCCTTCCCTTTGGCACTCGTTGACCTGTGTTGAGTCCTGGGACAAGCTAGGGATACTGCCACGGTCAAGAAATGGCCCCTTGGCCTCAGGCTGCTCAGAGTCCAGTGAAGAACAGATATGAGATGCACACATACACTTCAGTCAAGCATGATATCACTTATGGAGTGAAGGAAGCAATACTGGATCATGGTTAGTGCTCAGGTCCTGGAGCCATACTGCCGGCTTCAACTCCAGATGTTGTCAGCTGTATGAACCTGGACAGATGGCTTCGCCTCTCTAAAGGCTCAGTATTTCCTCTGGAATATGGGGATAAAAACAGATGTTCTTCTCCCTCTTAGGATTCTTGGCAGGACAAAATAGGGGGAAACTCTAAGAACAGTGCCTGGAACACGGTTAGTGTTTAATAAATGTGAGCTGCTACCACTGTTAAAATATGGGTGACTGGGGCACCTGGGTGGCTCAGTCAGTGAAGCATCTGCGTTCAGCTCAGGTCATGATCCCAGGGTCCTGGGATCAAGCCCCACGCCAAGCTCCCTGCTCAGTGGAGAGCCTACTTCTCCCTCTGCCTCTGACCCTCCTTCTGCTCATGCTCTCTCTCATTTCCTCAAATAAATAAATAAAATCTTTAAAAAATTAATCTAGGTGACTAAATGTAGGGATCCTGGAAAGACCATCTGATTCCCTGACCTGCAGAGGAGTGAGATCCTCCTGGTGGGAGTCAGGCCTCCCCTCCAAACATAGAACTAGATAGGGCAAACATAGGGCAGACCTCAAGACTCACGATCGCACAATATCTAAATTCCTCCACCATATCACCACAGACATCTAGAGAAAACTTGCTCAGGAATCCCAATATACACTTTCATTATTTCTACCACCTCCCAAAAAACACAAAAGATTCACGGTTGTAAAGAGTAATTCATCCATTGACTACATGGAAAGGAAACTCCAAACCACTTCTAAAAATGATACCCCACTCTCCCTGTCTCCCCTCCCACACACACACAAACACACACCAAAGAATGAGAAGGAGGGAGGGGCAGAGGGAGGGAGGGAGGGAGGGAGGGAGGAAGGAAGGAAGGAAGGAAGGAAGGAAGGAAGGAAGTAAAGAGAGAGGGGAGGGGAGGGAGGGAGAGAGCTAGCCCTTTGACATGACTAGGACAGATCAGTGAGGAAAGAACTATGGGCAGGATAGGACTGTCTGAGGATGAACAGGGGCTGCACACCTGAGTACACTCTCTGCTAGCCTCCTCAGAGCAGACAGGTGGCAGGTGTCTTCTCTGTGACTATGCCACTAGCACACCTGCTTGCCCCAAAGCCCCCTCAGGTCACTCTGGGTGAGCCTCAAGCTGAATGGACTCATGGTCTCTTGCTGACTTCCAACAGAAGTCAATTCTTCCTTTCCCTGGCATGAGTCTGGACATTTGGGCAGACAGAAGTGCTTGAGGATTTTGTTAAACAAGGAAGGCATTGTAATGTCTGGGAGAAATGCCACCACAAAATGATAAATTGGGGCCAGCCTGCCTGCCATTCTCAATCTCACACACACACACACACACACACACACACACACACACACACACAAACACACACCCTTCTGAGTAACCCCATGTGTGCCTACTTGGTGCAGGGATAGACAAAATATTTAATAACCCTGAAAGTGCATCTACTGAACAATCATAATGCATGCTGACCATAGTGCTGGAGAAGGTTCTGGAAGTCCCTGCTGTTACCCCTGTAGTTAAAAACCTTCGGAAAGTTTAGAGGATTCAAGGGAAGGGTCGGGGTTGCAGGTGGACACTTAGGAGGCACCAGGGCCATGGCTATTTTCCAATAAGCTGGGAAATATTTCACTATTTTAATACCCACTATGGGCATGCTGGTGTGTGCCAGCTGCCCTTGACTGTGTTCCCTAAAAGTAGAGTCTGAGATAAGGATTTACACCATGGGTGACTTATTAAGAAACTGCTCCCAGAAAAAGACAAAAAAGAACAAATGGACATAAAACAACAACAAACCAGTAAGGAAGCAACTGAAGCAGAATAAAGAAAGGAAGGTAGGGGTAAGGGTGGTTCTGGAGTATAAATCAGGCCCACTGATGGCCTGATCCAGGGCAAGAGAGCTGGGCTTTGAATCACTGCACCCGGCAGTCATTAGTTAAGGGCTGTCCTGGGAGCAGGATGCAAACTGTGAGGCATTCTGGCTCTTTGCAGGCAAAGCAGCTCCAGTAGTAGCCCGGAAAGTCCTCTGAACAAGAGCCGCTGTTGGATGCAAAAGCACAGGATAATCGAAGGTTGGAGACCATGGAAATGGTAAATATATATATATATATAATATATATTATATATATTTAATATATCATATATCATATATATCATATATAATTTTATCATATATAATTTTAGAAATAATAATAGTAATACAAAAACAGTTTTTGGTAAAATCCAATATTTTAAGCACTAAAAGGAAAATTAGCAGATCTGGGTGGAGTGCCAACGCTGTCCAAGATACCAGGTTAACACCAGCCCAAGCCTTAGACGGAGAGAGAACACATATAACTGATGGCTATGGTATACATGTGACATATATGGTAGCATGACATACCTGCTCAGGTGCTCATTTCTCCTCTCAGGTAATTCATTTCTGAATGAACTCCTGGCCTCTAGTCTTGCTCCCTTCAATTGCAAATAGCAATAAGAGCCACAACTTATTGAATGCCCACAGTAGGCCAGAGACCATGCAGATGATCTATCCAGCCTCATAACACTTTGCAAGGTGGCCATATTCTTCCCATTTTACAGATGAGCACACTGAGGCTAGCTGAAGTTGAAGAGACTTGAAGAAGTTTTCACAACCAGCTAAGTGGTAACAGATACCAGCGTCTCAACCTCCCAGACTGTAGAGCTTATGTTCTTTCTAGCCCCCATCCCCACCCACTACTACCTCTTTTTGGTGCAAACATGATCTAGAAGCAGACCTTGAGATGAGGATCTATGTGCAACACATTAACCAGAAAATACTCATGGGAAAAACTGGTAAGGGGACAGGGAAAGCAGGACAGGGAAGGTGAAGAACTGAGCAAGGGGCAATTTCAGGGAATGTTGCACCCTTAGCCTGACCCTCTTTGTAGCTCTGATATGAACATGAGACCTCCAAGTTAGTCCCAACTCAAGGCAAGACAGTTGGGCTCCATATGCCTGCACGACTGGGCACTGGGGGAGCATATAGCCTCCCAGGCAGAGAGGTTCTAGTCCCCCAAAGGAGTCCTTCAGAGAGAGTCGCAAGAACAGACCATGAGAAGCAGAGCCCATAGAAGCATGACCCAAAAATGGCAGGAAATGTGGGCTACACATTGGCCCTCATCATTCTTATCCAAGCCCAGCTGCACTTTCCCAAACCCTAGGCTTTAAACCCCAAGAGGCAATTTCCCTACTGTCTAATGGGGGAAAAAAAGTCTCCTTTCCTGATATTCTAAAGATCATCTTGAAGACCATTTCCAAGAGCTGATTACCTGAGCATGGCTCGGATCTAAGGAAAGCATCCCATTTTACTTCTCTACAGAGAGAGAGAGAGAGGCATAATTGAGTAACTTGCCTCTGGATCTTCAGCTTTATTCGTACATGTATCAGTAAATAAGAGAGAATTTGACTGTTCTCAGAACTTCAGCAAATTGAGCTCGTATTTGGGGGCAAAATAAAAGGCTGCTAAGATTTAATATGAAATCCTCCTACAAGGAAAATGATTGAATACATTACAGGGGCTTCAATTTTCACCATGGTAGATATTGAATGTGCCTTTCATTTCTTTCTGCTGCTCGGTACCTCTGCTCATTTCCTTGATGCTTGAGGCTTTGATATTAAGGAAGCTTAAAGCGATAAGAATCAGTGTATTGGCAATAGACTGACAAGGGCAAATTGGCAAGAAGGCCAGAGGCTCTGGGCTGGGAACCATGGGACTGCATGAATGCCAAATCCCATATGGGGAGTCCAGGATGGTCTTGAGCTTCAAAATCAATGTTACCTACCAAGTATTTAAATAAACAACACCAACAGCCGAGTAGAATGGATGCCAACATGGGAATCATGAACAGGAGCCAATGCCAAGAGCCAACAGGCACTCATTATCTTAATCATGTACCATTTGGTTACCAGAAACAGAAGCCCACTCAGACGAGCTTGAAATAATGGGGATTTTAATTGAAAGAATCAGGGGGGTAGAGGACAGAGCTCCACAGGATAAATAGCCAGAAAGTTAAAAATCGGGGTCCTACCACGAGTCAGGCCCTGTGCTGAACATTTTACCTGCATTCTCTCACAGTGAACCCACACAGACACTTTCTGAAGGACACGCATGCCCATTTTGCTGGTGGAGAATGTGAGGCTCCAAGAGGTCAAGGACATTTCTCAAGGTTTCATGGATTTTTATTTTAGTTTAATTTTTATTTGTACTTTATTTTAACTGATTTAAAAGTAAATGGCTAGCAGCTGTCATGTTAGCTGAATCTAAAACGGTTATGCAGCGGGTTCTAGAGGTAGACTTAATGCCAGCTCCAACTCCAACTGGCTGTGTGACTCTGACCAGAGTTCCAGGACCTCTATGTACATCAGTTTTCCCATCTGTGAAATGGGAATAATAATAACTAATCTCCTCAGAGCGCTATAGAGGATGGAGTGAGTTGATATGTATGAAGCTGTTAGAACAGTGCAGGGTATGTAGTAATCACTCAACAAGCAATCAGTGCGGTTTGGAAAGTGGAGGGAAGTTCTGAGAGGTGTTGAGGGGGGTGGTCTGTGTAGAGTTCCATCAGTAACAGACCTTTGGCTGGGGCCGCTATAGCAAAGTACCACAGACTGGGCAGCTGACACAACAGACAGTTATTGTCTCTCCATTCTGGAGGCTAGAAGTCCAAGATCAAGGTGTCAGCAGGGTCTGTTTCCTCCTGAGGCCTCTCTCGGGGGCTTACAGATGGCAGTCTTCTCCCTATGTCCCCATGTGGCCTTCCCTCTTTATGACTGTGTCCTCATCTCCTCTTCGGATAAGGACACCAGTCACACTGGATCGGAGCCCACCCATACAATCCACTTTAATGCCATTAGCCCTCTAAAGACTCTATTCCCAAGTACAGTCACACTGTGAGGACTGCCAGGACTTACTTGGAGGGCAGGGTGGAGACACACAATCTATGTTATAACAAAGACACAGCAGACTGAAAATCAAGATGGCCGATTCTGTTCTAATCAATATGCTGAGCTAGCCTGGCTGCTGGATTCTTCCCCCATGATCCGCCCTGGAGGAACCAGAGAGAAATGCGAGGACCCGGCAGGAGCTACAGGAGTGGATAGGGGATATTTCGGACAAGAGTGAGTTGGGAATGACTGGGATTTGAGGCAGAAGCTGCCTAGCATGACTGGAAGAGGATAAAGCAGATGGGGGGTGGGGAGGGGCTATAGGAATTTGGCTCTTTTTGCTACCCTACCATGGTCCCAGGGACAAACAGCACCTGCCCTGTTGCCCAACTCGGACCTCTGGTCCTGATGCTATCAGGGCAAGGGAAAGCTGTGTGCTGGTGATGTGCTGAGAAAAGCAAGTAGGGACTAAGTGACCTAAAAGAAGTTGACCCCAAAGAGAAGTGAGGACCTCTCCCTCTTCACATCCTCAAAAATGCCTCCTCCTATGTTGCTGCCCGTGAGGGCAGAGTGATGTCTGAAAAGCTGTTTCGAATGGTGAGCAGTGATCGGCTGTGGGTTTCTGGCATCTGGAGTTCTCCATCCTAGGGCATCCACCCCCCACTCTCTGAGCTCCCTGGAGCTGACACTGGGGTCTGGCCTTCATCCATCCACACTGCTCACCGCAGTAACCCAATACCTTTGGGGTAAAGCGAGCTCACAACCCCAAATAACAGGACATTTGAGGAGCACAATCATCGCAAAAGAAAAGCAACACCCTGGGTTAGGTGTTCAAATAGAAGCAAAAATATTAGAGCAGTTGGAACTTAAAATCAGTCTTTCACTAAACATATTAAAGAGATAAAAGGAAACACTAGTGATATGAAATAGGAACAAGGAAATATGTAAAAGAACCACATTGAAATGTCAGACGTGACAAGTATCATGGTTGAGATAAAGAATACAGTGAGTAGGTACATAGACATAGAACACACAGCTGGAGAATGCATTCATCACTGAAAGATAAGATCGAGGAAATCTTTTAGAAAGAAGAAGAAAAGACAAAAAAAATTTAAGTCAAGTGATACAAATAGAGAAGAATCGCTGACATCAAAATAAGAGTCCCAGAAAGAGAGAGAAATAAAAGAAGAGAAGAGTAAGTATCTGAAGAAATATTGCATACACCGTTCTCAGAGTCTTTCTTAACAAAGGTCCAAAGAGGAGAAATGAGGAAAAGCATGTAAGTAGACACATTCTAGTACAAGTTAAGATGTTCAAAATCAAACAGGAAATTCTAAAAGCTTCCAAGGAGAAAGAGGTCACATTTCTAAAAAGAAACAATCAGACTGACACCAGGAGTTTTTCATCAGCAACGCCGTATGCAAAAATACACAAAGTAGTATTTTTAAGGAATTAAAGGGGGGAACATAGAAATTAAAACGTTATAGTCAATTAAGCTGTCATCCAAATATGAAGGTATGATATAAATATTGCCAAGCATAGAAGACCTCAAAGATCTGTCACATAAAGCCCATACTGAAAACAATTTGGGATGAATTACCTAAATAAGAGGGAAGACATATCCAGGAAACGGTACCAGATACACAGAGGTAGCTGATCAATGCTTTGCTGTGGTCTTTGAAGAATAGCTAAGACCAAATAAAAAGAGAATTATATCCATAAAAGCACTGAATTAAAAGCCTCCAGTTCCAACTCAGAGTGTGGTCCCCCGACCAGCAGCATCAGCACCGCCGGGGCTTGTTAAAAATGCAGAGGTTGATGCCCCACCCACAACCTACTGAAACAGATGCCACATTTTAATAAGGTTCCCAGGTGATTTGAATACGTATTAAACTTTGAGAGGCATCAGTCTGGATCGTGTCAGTAGTAGGTGTAGTGGTAAAGAGGGAAGAGACAAAGGGATGGGAAAGTAAGTGAAGTTTTAATCTCACAAAAGGGAAGATAGAGATAACCATTTTTGAAAAGTAAGCAAGGATTAAAATTTTTATTTTTTTTTAAGATTTTATTTATTTACTCATGAGAGACACAGAGAGAGGCAGAGACAGGAGAAGCAGGCTCCATGCAGGGAGCTCAATGTGGGACTCGATCCCGGGACCCCAGGATCACGCCCCAAGCCTAAGGCAGATGCTCAACCACTGAGCCACCCAGGTGTCCCGAGGATTAAAAATTTTAAAGTGAGAAAGACTGAAATAAATTAAGACACATACACAGTGGTCAAAACCAATGAACCATAGTGACATGCAATATTATGGATGAAAACCTCATTAAGTCGGGGACGAACAGGAAGACCCAAAAGATTATAAATCACATGATACACATTTTACAAAATTAACAGCAGCCAAAGTAAAAATACAAACGTTTAGGAATATAAATTGAAGCAATAATCACATCAGAAGGAAAGCAAGCAAGTAACGAACAAGGATAAAGAACGGTGATGGACTTGGAGGGGGCAGTACAAGGGAGTGGCCTGGTAGGGAGCCATGTGGTTAGATGCATGTCATTGTCTATATTCCACTTTCCTTTGGGGCATATGCTCACAGGTGCTTATTACATTATCAAAAAGGATCCACTATAACTATTAGACATAATTAATTACACAAAAGGAAGTCCTGCATGGAATGAAGAGAGTGTGTTATCAAGCAGAGGGTATGATCAGTCCAGAGTTTTGAATGCCTGGCATGTAACAGATGCGTCTCATATACAGCAGCTACCCAGAGGGTGCTTAATGGATCAACAGAGGGTTTACCTGGCTTCAGGGTGCAGGACCAGAAAGGGATCAGAGAAAGACTAGCAAAGAGGGTGCGGCTGTACAACCCAGGCAAGGATAGAGGAAGAGAGGAGAGACATGGCAAGAGGAGAAAAGAGGGTGTCACCCGAAGATTTAAAGCAATGCAAAACCCACGGGACCCTGATGGCTGCTGACATATGGAGACCAAGAGGGGAGAGGAATCAAGGTTGGCAACCAGGGCCTGGAAGCCTCCAAATGGATCAGGAACCATCCCATCAGTTGAAGAGACTGTGTCTGGCTCTTTCACTCTTCCGACGTTTTATTTTGGAAACTTTCTAAGATACAGAAAATTGGAAAGAATTGTATTAGCTTCTACAACTAATACTTGTTTTTTTTTATATCTATCATTCTGTTTTCCAGCCAACCCTCAACCCATTTTCTTTAATTTTTTTCATCTTATTTATTTATTTATTTATTTATTTATTATTTATTTTGAGGAGAGGGTTCTCATGGTTCTGTCACATTGCAACAGGAAGAAAACAAAGTTAAAAGAAAATATCTTACCTCTTTATGCATAGAAGCCAAACGTTACGTAAAATGATCTCAAACTGTCTCCCACCCCACTCGAGGGAACTGCACTCCTTTGGGGGCTATTTATAATGTCATCCCCATTAGATATTAAACAGATTACTCTGGAAACAAATACTGTTGTCCTTAATTGTTCTGTATGGGAGTTTTATGGAGGTGGCAATTTGCATCCCTGGCATTTGGTCTGGGGTTTGAAAACACACTCGCTGCCTAACATTTCAAATTATTTACCATCTACGTGGAGCGTAATTAAATTCTGAGTCCTTCAAATCATACTCAGACGTCAGTTACAATCAAAATTGACTCCTTGGGTTACACAGTGCTCCTCCTTCTTTATATAAATCAGCAATCATAATTTGATGAAACAGGGCTGCATTTATGAAAATTCTTCCCCAAGGGGGAATAGAAGTCAGGCTTGTTTCTTCCAGAATAAACAGCGAGCAGCCCGATTATCCTATACCAAGTCAGTGGTGCTATTTGGTTAATGAAAGTATGATCTAGACGTGGGCCACATTCGGGCTTCCATTTTATTAGATGGAGAACAGCATCCCATCCCATGTGTCATCTACTCATTTTGATGCTCACTCTCTCCCTTTTTCTCTCTCTCTCCCCTCTGTCCCTGCACCAGCTACTTCTTCCACAAGCCGCCTCCCTATCCCCACCCTTATTCACATAAGGTGCATAACTCCCTCTCACTCTACAAACTATCCTCGGGAAGTCCTACCTGAGTCCCCCAGGCTGGACTGTGTTCTCTGCAGCACCACACACTTCCCTCTACGGTGAGTTCCCTAAGGGCAGGGGCAATATTTTTCATGTATATGCTCAGTGCCTACTAGAGGATAACCCAGCACGCTCTTCCCTGTCTCATTCATTTGTCAGATACATGTTAAGCAAGTACTAGGAGCTCTTCTAGGCACTTGGGGTACAATGGTATCCCATTGAGACAAGAAATGGTACCCCATTGAGACAAGAAATGCCCTCTACCTTCATAGAGCTTACAATCCAGTGGAGACATCACACACACACTCACACACACATACACACACACTCAGGACAGGAGCTGCTGTGTTCCCTTATGGGCTCCATCTCCTTTCCAACTGGAAAGATAGAGACCAAGCATTTTTTTTTAAGATTTTTAAATTTATTTTGGAGAGAGCTTGGGAGGAGGACAGAGGAAGAAGGAGAGAATCGTTAAGCAGACACCCCACTGAATGGAGAGCCCAACACGAAACTCAATTACAGGACCCTGAGATCATGACCTGAGTTGAAACCAATAGTCAGATGCTTTACCGATTGAGCCACCCAGGTGCCCCAAGACTGAGCTTTGAGGGAAGAGGAAACTGGGGTCAAGAATCTAAAACTCACCACACGTGTAGCTTCAGGCAAACTTGGATTAACCTCTCACCACCTCAGTTTGTTCATACATTAAACTCTAGCTTACAGGATAGGTTTTGAAGACTCGATTTTTAATGTGTGTAAACATGTAGTCAATGCCTAGTTGGTAGTATGTGCATGATGGTCTGCAGCTGTGATTATAATTATCCTCCGGCACCCTAGCCCGAGAATCATTAACATCTTCTCCTCCTGGAAAGGATACTAAATGATTCCAAATCAATTTTTGAAGTCCGTTAGTAGTCACTCCTTCTGTACACTGATATTTCCCTCCAGGGTTGGACTGGACCTTCCAACCCCCTTAATGTCAAGCAGAGACACGTGGCTTGCTTTGGCCAGTGATACATGAGTGGAAGCCCACAGGGGCCACCGCATGACTTGCTGCACCCTCCTCCCCCTGATTTGGAGACTGGCACCATCCCAGAGAATGGAGGCCCTGAAAAGCGGGGCTCCTTAGTAGGTACAACTTGGAGCAGAGCCTATCTGCCACGGACTTGAAGCAGGAGCACCTTTTTATGTTAAGCCACTGAAAGGTTGGGATTGCTTATTACTGCAGCATAACCCAAACCATCATGACTAAGGCACCATCATCCTACCAAGCCCTGAGCCCCACAAAAATACCCAACATATTCTCCACTCACCCTCCTCCTTCTTTTCCCATATTGTTCATGCTCATGATGTTCAGGAGGAGTTCCCCAGAGAAACTCAGC
This sequence comes from Vulpes vulpes, assembly GCF_048418805.1. NCBI lineage: Eukaryota > Metazoa > Chordata > Mammalia > Carnivora > Canidae > Vulpes > Vulpes vulpes. The sequence goes on from NC_132782.1 coordinate 104,925,458, forward strand.
AACGTTACACATTCTTTTGATTCTATCACTTTCTAACAGTCCTCACTGGCTTACTTTCAGCCATTCTTCTCCAAGGTCCCTGATACATCTCCCCATTTCTACTGGGCTATCTCATTTTCTCTGCCAAGGGTGACATACCAGGCAAAGCCAGGCCTGGAACCAGGTTGGTCTGACCCGCCCCAGAGCTTCACAGTAACCCTTGCTGTAACACTCACCTGCCTGCAGACCACATGTTACTGAACCCCTAAAAGTCACCTTCCGGTGAAAGCTGTCACCACACTTGGACACATTTAGAATGATTCAAAGATCCTGAGAATAGGAGAAAATATCTTTGGTCCACGCATACACAAGCTAACTGAATTTTGGAGGAAGTAAAACATCTTTCCAAACCTCTGTGATTCAGTTGAGACAGTAACAGAATATGAATGATCAGCAGGGGAGGCGGAACCTCAAAATTTCAAGCCAAGAGATGACACACACATGGCAAATGACCATAAGAGGACAGAAGAAAATCCAGAGGGCCTCCCCTTTTCAAAAATTAATGAGTTTCTTTTCCTAGAGCAGTCAGCGGGGAAGGCAACTCATGATTGGTTCAAACATGTTGCCAAGTGAGACTAATTGAGAATCTCGGCAAAACTTTGATTAGTCAGGATGCTCTGGGTCACCAGATTTTTCTGATGAATTAATGTTTAACTAGAAATTTCTATTGGTTTAATGTTCCCTGCCAAAAATTCTGCTCAAACAAATGAATCTATTATCCTTCTTAATAAGCCAGGCCACTGAGGATAACTTTGAGTCCCACAAGGATGACCAAGGATCTCATCAAATATCTGGGGGGCATCACCCGTCTCTGCCACACCCCTTCACCCACAAATTTTATCTGAAATTTAAACAAATCCTGATTAGGCCAAGCCTATTCATAGTGTCATGCCTGTGCCCCTCAGTTATCACTTCCTGAATGCCCTACCCTGGTCACTGTGACCTAAGTATTTCTAATCATCATTAAACACCCAACTTCCATAAATCCCAACTACTCTGGCAGAGCTAATAGCTCTGAGCCCTGCCCCCTCCCCCCCCACACACACACAACACTTAGTCTACGTGATCAGAATAGCTTTAGCTGCAGTATACATAGCAATTCTTAAATGTCTTCCTACCCACCTACAGACAACAACTCACACCTAACCAAAAACTCCTCAAGAGCAGGGAATGTATCTTATACAGTTTTGTGTTTATCTAAACACAGTGCTTGGCTGTAACAGGTACTCAACAAATACCTATTGGAAGGATGGATGGATGGATGGATGGATGGATGGATGGTTGGATGGATGGGAATATTATGCCTGTAGGTTAACAATATACAAGAGTTTGGATCTCAGCTATGTACTAACCCCTAAATATTATATAAATATAGGGAAATGGATAGAAATATAGATAATTCAGATGTTGATAGAAAGAGCTCCAGGCTCAGAAAAATTTTCACACTGAGTAACCTAAAAAAAAAAAAAAAAAAAAAAGGAATTGAGGATTCTGGTTAAAAGACACATTTCCCTCAGAATTAAGGCTGGCACAGTCTATGTATATATGGCAGTTTGGTTACATGCTTAATTTTCAAGTACACAGTCTATGTTTTTAGAAAACCTTGGTCATGTTCATCCACCTGGCTTTCTTTCCCTCTTCTGTCATCAAGAGTGTGTCATTTTCCTTCCAGGAACTACATCTCTTCCATTGGATTCAATTTTTGAGAAATTATCAGTAAAAGTGGCCTGCCCTCTCCTGGCCAAGGAGTGGTCCAGGCTTGTCCAAACATACACTTTCTCCCCATAATTTGAGTCACGAGCATGTGAATACAAGGCCTCCACCCAGATAGGTCTTCGTTGCCATTCTCTAGATACCCTGGAATGCTCTGGTTCCTTTCCTTCTCAGGCCTCAAACTTCAGCTTTTCAGCATGGTCAGAATCAGTTTCTGTTGCTTGCCATCCAAGAATCCTGACTGTGCTAATGCTGGAGACCCCCCACCATGTCTTCATCCCTCCCTGAGCCCCACTCTCAATAAAGCCACTTGTGCATGATAAGAAAAGCAAGCACATTTTTGTGCCATAGGATGCAGGATCCAAAGGACCTTGTAGAATAATAATTAATCCCTTCCATAATACATGGACACAAGAAGAACCTTTCCCAAGGCCACACAGCCAATTAGTGACAGAACTGAAGCTAGAACACAGGTCTCTGGGGTGCCAGTCCTCTGGTCATTTCATTGTACCCAAATCAATGATGTCATCCTTACCTTATGAGTTTTAATACAAATATTCATATCTTGAGATTTCTTAGGGATCTATCATCAACAGAGGGAGTGGCTGTCAAAATTCAATGTGTTACATATACATAAGTGGTATGCTCAAAAAAAAAGGCAACTCTCATTAACATATACAGGTTTTATTATGTGCATTTTATCTGCAGGAGGAGAGGGGACTCATAAACGTGAAACTGGCCTTTTCTTGCCCAGTTTCCTTACAGCTCTCTGCTCTGAAATCAAGATGTTCCGTTTGCCCAGTAATGGTTCAAATAACATTAACTATCTTGGTCTAGAGCCCATATCTTTAGGGGAGTCAAGAATCTCTTCCTGAGTACCACCAGAATGGAGCTGTCCATCAAAACACAAAGCCTACTCCCCATGACTATCTATTTTCCTAAAGAGTCTGCTCAGGTTTGATCCCATATCATTCCAGAAAAACTGATGGCATTTGAAGAGGAGAGGGAGAGGGAGAGGGAGAGGGAGAGGGAGAGGGAGAGGGAGAAGGAGGAGAAGGAGAAGAAGAGGAAAAGGAAAACTTTCTTTCTATTGGACTTAGCTGTTAGGCTTTTTAGGAAAAGTGAATAGGATATACCAGCCTCCTAAACGGGCCATTGCTTCTACCCTTGCCCCCAAAAATCCATTATCAAGAAACATATTACCCTAGCATACCATTCCATTGGTCGAAACCACTCTCTGGTATATGGGTCACTTAAAATTGCACTGTCCAATATGGTAGCTGATAGTTACATGTAGCTCTTCCAATTTAACTTTGAAATTAACTAAAATTCAAATTAGATAATTTTAGATAAACTAAAAATTCAGTTTCTCAGTTGCATGAGCCACATGTCAATTGCCCAATAGGCACATATGGTTAGTGGTTACCATATTGAACAGAGCAGATCATCATCACAGAAAGCTTTATTGGACAGTGCTGCCTTAGAAAGAGGTCTCAACTCCTTACCAGGGTCTGAAAGTTTCCGTATGACTTCACTCCTTGCAATATCTCTCACTCCATTAAGTGCCACCCTTGTTCTTGCTCACTTGGTTCCAACCACACTGGACTCTTGTTTGGTTTTAGACCTTGCCAAAGTTTTTCCTGCCTCAGGGCCTTTGCACCTGTGGTTCTTTTTGGCCGGAACACTCTTCCACTATGCCCTACTATGTCTTCTTATCTCTAAGGTCCTAATCCGGATATTTCCTTTCCAGAGAACCCTCCCTAATTACCCTAACTAATGGATCCCACTACCATTTTAAATTATTTTGTCCTCATGCCTGCCCCTCACTACACACACACACACACACACACACACACACATACACACACACACACACACAAACATAAACTTCAGGACCTCAGGGATTTTACCTAATTTATTTACAACCACATCTCTAGAGTCTAGAAGATTCCTGGCATAGAGTAAGAACTCAAGAGAAATTTCTCTGGAAGGAATAGACTAAATATAATGCAAAGCAGGCCAGAATCCATGGGGCAATCCTCTAAAGAGAAAGCTAATATGAATAACCCCATGGGTACCACTAAAATTGAGCTGAACACTGAGCTGAAAAGGAGCTGGGAAAGTCTGCCAAATACCGGCTTTCTCCATTTTTACAGGATTTTCTTTACTCTGCCTGCTTTGATTAATTGCCTCACAGATCCACCCCAAGAACAACGATGATGGCATTAATAATAATGGTGATCATAGAAATAATCGGGTACAGCACACGGCTCTTAGAGCTCATCCTCCTAAAGAGAGATGATCCATACAACAGCACAGGGTGAGTAAGGAGATTCATGAATTTTTTAAACGACAGCATCCCCAGAGCACAGGGAGGATGCTTGCCTCCCCAATTATGCACCAAATTAGGCCACAGTTCCCCCACCCCTCCCCAAGCTTCAGAGGCTGACTCATGCTTCATGGGAAGACCTTTTTCCCATTCAAGACCGGGCAGCCAGCCAAGAGACAAGCGGGCTTCTGCGTGCCTCTCCAACGCGGCCAGACACAGCCTGCCTCTCCCCCACCGCCTCCTTCCCCATCAGCGAGCACTGGTGATCTGAGCTGCCTGGCTCCGACAAAGGTTTCAGGATTTACTAGACAGCCCACAAAGCAGCCAAGCTAGGGGGTCCTCACATCTTCCCTGCATTCACTCGGGATCTGGAAGGGAAACAAGGTCAGCAGGTGTCATCTTTAAATGTTTGCCCCCAGGGCACCTGGGTGGCGCAGTTGGTTAAACATCCGACTCTTGGTTTCAGCTCAGGTCAGGATCTCAGTGTCATTGAGACATTGGGCATGGAGCCTACTTGGGATTCTCTCTCTCCCTCTTCCTCTCCCTCTTCTTCTCCCCCTCCTCTTCACTCATGCGCACACAGTCTCTCTCCCTCTCTCTCTCTCTCTCTCAAATAAATAAATAAATCTTCAACAAAAGAGAAAAAAGGAAATAAATAAATAAATAAATTTTTGCCCCAACGTTTTGATCTTGTCATTGAGGCTGGAAAACTAGCACCTTTGAAGACTGGACAGATGGGAGTCCCTGGCAGTGTCCATCCTCTCCTTGCCCAGTCCCAGGTCCTGGTCCTCAGGGAGACTCTGGTTCCCCTTCTCTCCAAATTCCCACTGTATTCGTCAATCAGTCTGTATTCATCAATCAGTCTCTGCCTTGTGTGCTAAGCATTTCATTCATTCATTCATCCATCCATCCATTCATTCATTCATTCAATGAGTATTCCATGTGCTTATTATGTCTCAAGCCCTGTTCTAGGCACTAGAGAGAAGTAAATCAATTAAATAGATTAAAAACCATTGCCCTCCTGGGCTTACAGTCTTCTGCACTCACTTTAAGACAAATGCCCCTGAAAAAGAGAGATATTATCTGTTGCTATCATTATTGTAGATTGAGATATGTAAAAGAAAATAAAGGATAACATGATTTATTCACCACTCGGATCAAGAAATAAGAAATTAGCACTACACAAAAAGCCCCCTCCCCACCCATGCCCGCCCCACTTACCTCCCTCCTCCCATCCCAAGAGATCTACTATCCTGAATGTGGTGGTTACCATTCCCACGGACGTCTTCTTAATCTAGTGCATGGTCCCTAAACAGTTTATTACATTGTTTTGCCTATTTTACATTCTGTATATATCTTCCAAAACTCACTGTGTTCCACACAACGATTTAATGCATATTGTTTCGGTTCATTTGTTTATTTGCTGCTTCTAATGCAAACTTAACACTGAGGAATAATATCACACAGAAAAGTATACACATCGTAAGTGCACAGAATGACAAATTTCCACAAAGTGAACACAGCAGCATAATCAGCAGCCAAAAAAAAAAAAAAAAAAAAATCCCAGCAGCTGCCTTTCTTTTCACCAGTCTCCACTTAGGGTAACAAATGTCATCATAGTTTCACCATAAATTAATGTTGCCTGCTATAGAACAGGGATCAGCAAACTATGGCAAACTACAAATGGTGGGCCAGATCCATTCCGCCACCTGTTTTTGTAAATAAAGTTTTATTGGAACACAGCCATGCTCATTTATGTCTCATGTATGGCTGCTTTTGCAGAATGGCCAAGCTGATCAGCAATCAAGTCCATACCACCCACAAGCCTAAGACATTGACTGCCGTCCCTTTACCAAAGAGTTTGCTGACCCCTGTTCTAGAACATCACTTATATGGAACCATACGATCTATACATCTTTCAGTCTGACTTCCTTTACTCAATAGCCTACGAGACTCACACATGTAATTGAAGTTTGTTCATTCTTGCTGATGTGTGATATTCCATTTTATGATCACACCATGATTTGTTTATCCATTTTACTGCTGATGGATGTTTGGGTTGTTTCCAGTTTAGGGCTATTATGAAGAGTGCAGCTATAAACATCCTTGTACATGTCTGTTAGTATAGTTCATTCATTGTAATTACAGCAAGGTAATCCATTATACAAATATACCAGAATTCATTTATTCATTCACCTGACAGTGGATATTTAGATCAGTAGTTCCAAACCAGTCTGCACACTGGAATTACCCGTAAGATTCGAAACATAGCGACAGCGGTTTCCCACTCCCAGAGATTATGATTTACTTGATATGGAGTATAGCCTGAACTTTGGAATTTTTAAAAAGATCTCCAGATGAATCTAACATGCAGACAAATTTAGGAACCAATGAGTTAGGTTGTTTGCAGTGTTTTCACCATTAACTATCCTTTATGCAATGACTATCCTTGGCATGGCTCTGCATCCTATGACATACAGTTCCTTAGATTTACACCTAGAGAGAAATTGATCATTTGAAGGGTAGGAGCATCTTCCACTTCCCAAGAAGTTTCCAAATGGGTTTCCAAAATATTTCCACCAAGACGACCATGTCTTATTCATTCCTAGACCCCTTAGAGATTACAAGTCCTGGCATAGAAGAGACACTCAGAAAACATCTGCTGAATGACTACAGACAGGCAAGAATTCAAAGGATAACCAAGACAACAGCCTTCCTTCCAGAAGATAAATATTTAACCATCCCAGATAGATCTGAGTCTTTCCCAGGTTCAAAAACTCAGTGACTGCACCCGGCAGCCTCCTCCGAGATTTTTTTTTTCTTTTTTTTTTTTTTTTTGAGATTTTTTTTTTCTACTTGTCATTTATTCACTGGACAAATATTCTCCAGCACTTGCTAGGTGCCAGGCACAGTGCTAGAGATGAATGCAAAAGGACTTCTCAGTCTTCAGAGAGCTGAGGTATGTATACGGATCATGCCAATGCAAAGAAGAAAGAGATTTTCATAAAGACTGTGGGGCCTGCGGGAAGAAACATAAACCCTGAAGTGCCCAACTAGGTCCTGGCTCTGTCACTTTCCAGCTATGTGACCTTGAACAAGTTTCAGAGCTTTTCCCAGCCTTGGCTTCCCCATCTGTAAATGAAGGGAACGATGCCTTCCTTGTGGAATTACCGTGGGGTTTGTAAAGCACAGACCTACATAGTTTATACTCATCATACAAGAGGTAGAGACAAAGTGCTTTAGGGATTTGAGGTGGGAGAAGCTCTTTCACCAAGGAACATATTAGATGGAAGTGGCTTGGGGCTTGACTTTGAAAGCCAATGGTGGGCTCTGGACATAGTGGCACTGAGGACATGGAAATCTCCGAAGTAAGCAAAATCACTGATGCTGGGAAGCCAAGTGTTCTTCAAGAAGTACTTGAGTATTCAGTTTTGACCAGTGCCACCCCTATTCTGGCCTCCACGGGACATCTGGCAATGTCAGGAGACAAGTTTGGTTGTTGCAACTTGAAAAATGCAAATAGCACCCAGTGGCTGGAGTCTAGGGATGCTGCCAAAGTTCCCACAAAAGACCAGAAGCCTGGCCCACAACAGAGATAAATCCTGGTAAAAGTGCCAAGGTTAGACCCCAATTTCAGTGTAGTGGTCATAAGAAAATTTTCCCTGTTCTTCAATTCCTGAGGTAAGCATGGTCTTTACTGTAGACCATTTCTTTTTCATCATTCATTTCAAGGGTAATATTGTTACCATTTGTTGACCACTTGTGTTACTGGGTGCTGGGTGCTGTGCACTGAACAGGAACCACGTGGGTGCACTTAACATGCATCATCTCATTCTGTCCTCAGAACGACACTAGAGGTAAATGACATTTTAAGGACAAGAAAACAGGCTTCATGGCTGCCAAATCCTGGTCAAGGGAGTAAACTCTGTCCCTCCCTGAAAAAGCAGTCACCTCCTAAGTGATGCTGGCAATCAGCCAGGTTCATTCGGTTTTTTGTTTTTTTGTTTTTTTGTTTATTGGTTTTTGTTTTGTTTTGTTTGTTTTTTTGCCTGAAAACTTCAGAGTTTGTTCATCTGATTCCAAATCATTTGGGTTTTTTTTTTTTTATTATCACCAGTCTAGCACCTGGTAGACTGTTTTGCATACAGTGGGTGCTCAATAAGAGAGATGGAAAGATCAGTGTCTGCCAGCAGCGAGAGAGAAAGGGGAATGACTGCTAATGAGTATAGGGTTGCTTTATGAGGAGATGAAAATGTTCTGGAATTAGAGAGTGGTGATTGCTGCCCAACTTTATAAATATGCTAACAACCTCTGAGTCGAAAGGCTTAAAAGGCTGAAATTGTATGGTGCATGAATTAGATCTCAAATGTACGCACACACTAACACACGCATATGCATATTTCAAACAGACTTAAAACTGGGCTGTAGTTCAAGTACATCACCTCTTACATTTCCCAGGGCCTGAGCTTTCAAGACAAATATACTAATTTGGTGACATTGCTGGATCAAACCTTTCCTGAAGACTATATATAAACAAAAGCATAAATAAATGAATGAATCAGCCTAAGCACCTACTAGAAGAAATCATAACTATCAATAATCAGTTAATTCCCATGATTACTAATTATAGTTCTTCATTACTGTACAATTCTAATAGATATATTTTCTTTTTTTTAAGGTTTTACTTATTTATCTGAGACACAGAGAGAGAGGACGTAGGGGGAAGCAGCAGAGGGAGAGGGAGAAGTAGACTCCCCACTGAGCCAGGAGCCCAACATGTGGCTTGATCCCAGGACCCTGGGATCATGACCTGAGCCGAACACAGATGCTTAACCAACTGAGCCACCCAGGCACCCCTAGATATATTTTTTTAATTGAGTCTTTTGATAACCCCAAGAGTTAAACAGGACAAAAATTACTACCCCTTTTTATTGCAGGGAAACAATTTTCCTGGGGGAGCTTGGGGAAACTTTCCTGAAGTTAACAGCAAGAAACTCCCTCATTCTCTGTCGTATTCTTGAATTCTGTTAATCTGCTCCTCTGTACTTCACAAAAGCCTGGCAATCTGGTGATTTCTTTCCATCTTAGGCCAGATTGTATGTCTGTAAAATATTACCCCTGACCAAGCCACAACATCAGCCCTATAGTATAAACACATCCTGTCTTGACTTTCCCAGGGGCTGAGCTTTCACAACAAAAGCAATAATGTGGTGACACTGACAATGCTGGATCAAACCTTTCCTGAAGGACATTTTAGTTATATAGTCAATAAATTCTCTATATTATTTAAGTCAGTTGGAATTTCTGTTGCATCCAAAAGCAGAAAACCCCAAAGGTTTGACTGATACACCATCACCCCTTTGGTTCATGTTACACATGCAGTGCTCCACATAATCACTTTTGAACTATTTTTATTTGTTCAGGCATCAGATATTTATTGAGTGCCCATTGTGTGCCATGGTCCTGGGCCAGCAGACAGGAGACACATTCTTGCTTCCTTCCAGATCAGCCAGGTCTGTATCCTGGCCCCAGTTCCTTAGAAACTCAGTTTCTCAGGCCATATCAGAGAACGGACCACTTCTTCACATGTCCCAGGCAGACCTGGGGCCTGGCCTGACTTCGCAGCAATTTGTTCTAATGAAAACCATGATCTGTCAGTGTTATTAGTTTGCAGGCAGAGGCCCTTTGAAGACTCCCAGTTTGCAGGGAGCTTTTCATTTAGTTAATTATAAGGCTGTGACTTGAGGGGTTGCAGAAGCCCCCTCGCTGAGGACTGGAGGGAAAGGATTACGCGAATGATTTTCTTTTCGGCTAAAACACCCAGAACATGTAAAAAGCTTGTTTTAATGCCTTCCGCCTGAGGTGAGAATTATCTGACTCTGGGCTAAGTGTTCTCAGCCTGCCTTCACCGCTCAACTCCCAAACCTCCATCCAGGTGAAACCTTGTGAAACCAAAGGTCTGTGGAGTTAGAAAGGGGAGGGCTTCAATGCAGCTCTGACCCTGTGACCTCGAGCCACGACCTCTTTGTGCATCAGTTTCCCCATCTGGAAAATGGAAGAAGGAACAGTAGCTACCTCCTCAGGTTACCATGCAGATCAAATGACATAAAAATATAAAACATGGGGGATCCCTGGGTGGCACAGCGGTTTGGCGCCTGCCTTTGGCCCAGGGCGCAATCCTGGAGACCCGGGATCGAATCCCATGTCGGGCTCCCGGTGCATGGAGCCTGCTTCTCCCTCCGCCTGTGTCTCTGCCTCTCTCTCTCTCTCTCTCTCTTTCTCATGAATAAATAAAATCTTAAAAAAATAAAAAAAATATATAAAACATGAAGAGAGGCACCTGGCACATAATAAATGTTCCATAAAGGCCCTATTGTCATTGTCCCTGTTATCATGAGTAATTATGATATTTATTGATATCAGATATTTATTGAGTGCCCACTGTATGCCATGGTCCTGGGCCCAACGTGCTCTGTCTTCTGAATCCCCACCACCCCTCATCTCCCTCCTGTCCTTATTACATTCACCATGAGGAGTCACTGATGCCCGGCCACCTCCTTCTAGCCACACTATGAGCCCCCGGAATCCCAAAGTCTGTGTTGCAGACGCCTTTGACCCCTGCGCCCTGCTCAAGCCGGAAGCATGGATCAGACTGTCGCCTTATTTCTGGTCCCCTGCTTCCTGCAAGGACAGACTCCATGCTCATCACCTTTCCCACTGGTCTTGCTCACAACATGAGCACAGTCTCTTATGACACACGCTTTCAGCTGACCATTGAAAACAAATGGCATCTGGGGCACCTAGCTGGCTCAGTCCGTAGAGCGTGCAACTCTTGATCAAGGCGTCATAAGTTTGAGCTTCATGTCAGGTGTAGAGTATACTTAACTTTTTGAAAGAAGATCTTAAAAACAAATGGCATTTAATGTGCATCAGATTTCTGCTTCCCAGGATGAAGTTCTATAGATCTTCTGGATGACACTGTGCCTGTGATTCAACAACACCATGCTGGATGCTTCAACGTTCATTCATGTACATCTCATGCTCTATGTCCTATGTTTTTTAAACAAAATTTTAAAAAAATAAATAAAAATAAAAAATTTTGAAATAAAAAAATAAACCAAATTTTTAAAAAAAAAAAATCAGGGACACCTGGGTAGCTCCACAGTTGAGCGTCTGCCTTCAGCTCAGGGCCTGAGCCCAGGATCCCAGGTTCAAGTCCTGCATCAGGCTCCCTGCAGGAAGCCTACTTCTTCTTCTGTCTGTGTCTCTGTGTCTCTCTCTCTCTCTCTGTGTCTCTCATGAATAAATAAATAAAATCTTTTAAAAAATCAGTGAATTACTGATACAAGCTAGATGAGCCTTGAAAATATGGTAAGTCTAACAAGCCAGACCTAAAAGACCAGATATAGTGTGATTTCTTTTCTATGAGATATCCACAATAGGTATATCCATAGGTGAGAAAGCGATTTATAATTGCCAGGGCTAAGGGGCACCAGGAAATGAAAGCAAGTGCTCATGGGTTTGGGTTTCTTTTTAAGGTGATGAAAATGTTCTAACATGTGGTAGCTGCATGGCTGTACCACTCTGCGAATTTACTAAACCTAATGAATTGTACACTTTAAAAGGGTGAATTTTGGACACCTGGGTGGCTGAATGGCTGAGCACCTGCCTTTGGCTCAGGGTGTGATTCCAGGGTCCTGGGATCGAGTCCCACATCGGGCTCCCTACAGGGAGCCTGCTTCTCCCTCTGCCTGTGTCTCTGTGTCTCTCATGAGTAAATAATTTTTTTTAATATCTCCAGATGGAAATTGGGGTGTTGTAAGGAAGCAGAGATAGGTGCCAATTCTCTAAATCTGCTCTGGCTGCCGTAACAAAACACCATAGGCGGGGCCCTGCAACAGCAGACAGTGATTTCCTACAGTTCTGGAGGCTGGGAAGTCCAAGGTCAAGCTGCTAGGTGACTCAGGTCACTGTGAGGGCATCACCTGACTGATGGACAGGCACCCTCTCACTGTGACCCCACATGGCACACAGAGCTCTGGGGTTTCCTCTTCTAAGGACACTAGTGCCATTAGGGGGGCCCACCCTCATGACCTCACCTAACCCTGATCGCCTCCCAAGACCCCCCTCCACATACCACCACCTTGGAGGGTCAGGAGTGCTACACAGGATTCGGGGGAGGGTGCATAGTCTGTCCACCGCAAGGATCATTCTCACAACCAGGCTTGGGGCGGGGGGTGGCGGGGAGGGCGCTGAAAAATAATGGTGAGCAACAGCAGAAGACCCAGAACTTACCACAGTCCAAAGACCTGCGGTCGCACCCAGACGCTGGCTCCCACTGCCTGTGGGCAGCTCCTTGAGTCTCTCTGGGCCTCAGTGTCCCCTCCTGCCTCCCGGGGCTGTCGTCCTGAGCATTCGGATCATGGGTAGGACATGACAACAGCATAGTGCTGGCTCGTGATGGCAGGTAGGGGAGGGCGCTTCATTCCCGTCTGGCCGGGGTGAGCCTGGCCAGACAGGCAAGGCGGGCAGGGGGCCAGCCCTCAGGAATGAAGTCCAGCCGTGGCCAGGGGCCTCCGTGCTGGGAGCACTGATGTCCACGTCGCCACAGGGACCACTGATCCCATTTTAATTACTCTTACAAGGCTGAGGTCCTGGCCCCCTAGGTGCCCAGTCTCAGCCATGCTGGAAGACCTAACTCCCTGGCAGAGGGAGGCCAGCTCCGGCACGTAGGTGTGATCACACCTGACAGCTGCCCGCTGTGCAGGGCTCCGCCGAAACCTGACTTACTGTGAGCAACTCACTTTCCCCAGGGAAAGTGCCATCGCCCTGTGTTCCTGGGACTGCTTTCCAGGCTGCTCTTGGTGGGGAGAATGGGCTCTGGTTTCGAGACTATTTTGAAATGTAAGGATGTCATCATCACTCTTCCCCTTCTTTCTCCTTCCTCCTCCTTCTCTCTTCATCTGGAAAACACTCTATTCGACTTGCAGGGCTTGGTCCTCGATTACCCCGTCAGCCTTACTTCTGGTCGCTCCACTGTCCCACAGACACACTTTAACTGCATTGTGCCTCTGGGCCTCGTTCACGGCTATCCCCTCTACTCTGAGGCATCACCAGCTCATCTCCCAACCAATTCCTCTTGTCCACCAACACTTAGCTCAAGGGTCACCCCCTCCAAGCAGCCCTCCCTGACCACCTCCTGCCGCCACCTGTATGCTCCTTCTCTGGGCTTCCTTGTATAATGTTACTTAACAAGTGAAAATTGTCTCTTTCCATGCCTGATTCACCCAAGACAAGACCACATCATTTTCAGCACTGAGGCCCCTGCTCAGAGGCTGACACATAGCAACTGCTCAGCTGAGCAAGGAATGAAACTTGGGTGCTGACTATAGATACATTATAAAGGCAGAGGGTCACCCTGAGAGCAGGGAGAGGTGTATATCAGGTGTGGGCTGGCGGGGCAAATGCCATAAACCCTAAGCACAGCATCAAGGCCCTTCAATGACCTGGCCCCCATCCAGCTGCTCCCCCATGGCAGTTTCAGAGCATTTATATTTCCACCACTGGGGTCACTGCTTCCTGCCTTTGCACATGCTGTTCCCTCTCTCTGGAATGCCCTTCTCTCAAAATGCTTTCCACTTTCTGTCTGCTCATCAAACTCCTCTACATATCACAGGACTCTGCTAAAGCATCTTCTCTTCTTCCAGGAAGCCTTCTGTGATTCCCTTCTTCATTTCTTTGTACTGTACTTGGGCTTGGACATATCTGGCTTAAAGCCTCTGTCACACCATATAATGGTTATGTGTGGAGCTTCTGTCCGGCCCTTTAGTGTACGTGAAAAGCAACAACTACTTCTCAGCCATCTGCATGTTGCCAGCACCTACCCCAACCCCTGGCACAGAGTAGACACCCTGCAAATAGCCATCAAGCTAATAAATGTCTTGCCCTTCCCGGGGCAACCACTAAGGGAGGCTTTGAACAAAATCACCTCACCTTTCTAGATCTTGATTTCCTTCTCCACAGAATGGTGGAGAGAGGCTGTTGTCAGAATTGAACTTGACAATATAGGTGGAACACTCTGTGTCTGGCATATAGTACGTGCTCAGTAAAATTTAGGTAACATAACCCTCCAACGGGGGCAACTCTACAACAATTGTCAATGGTAAGATGTCAGTGAATCACTGTTATCAAAGCCAGAGTCTTGATAGAGTAGGAAGGAAGAGATAAGGGGCTGTCCAATCAATAACTGAAACATTGCCATCATGTTAAGAAGCATGAGCAAGGCCAGTTAAAGTTAGAAAAGCGGTTCCCTTGGAGATCCAACAGCCTATAAGCACTCCTCTTGCCCCACCCCTAACCGTATAGTCCCACAGCTGCTAGAGCCCAGCTCAACAGTATCTTTGTTTTGTTTTGTTTTTACTTTATATTTTTAATTCTTTTTTTCTCTTTTTTTAATTATTTTTTTATTGGAGTTCAATTTTTTTTATTTTTTATTTATTTATTTTTATTGGAGTTCAATTTGCCAACATATAGCATATCACCCAGTGCTCGTCCTGTCAAGTGCCTGTCACCCAGTCACCCCAACCCCCTGCCCACCTCCCTTTCTATCTTTGAATCATAAGCCATCCATGTGGCTCAAAAAGCATGATGGTGTCAAAGGTATACATGGAGAAGTCCATGGTGGCCATCCAGCCCCCATCCATCTTCCCCCCACACACACCACAATATCCAGCCACTTGTCCTTCCAATGTTTCCTTATTCAAATATACGTTAATTAGAATATATGGCCTTATCTCCTCTACTTCTGAGGCTGTTCTGCACCTTGGTTTTTCCCATTTGCCATGTTGTTCTGGAGACTTTTCTATGTTGGGCTACAGAGATTGTCCATTTTCTCTGTTTCACCTGCTGAGCATGCCATGGTGTGGACACAACAAAGCATATTGAACCCACTCCCTAATGATGGAGCAGTATACACTTCTGGCCTACGAGGGACCCTCCAGAATTGAAATTCTGTTTTTCAGGGCACCTGGGTGGCTCAGCAGTTGAGATTCTGCCTTTGGCTCAGGGCGTGATCTGGAGTCCTGGGATCAAGTCCCACATCGGGCTCCCTGCAGGAAGCCTGCTTCTCCCTCTGCCTATGTCTCCACCTCTCTCTGTTTATCTCATGAATAAATAAATAAAAGCTTAAAAAAAAGAAATTCTGTTTTTCTCCTGCTTAAACCCCTTCTGTGGATCTCCACTGTTCTCCAGAAAAAAAAAAAAAAGCCAAAATCTCCCCGCACATCCTCTGAGACCTCTCAAGTTCTGTGAGCTTAGCTCTCCAGGTCCCCTGCACTTTCTCTGCTCAGGCCATGCAGGTCTCCTGTCCCCTCCTCCAAAGACCCAGGCCACTTCCTGTCTCAAGGCCCTCCCAGAGCCCTGCAAGGTCCTGGGCCAGGATTGCTCTTCCACCCTTTCCCTCCCAGCTCTCCTACTGGGCCTCCAGATCTCAGCTCCAACAGCGATTCCTGGGGTAGAAGCATTCCCTGACTCTGCAACACAAAGGCCCCCATGCTCTCCTGTCACCCATTTTCCAATGCTCACGTCACAGATGTCATTTTGCAAATTGATCACACTTCTATAGCTTCGTGCCTGGCTCTCTCCCGCTGGACTCAAAGCTCTGTGAGCACAGGAAACGTTCACCTTACTCATCACTGAATCTCCAGTGGCTAGAAAGTGCTTGACACTGTTTTATTCCAGGGATGTTTGTGGAAGGAAGGAGGAGAGTAGTTAGAACAAAAGGTAGGGGAGGGGAAGGATGGAGAATGAAATGGATTTATCATTAAGCAGGCTCCCTGTACCAGGCACCATGATGCTAGACACTGTGATAGAGGGAAGAAATAATAGAGGGAAAAAAAAAACCCTGCTTGTAGTCTAGCTGGAGATGATTCATTTACACAAGAATATGTAACCAGAGTCAGGGCTGCACAAGATGAGGGCCAAATGCCAAATGAGCGCACCAGGCAAATAAACACATAAGGACTGTGAGGCCTGTTTTGACCTATTTATAAAAGCATTTCTTCAAAGGATCCATAAATATGTAGTTCCAAATGCTATATAATTAGAAACCGTAATTCCTACTCCTGAAGGCAACCTTTGCACTTTAATATTCCATTTTAAAGGTAAACTATCTTTATGGGGTTGGTCCTTAATCAAAAAAAGCATCTTAATTCAAAATAAACACCATTCTTTTTCTTTCCCCAAAATTGTATTTGGAGTATTTAAACTGTTGGCTTAAAGGTGAATGTGGGTACAGGGCGGAGATGGCAAGATGATTCCAAGAGCCCCAGGACCAGAATCAAGGGGGCTGGGGGCTACCTGTGTACTAATTTGCTGGGTTGTCTTGAGCAATGAGGTCACCTCCCAGCTCCCACTGCCCACACCCCCAACCTGGGGACTTGGTTTCCTCTCCCACACGACTGAGCTGAATGAAATGATGGAAAAAGGGTGTTCTGGCACCAGCGATGATTGCTCCCTCTGCCCCGGTTATTTGACTCCAATGAGAGAAGAGTCTCTTGAGAGTGTGAACCCCTTTTATTCACCAGCTGCTCTGAATTTTTCCTCCCCAGAAGATCAGCAGAGGAGGTAAGGCCAAGGTCTCCAGAAAGTTCTACAGAGAGGTACAGTTTTTCCTCTACTGGTGTGGGCACCCCAAAGGAAGCACCCATGTTTGCTGAATTAGTGAAATGAATGCATAAATGAATAAACTAATAGATCCTACCCAGAGAAGCCAACCAGCTTAGCAGCATCTCACATACAGAACAGCACAGTACTCAGTGCCTCAAGTCTTACAGACATTCCTTTGTCTGGGAACTAGGTTCATTATTAATCCAATAAAATACTCCTGGAGCACCTTTTATGAACTAAGAACAGAAAATCCAAAATTGAATGAACAAGTCCAAATAATCCTTTAAGACATAAATCAGATCACACTGCCCCCCTCTCATAAAATCTTTTAATGGCTCCCACTGCAATAAATGTAACATTCAAACCACCCACGATGGCCTCTCAGGTCCTGCCAAAATCTTCCTCTAGTACATCATCTGGTCCCACTTACTCCTTTGTCCCCTGGGCCCTGTTACGCTCGTCCTGCTGAGATCAACCAAACCACAACCAAACCTCACACTCAGCTGTCAAAGAAAAAGAAAAATAATTATTGATGTAAGGTATTGAGATTCGGGGGGTTTGGGGGAAGGGGGAATTATTTGTCATGCAGCATTATTGCAGTGATGGCTGACTAATACAGAGTGCTGCCATTTTCGAAGATGCATAATCTTAGTCAAGTCACTTAACCTCTTTGAACCTCAGTATGACTTAATTTTTTTTAAAGATAGATCCACATCTTCCCCATTTACCTCATGAAGTAACTATGGGACAACAGAGGAATAGGGCTTTGAAAACTATAAAAGTCTGTTGCAAATATAAGATCACATCATCAGCATCCATCTTTGCCCTCCCAGGCCCAGGGGCAAGGCTGTTGCTGTCCTGATGACACAGCATGACTCAGCAGGCCAACAGCAGCCATCTCTTATGAAGACATATTGTGTCCAGCACATACACACTCTGAACCGAGGCCTACACTCCTGGCCTGCCAAATAAAAATTTGGCCTTCACAGGGAAATTTCCACAAGGCAGGAATCAAAAAACATTTTGGTTCTAAGACTTCACCTGAGGAAAACGATCACAGGTACACACAAGGTTGGAAGTACTAAGACGTCCATTATCATTTCATTCTTAATGGCAGAAAATAGACAGCAGCCTAGGTGTCTGACGATATGGAACTGGATACGTTTGCACAATGGCACACAATAAAACCACATAAAATAACTTTGGAGGAGGAAGTTTTGCTTTTGCAAACAATCCTTGGGAAACTACGAAATCCTCAGAGGTGGAGTAAGAGCCAAGTGAGGGCAAGAGAACAAAGTAACAAAGCAGAATTTTGATTCCTCCACTTGTGCTTCAATCAAAGAAGCTCTGTTTTTATCTGTGTTATGGACTGAATATTTGTGATAATCCAGGTGTTGGAGCCCTAATTCTCAATGGGGTGGTACTAGGAGGTTGGCCTTTTGGGAGGTGATTAGGTGTAGTTGAGGTCATGAGGGTGGGACCCTACAATGGGAGTTGTGCCCTTATAAGAAGAGGAAGAGACACCTGAGTGCATTCTCTCTCTCTCTCTCTCTCTCTCTCTCCTCCCCTCCCATGGCCACATGAGGACACAGCAAGAAAGAGAGGGTCTGTAGACCAGGAAGCGACTCTCTCAGGGACCAAATCATATGGCACCTTAATCTAGGGCTTCCCAGCCTCCAGAACTGTGAGAAATAAATGTCTGTTGTTTAAGCCACCCTGCCTATGGTTTCGTTATAGCAGCCCCAGTGGACAGAGGCAATCTGTCTTATAAATTTCATTTCCAGTGCCCGGGCTTGTAGAAACGGTTCAGAAGCTGCTAAAACAAGTCTGAGAACCATTACTGGAGAAGAAAGTTGAGGTGCCTCTGTCAAGTTGTGACAGGGAAGTAGCCAATTACAAAATAGCATTTACAGTACGATTTCAGTTTGTAGTAAAAAGGAAAGAGAGAGAGAGAACGTTGGATGAACACTCTCCAAAATATTAGCCGTGTTTATCTCTAGATGGTAAGATTAAACTTTACTTCTGATTTCATCTTTTTGCTTATCCAAACCATGTAAATGTTTGGTGATGAATATATATTACTTTAGGAATAAGAATTGATATGCAAATACACCTTTTTTTGGTCTATAATAAATAAATCTTGCCATCATGAGGAAAAGAGGACTCAGGGTCATGGGGACGTGAGTTAGTCTCGGGAATGTAATACCTCTCCCCTGTCCCCAGCACCCCTGTGGGAACAGACAGTCAGAGACACACATCCACACAAAGCCTGGAGGGCTGGTTATCCTCAGAGGTGTGATGAGCAGCAGCCTGGAGAGAAGGCTGTTAATGGAAAAAGTCACCTGGCAAAAGAATCAGGAAGAAATGGCCATAAAAGGGAACCAAAAAGGAGAAAAAGCACTTATGTCTGAGGATGGATGGCAACCCAACCAATCCTAACATGGCCATTGGCTAGACTTCTTGTTGGGGAGAAGGTGGGCAATCCCAAGGGAGGTAGCAGTAGTCAAAGATGCAAAAGATTGAGGGACACCTGGGTGGCTCAGCGGTTGAGTATCTGTCTTCAGCTCAGGATGTGACCTGGGGTCCTGGGATCGAGTCCCACATTAGGTTCCTTGCAGGAAGCCTGCCTCTCCCCCTGCCTGTGTTTCTGCCTTTCTCTGTGTCTCTCATGAATAAATAAATAAAATCTTAAAAAAAAAAAAAAAAACTAAGAAAGATGCCGAAGATTGAGAACGCAGGTTATGAAGCCCTCAGTGAGAAACTACTGGAAATGAAACACTAGCCAGGAGAAAAACACAGCAACCCACACCTGGCTTCAGTTTTCTGTGTTGAAAGGAGGTGCACAGCTTCAGACTGTGACCAAAGAACACAAACAGCGTGCGTAGAGCTGTCCGCCATGCACCTGGTGCATAGTAGATGCTCAGTAAGTGCATTCACTCATCCCCTGCCCTCTGGGTGTGGAAACAGGACCTGTGCACCTGACAGATGAATGAGGAAACATGGTGCTTTCCATTGTGACTTCTGGAATGACAATCCCTGAGCTATCATCCCTGCTTCACCAATTAGCAGCTGTGTAATTTGAGATGCCACATTCAACAACCCTCAATTTCTTCATCTGTAAAGTGAAAAGGAAAGTGATAGCTATCTCAGTGTTTTAAGGATTAAATATGAGAAAATATATAGATTATACAGCATAGAATCTACTCGGCCCCTAGTATGTACCTAGTAAGAATCAGCTGCTATTGTTATCTTTAAATACATAAGAGTTAAGGGGAAAATTCTATATCTCTCAGGCGGATGGAAAGTGTCAAGAAGAATGGAGATAAGATGTCCCCCATCAAACCACCACACACACATGCACGCTGGTATCCATGGGATCTTCTAACAACACAGGAACAACCATGGTCACCTCTTACTTAGAATCATTCCATGGCTACCCATTGCCCTCAGGATAAAACCCCAGCTCCTCAAGAAATCTGAGGACTGCTGTTTGTGTTTCTGTCTCATAAGCTGGTGTTTCCAGTCTCATGAGCTGGTACCTCCCCACATGTGCTCTTTGCCCATCTTCCATTACGTCCCTGGAGTTGCCATGACTCCCTATCCTTGCACAGGCTGTTAACCTCTGCCTACCAGCCCTTCCTGACCCCTCTTGCCCCATTTTCCAGCCCAACATCATCTTCCTACAAACTCATCCTTCGAGTTTCAATCCTTCTTGTCATTTCCTCTGAACAGTCTCCATGATCGTTCCTTCACCATCCTGGGCTGAGAAAAGATGACATGTCAAGCCTGAACCCCAAAGCTGTCTCTGCTCCCAAGGCAATGAGTGAGAAAGAGGTCTTACTTATGTCTACTTGGTCCATATCGGGTCCTCTCTGAGTGGAAGATTGGAATAAATCAATGAATCAAATATTCAATAAATCAACATCCTAATGCCTCCTAAGAGTTAAGAGCACTTGGCACCAGGAGCTTGGAGTCATCCCACCACTGATAAACTTGGCATCCTTGGGCCAATGACTTCATCCTTCTGCACTTCAGTTCTACCAGCTGGGGCTCATCTTGGTCTATCTCACGGCATCATCATGGAGATTCATCAATGCAGGTGAAGCCCTCCAAACACTGCTGAGCACACAGTTAGGTACTATAAAAACACTGACTATGCTTATTCTATTTTTTTAGGTCTCCTTTCAAATGCAACCTTCTCAAAAAGACCTCTCGTGCCCACTCTATTTCTATACCTGTGCTCTTATCACTTCCTGGAGTTATATTATTTACTTATTTATTTACATATTTATCATTATCTTCCCCACTAGCACGTAAAGCCTGACTTCATAAATGGTGCCTAAAACACAGGCTTGGCACACGATAGGTGTTCAATAAATGTTTGTGAAAGGAAAAGAGAACCAGAAGGAGGAAGATGTCACTCTGCCTCAAAGGAACAGGTGTTTGACTGGAGGAGACGGTAGACTGAGGAGGGCATTCTAACCTATAAATGGGTAAAAACATGGAGAAGAACATGCTGAAGGTACCTCTAGAAAATTCTCAGCATTTGCAAGAAGGGGCAGGGCCATGGAGCTGCCAGGAGAGATGCGCGGAGCCAGCAGAGGCATTCCGGTTCAGACTAAACAGGTCACAGAAAGTTCTCTGGAGGCCAAAGATCATTTTAATTGAGTAAGTCCACCTTGGGGAAGCAGGAGCTGCTGAGCTGCCATTTCCCCACGATTTTGTATTAATTATTTCCCAGCCTAAGGCGTTCTATGTTAATTGCTCTCAGTTGAAAAACCCCAGTTTATGTTTGTGTGCCAAAACCTGGGGGGTGGGGGGGGGCAGGCGGGAATCACTGAACTCCCTAAGGTGCCACTGCCTCTACCTTCCAGGGTAGACCAGTTGCCCAGATCCTCAGAATACCCAGCAGCATCTTCACGTGTTGTGTGGATGTGTGTGTGTTCCTCCCCTCTGATTCTTAAGGAAATAAATATTTGGTCTGACTCTTCTTCTATTTCTCCATTTTTAGCCTCACAATCCAAGCTCTCTGAAATAAAGTTTCCCCCTAAAGCTTGTTCCTTTAGAGACACTAGTAGAGGTCAGTAGTAAAAGCAGGGGGTGGGGGGGATCATTTGGGCAGAGAATCTTCCCCAACCAGTAGAGAAATGGGAGAAACACACTCTTGATATCCCACTCAGATCCTTTTTAACAGACTGGTACACCCCACGCACATACCATCCCCAGCCTGTGTGGGCACTGGCTGAAAGTTTACAGCTGATTTTTTTTTTCTCTCTAAAGCAAGAATCAGAAAACTACAGCCCATGTGTCAAGTCCGGCCCACCACCTGTTTTTATCAATAAAGTTTTATGGGAACACTGCCATACCCATTCATCATTTATCTTGTATCTATGGTCATTCCCCTCCCCCTACAATGACCACAGAGTTGGAGTAGTTGCAGCACAGATGGTGTGGTCCACAAAGTCTGAAATATTTACTCTCTGGCCTTTTGCAGAAAACGTTTGCCTCCCCCTACTCCAGAGCAATGGTATCCAATAGAAATATAATGAGAGCCACAAATACAAGCCATATAAGTAATTTCAATTTTTCCAATGCTCATGTTAAAAAAATATAGAAAATGAAACCAGAGAAATTAACCTTCATAATATATTTTATTTAACCTGCTATATTCAAGGTGTTATCATTTCAACATGTAATCAACTTTAAAATGATTTATAATGTAGACATCTGGCTTTTTCACACTACATCTTTGAAGTCTGGTCTGTATTTTATACTTACAAGACATCACAGTTAAGACTAGCCACATTCCAAGTGCTTACTAGGCCATGTGGCTAGGGGCTACCATCTTGGAAAGGACTGATCTAGAAAGTCTCCTTGGGTTAGCCAGGAGATGCCTCACCCAGAGGTTCTATACCCATGAAATAACAGAAAATCCATATATTGCCCCTGCGCCTGACACAGAGCTCCTGAAATCCTTGTGATGTGAGCACTAGGAGCATGTCTTATTCTCATATTTGGTCATTGACCTTGGGTCCCAGCACAGAGTTCCTAAATCTCTGGAAATGTGATAGGAGTGTCTTTTGTTCTAATGAGCCAATATTTGGTGGGCTTCTGGATGGGGGCTGGTCACCAGAAAGACCAAGCTTCATGATTAGAAGCTTGGAATTCTCAGCCCCTTCTCTATCTTCCAGGAAGGGGAAAGGGGCTAGAAAGAGTCAAGTACTGATCACGCCTATGTAATTGTGCCACCATAAACACCTCAGAAGCATAAGGTTCAGATAGCTTCATACTGTCACTGTACACATGAAGGCACCAGAAACTCCAAGCTCCTTCCCACATACTTTGCCCTATGGATCTCTTCCACCTGAATGTTCAACTCTATCCTCTATCACACCCTTTTATAATAAACTGGCAAATATAAGTAAGTGTTTCTCTGAAATCTATAAGCCATTCCAGCAAATTTTCAGACTCAAAGAAGGGGTGATGGGAAGCTTGATTTATAACTAATTCATCACAAGTACAGGTGACAACCTAGGATTTAGGATCGTCATGGGATGATCCTGATGATGGGAATATCATCAGAAAACTTTCACAAAATGTGAGTTGTACAAAAGCATCCCCATCTCAAGCTTAGCAGCCAGCAAACTTGTCCTAACACAGGAAAATAAGAGCACATGTATTTATTGAGTACCTTTCATATGTCAGACACTTAATAACTGGTATCTTATCTCACTATAAAGCTATGAGGTAGGAAATATTGGCCACATTTTAAAGATGAGGGAATTAATATAGATGAGTATATTCAGCCATTCAATAACACATTATGGAGTTATTTTAAATTATACTTACAATGGTATGTGATAATATTTAAAGACTTATGGTATAATATTGATTTGGAAAAAATGAGACAAAAAGGCACTGTGGGAATCCAAGTGTTTTTAAAAGCCCGAAAGGAAATACACCGCAATGGTATCAATCTTACTTTGAGCAATTAGAATTAATGACTGTTTATTTTTCTTCTACTTCCTACCATTCCATACTCTCTAGTTTTTCCAAGGCGTGCAAGTGCTCCATCATCGAGGAGACCTGGCTTAGCATGAGTACAGGGCAGTGTAACAGTTAAAGAGCTTGATTTGGTTTGGAAATGGTCAAGCCGGGGAAACCTGGGTGGCTCAGTGGTTGAGCGTCTGCCTTCGGCTCAGGTCGTGATCCTAGGGTCCTGGTATCAAGTCCCACATCCGGTTCCCCACCTCTGTTTCTGCCTCTCTCTCTCATGAATAAATAAACTTAAAAATATTAAAGAGAGAGAGAGAGAGAGAGAGAGAGAGAAAGGAAATGGTCAAACCAGGCTTTGAATCCAGGCTTGGCAGCTATCAAGCTCCAGGACTCTGGGCAAATGAGTTAATGTCTCTAAACCTCAATTTTTACATCAGTAAAAGGGGCACTGCAAGGGGGGACAATGATATATACCACATAGGGCTGTTGTGATGATTAAGGTTTTGTGTTTAAAGTGCTTAGTGGAGGGCGGCAGCCTGGGTGGCTCAGCAGTTTAGCGCCTGCCTTCGGCTCAGGGCGTGATCCTGGGGACCCGGGATTGAGTCCCGTGTCTGGCTCCCTGCGTGGAGCCTGCTTCTCCCTCTGCCTGTGTCTCTGCCTCTCTCTCTCTCTCTCTCTTTCTCTCTCTCTCTCTCTCTCTGTATCTCTCATGAATAAATAAATAAAACCTTTAAAAAAATAAATAATAAATAAAGTGCTTAGTACAGTGGCTGGCACATAGTAGGTCTCGCTGGATGGTAGACCCACAAATGGAGGCTTCTTGACCCCCAAAGCCCCATGCTTCTCTAGATCCCCATCATGGTCTTCCAAATCCTCTCAATTCACGCTGTCCCAAACTCTGCAGCAGAACCCACCACTGGCAATTTTGAGTCAAGGAGCAGTCCCCACTCAGGGGGATCACTGTCACTCCCATCTCTACATAGTTATGCCACTTGAGTCCCATTTCTCAGGGGAACTGGGCCTCCATTCCTCAGCTGGGCAGTGATACCTCCACAGGGCAGAGAGCTCTTTCCCCTGCTCCTTTATGTGATTAATGAGACTTAAATTGGCCCAGTGATAGATGAGTTATCCTAAAGGCATCGAATATTTAAAACTGAATTCTCCTTTGACAAAAATAGTCCATGGGTTTCAGGCGCTGCTGTCCTGATGTCCCTGTTAGCGAGCACGTGATGTCTGCCGGTGCTGAATGAATTCCTGCCAAGTGTTCACCAATATCAGGGACTGAGACACCCCTTTTTACTTTTATTGTTCCTATGAAACCAAAGTGCGTGCTTTACATCTTTATCTTAAGTGACCAGACTTGTTTATAGCTGCTCCGAATAATTACGTCTGGATGCATTTGTGTTTAGCACACCCCAGACCACGCACTCCACTGATTAAGGGTTTCTAAATGGAATTCTTCCCTGGAAATGAGCCTTAAGTGGATTTCTTCACTTAAACAAGTTCCTGTCCCAGATATCCCTGTGGTCCTTAGAGAGAAGTTTCTGTACCAGATCACACTCCCTGATGCAGTCCTCACCCTTTTCTGGGTGTGTCTCCATCCCCTGTGCCCACATTACCCTGCTAGTCCTTGCAGGTCTTCCTGATTTCTCACCCCCTAACCCAAACATCAGCCATCCCCAAGTCCCAGGGATAGGGGACTTCCACCATGGGGCCACCCCAGATTACACTGAACCCTTCCATCTTTCCTGGACGCCTAGGCCAGTCACTGGGAGCAGTAAGTGTCTCTTTTTTTAATAATAAATTTATTGTTTATTGGTGCTCAATTTGCCAACATACAGAATAACACCCAGTGCTCATCCCGTCAAGTGCCCCCCTCAGTGCCCGTCACCCATTCACCCCCACCCCCCGCCCTCCTCCCCTTCCACCACCCCTAGTTCATTTCCCAGAGTTAGGAGTCTTCATGTTCTGTCTCCCTTTCTGATATTTCCTACCCATTTCTTCTCCCTTCCCTTCTATTCTTTGAAGGCCACACGGTCTCTGTCTCAACTACTGAACTCTGCTGCTGTAGCACAAACAGCCATAGACAATACGAGAACGAAGGAGCCTGGCTATATTCTAATAAAAGTTTATTTACAAAAACAGTGGCAGGCAGGATTTGGCCCACAGGCTATAATTTGTGGATTCCTGCCCCCTGAGACTGCAGCGGCCACTTGTAGTGCCCCCCTCGGACCCCCTCTAGCAGCTGCCAATGGCCCACAGCTGTGCCTTCTCCACCTTGGCCACCAGAGCCATCTCTCCTAGAAAGTTACTTTGCCCTCTGTCCATCCAGGGGAGCGGCCAGAGCCAATGAATGGCTGACTGACATATAACGCCACAAAATGCCAGCCACTTGCCTCAAGGCAACACCAACTTTATGGGGCATTTCACACTCCAGAGCTCCCTGTGTGGGATCAGGCTAAAGCTGGTCTCCCATCAAGACCACATGCTTGGGGCACCTGGGTGGCTCAGCAGTTGAGCATCTGCCTTTGGCTCAGGTCGTGATCCCAGGGTCTTAGGATCGAGTCCCACATCGGGCTCCATGCATGGAGCCTGCTTCTCCCTCTGCCTACATCTCTGCCTCTCTCTGTGTGTCTCTCATGAATAAATAAATAAAATCTTAAAAAAAAAAAAAAAGACCACATGCTTGCTTATTAGCTCTGTTCCTCTGCCTTATCCTGCTTCCTCACCTCCCTCCTCCTAAGTCAATTAAACACTCACCAATCTCTGTCTTGGGCTTTACTTCCAGGAAACCAACATGAGGTAAGACATTAACAGCCAAGCTAGCACCTGGATGGTCTTGTCCCTTCCTCTTGGCTGTCTCATGCTCCCAAGTTCTATCTTTCCCAAGAAGACCATAAGAGCCTTGGAGGGTGAGGAATGCCAAGGAGGATGTCTCCGCAGCACAGTGGTAGAGGACAAAGAACACAGGCTTTTTACTCTAACAGACCTGGGTTAAAATCCTGGCTCTGTCACTGACTTGGTTTGTGACTTATGACAGTAAGAATAAGAATGGCAATAAAAAATAGCAAGAACAGGGATGCCTGAGTGGCTCAGTGGTTGAGTGTCTGCCTTCGGCTCAGGGCACGATCCTGGGGTCCTGGGATCGAGTCCTGCATTGGGCTCCCTGCAGGGAGCCTGCTTCTCCCTCTGCCTGTGTCTCTGCCTCTCTCTTTCTCTCTGTGTCTCTCATGAATAAATAAATAAAATCTTTTTTTAAAAAGTAGCAAGAACAGAGGTAAAAGCAGGGGGCACGTCTTGAGCAGCATATTACGTGGCAGGCACCATGCTGAGCATTTTGTGTTAGTTACTTGGGCATCCACTCAGCACACTATTAGGAAGGTTCTGTTGTTAGTCTGTTTGTAAATGAGGACCACTAGGCTCAGAGAGTGCCCACATCACCCATTTTACAGATGCAGAAAGGGCAACTTGAGGAGTTGCTATAATTATTAACACAAAGATTAAAGTGCCGGGCAACCAGTGGATGTTCCAAAAATGTTTCACTTTATTATCAGGTCTTCACTGGCTGGTATCCATACAGTAGATGATCCTGTTACTTGACTTGATCTTTTTCCAGCACTTTGCTGTGCACTTTTTCACCCTATCCACTCCCCACCCTGATTTTCGCTTTTAATGGGACAAGGAACTCTAAGGTGAGAAAATCAAGCTTTATCATGAGCTTTAAGACAGTCTGGCCTCCCCACTCAGGCTCCTTCCTATGGACCAAAAATTTTTGCCCCTGCCCCCAAAATAATCTGAATATGCTGCGACAGGATGAGCGTTGCATCACATCTACTCATTAATTTATTCAACATAGTTAAGGAGTGCCCACATATTTGCCAGACTCCAGGATGGCCTCCAGTGATTCTCAGATCCTGGGATTCACACTATCACCAAGAGTGCACCATCTTGAAAGCGGATCCTTCTGACCCAATCAGATGATGGCAACCCTAGCCAGCATCTTGACTGTGATCTCATGACAGATTCTGAGCCAGCACCACCCAGTCAAGCCACTCCCCAGTTCCTGATGAACAGAAACCATATGGGATAATAAACTATTATTGTCTTAAGTAATTTGTTACACGGCATTAAAGAACTAATATGGTACTCACTGGAATATCACACAATACTTTAAGAGAATGTTTATGAAGGAGCCAGGTGGCTCAGTTGGTTACACATCCAACTTCTTGATTCTGGCTCAAGTCATAATCTCAGGGTCGGGAAGATCCAGCCCCATGTGGGGCATGAGGAGTCGGAGTCTGCTCGAGATTCTTTCTTCTTCTCCCTCTGCTTTTCCCTCACCCAACTCTCTCTCTTAAACAAATAAAATCTTAAAAAAAAAGAAGAATGTTTTTGAAAAGTTATAAGTCCATAAGAACAGAGCAATGAAATAATTCCAAACAAAACACAAAATAGGACACATGAAAAGATCATATGAAGCATTTTTAAGGCACTTAGATATTTGCTAAGTTTATTTTTTTTCTAATTTTTTATTTACTTATGATAGTCACACACAGAGAGAGAGAGGCAGAGACATAGGCAGAGGGAGAAGCAGGCTCCATGCACCGGGAGCCTGACGTGGGATTCGATCCCCGGTCTCCAGGATCGCGCCCTGGGCCAAAGGCAGGCGCTTAACCGCTGCGCCACCCAGGGATCCCCATATGAAGCATTTTAAAGACAAGCTCATAATATTATTCTCATTTCTAAAAGGAGATGATTTCGTGTATGCCATATCTGATGAGTGCTTACTATAAGCCAAATTTTCTCCAAATATTATTTAATTTTCGAGACAACCCTATATCACTATCCCCATTTTTCAGTTGGGGAAACTAAGACTCAGAGAGGTTAACTAGCTTGTTCAAACTAGCCACACAGCTAGTAAGTGGTGGACTTTGACTAGAACCCAAGACTGTTTGACTTTCAACTCAGTTTTTCTAGCTACTATGTCTATTACCTACAGACGGAACAAAAAGGAGATGCATCAACTGTATGCTTTTCACAGATTTTACATTTTCTACAAGGAGTAAGTATTCCATTAATAAGCTGGGAAAAATAACAGTTATTGTCTTTATAAGTCAAAATAAAACAAACAAAAAGGTTTCTTTCTTGCAGGAATCCACAGGAGAAAGGAAATATCCATTCTCATTTATTGTGTTTCTCAAAGGGATGTCCCTTGGCATTCAGGATGGGATAATTCTTCCTTGTGAGGATCTCCCTTGGATGCTGTAGGATTTTAGCACCACCACCCCTGTCCACCAGATGCCCCATAGCGCATACTGTTAGTGTCTTGCCAGCTACCAAAGGGCCAGCACTTACCTCTCGAGCCAGTGCTGCCAGCTACAAACACCTGTGACCCTCTGCCTGATAACTTTCAGTCTATATGGTGAACACGCCTGGTTCCCACACAAGGAAACCCAGAAGTGCCAGAGCATCGATGCTTCTGGAATCAGCCCCCAGTGTTTAACTAGAATTTGGCAGCTCAATTCCCCACCCTACCTTGCCTCTCAGTTGCAGTGACTCTGAAGGTACACATTCTACTCTCCCAAAGTCCCAGGCAGGACTGAGCTCCACTGGTCCAGGCAGTAAGTGGCCTGATACACACTCTTTATCAGCTTCCCTATCTCACTAGCCCTCACCTAACAGTGTTTTCTGTGATCACCTCCCAAAAATATGCCATGCCCTGAGATCCTTGTCTCAGGGGCAGCTTCTGGGGAAATCCAACCAAGGCAGGTCTCCAGGCACATTTACCCTGTAAAAGTTCCTACAACTTCCAAACACTGAGGCTGGAGGGTACTGTACTGTTGCTGCCTGAGACAACATTTAAGTTCCACAGCTGCTTTCTAGTAAAAGACCTCTGGCTCTAAGAAAAGTCCATGGTGATGTCATTTCATGGAGAACCACCCCTCCCTCCAGCCCCGCCCAAAGTCCTTCAGACATACCCTCTATGCCAGTTGCTCTCCCATTCTCCAGCCATTTCGCCAAGTCCCTATCTATGGTTCAAGAAACAGTGATGATTTTTTAGTGCAAAATAACCCTATGGCTTTGGGCTTAGCAACACTCCAGGAAGGAAACAGTCATAATAAGAGCAACCCAGGAGCTAACATTTATTGAGCGCTTCTTGTATGCCTGAAAGAAGGTAAGACTTTGGGGCACCTGGGTGGCTCAGTGGTTGAGCGTCTGCCTTTGGATCAGGTCGTGATCCTGGCATCAAGTCCCACATCAGGCTCCCCGTAAGGGGAGAGCCTATGTCTCTGCCTCTCTCTCTCTGTGTCTCTCATGAATAAATACAATCTTAAAAAAAAAAAAAAAGGTAAAACGTTACACAAATTATTTTGGTTCTCCTCACATGAAGAAATGTGGCTGCTTGGAGGGCAAGAGCAGCTAGAAATAAATTCAAAGTGGGCCAGTTCATTCAAAGATTTAGCAGAAAAAAATATATAAATTACAAAGATTTAGCAGAAAAAATATATATATTTATTGAGCATTTAATAAGCTCCAGACAATATACTAGGTAGAGGCATTAAACAGAGACCATGTCATCATACAAGTTCCCTCTTCTCCCAGAAGCCACATTCTAATGCAGCAGTGGGTTCAATCAGGATGACTTTGCCCCCCACCCCAGGGACATCTGACAATGTCCAGGAGACATTTTTGGTTGTCATAACTGGGGAGTTGGTAAAGGCTAAGGATGTTGCTAAACACCTTCCAACGCACAGGATAGCTCGCACAACAAAGAAGTATCTGGCATAAGATGTCAAAAGAATCAAGTTTGGGAGACCCTGGCCTAAGATGTCAAAAATGTAAGAATTATCTGGCCTAAGATGTCAAAAGTGTCAAGGTTGGGAAGGAGGAGAGAGAATGACAAAAAAACAAACCAAGAATTTCTAAAAGTGAAGCCTGAGCTCGTGTCTTCCTCTCAGCTTTGGTTATCGATCTGCAAAATGCTATTTGCATTACATGAGCCCCTGACCAGCATCCACAAATGGAGGCAGGGTCCTTTGTTTTAAAGATTTATTTACTTATTTGAGAGGGGCAGGGGCAGAGGGAGAGAGAGAATCTCCAGCAGAATTCACACTGAGCACAGAGCCCAATGCAGGGCTCCGTCCCACAACCACAAGGTCAGGACCTGAGTCAAAGTCAGAGTTGGATGCCCAACCAACTTTGCCACCCAGGTGCCCCAGGCAGGGTCCTTTCTTAAACCAGGGTGCGCATCACAGAAAGCAAATCTGAAGGAAGTCAGAGACTAGCTTTCCACCTGCAGCACATTCCACAACTCAGCCTGGGGCTGGGTTTGCCGACTGCTATCTCTGTCAACCCCACCCACCCTCTTCTTGTAAGGAGAGATGCACTGATGAGTCTTTTCAGTCATTTTACACATCTTATCATTTATTTATTCCACCTCATTTCACAAAGGGTTGGAGGCTGTGAAGTAGATATAAACAAACAATCACACATCCCAACCAGGAACAATACGAATTAGAAAAAGGGGCGTGGAGGGTTTTTTGCTAAGGTTGTTGTCTGTTTGGAATCTCTTCTCTGAAGAACTCCCCCTCCAATATGCCAGGTACACAAACACACACCAGCTCAACAGCGGCCCTGTTCCGACCATGAGGCTTGGATGGAGCTGACCCTTCCCAAGGCCAGCAGTCAACACAGGACCCCTGAAGGACCCATCAGAGCACCATTCCGCCAGGTCAAGGTGATTGATGCATGGATGGTCATGGGACCTGCCAATCACAAACCTCTCCAAGCTTCTTTCCAGCCCCACGGAGAAATACAGGTCTCTCATTCTCTGGGATGGAGAAGCTAAGGACGGTGCTGCATTAGGGCTCCCACCCCAGGGAGAGAGCCTGTCTTAAGATTAAGTCGAGGGAAGCACACAAAATCTAGAGATGGAGAGACAGAGATCTGAGAACCACTTGCTGAGAACTAGCCATGTCTGAAGGTCAGTGACGTGGCTCACTGAATCCCTTTTTGCTTGCATCAGTTAGGTTTCTGTTGCTGAAACCTGAAAGATCCTGACCTAGTACAGGGCCTGCCCCAAGAGGAAAGGAAAATGGAAACCAGAGGGGATCCCTGGGTGGCTCAGTGGTTTAGCCCCTGCCTTCGGCCCAGGGTGTGGTCCTGGAGACCCAGGATCAAGTCCCACATCGGGCTCCCTGCATGGAGCCTGCTTCTCTCTCTGCCTCTCTCTCTCTCTCTCTCTCTGTGTGTGTGTGTGTGTGTGTGTGTGTGTCTCATGAATGAATAAAATCTTAAAAAAAAAAGAAAAGAAAATGGAAACAAGAGAACAGGAGATGAGGGTCAATGCAGGTTTGAATTTGGTTGTGTGCCTGTGGGTAAACTAAGTGAAAAGGGTAGACTGATCACAGACATCGTTTTCCTTTACCCGCCATGAGAACAATGAAGCTCCTTAGGAGAAACAAAGCTGGGGCACCTGGGTGGCTCAGTGGGTTAAGCGGCTGCCTTCAGCTCAAGTCATGATCCCCGGGTCCTGGCAGCAAGCCCCATGTCAGGCTCCCCACTCAGTGAGAAGCCTGCTTCTCCCTCTCCCTCTGCCCCTCCCCCTGCTCATGCGCTTTTGCTCTCTCTTTCTCCCTCTCAAATAAAATAACTTAAAAAGAAAAAGAAAAAGGAGAAGGAAAGCTGTGTCCTAGCACAGGCTTCTCAAAATACAATGGGCTTTGTGGAAGGAAACACCGAGATGCCGAGATAATGTCCTCTTTGATTAACATCCTTCAGCAAATGTAAGAACGAGATTCACAAAGCTGCTATCTAGACTCTGTTGTGGATGCTGAGGGATTCATCTTTACACGGTTGGTCAACCTGATTCTCTGAGATCAGGAGAAAGGCAGTGTGCTCCCACAATGCACATTTCCGAAGGTTCTCTCCACTTGTGAACACTCCTGGAACTGGTTTCAGAACATTTTAGCCACTAATAAATCTCACCCTGTTTCTGCCTTTTCCGGTTCAGATATAAGCTCACTTGTACCAACTGCGGAAGCTTCTGCTCTCTCTCCCCTACTGAGAGCGGGGGTTCAAGAGAGTTAGGAGCTCCTGTCCTTCAGCCCTGAGAAAGATTGCACTGAGGTGCCTGCAGATGTCAGGGGGCTGTCCTCAAGAGCTTCCCCTGTCCTCACCTCCTGTCTCCATGATTAATGCAAGCTGTTAGGATCGCACGTTACCATCAGGCTGTCACTGCACTGAGGATCTCAAATGGCTCCAACCCAAGTAACAGATTGCTCCAGAGTCTCTGTCCTTACAAAGGAAAAAAAAAAAGTCTCCGTGCCCCTAAACTTGTCTTGGAGCAGTAACGCTTTGATGAGGCACAGTCTAACCGTGTCCTGTGGACAAAGGCAGGTTTGTAGCAAAGTATTATCACTGTGACACTGCGGAAGGAAAGATGGGGGGGGGGGTTCGTTTGCTTCTGTTTGTTGTGTTTGGTGGTTTTTGCTGCCCTTGGAACTGGGCCAGTGGTTTAACATGCAGAGTTTCATTTCATCTTCACAGCAATCCAAGATACTAGATAGTAACACCACCATTTCCTATGGCAGGAGGGAGAGGATATGTACTTTGCTCAAGGTCACGGCATTAGTAAGAGGTAGAACCCACAAATTTGGACTCATGTCTAAAGGACCCCCAAGCCCATGCTCCAGTCTCTGTCTCAGACCCTAGGAGGTGGGTACCACCTTCTGGGAAGAACCCCTGCCCCTGGGGTTCATCCAACCAAAATTGCCTTCCTTCCCATCAGGGCCATGTGTGAATCACACCATTAAAATATGATATCTGGGGACACCTGGGTGGCTCAGTCAGTTAGGCATCTGCCTTTGACTTGGGCTGTGATCTCTGGGTCCTGGGATCAAGTCCCGAATTGGACTCCGTGCTCAGCAGAGAGTCTACTTCTCCCTCTGCTCCCCTTCCCCACTCGTGCTTGCTTGCTGTCTCTCTTTCAAATAAATAAATAAAATCTTTAAAATATATATGATACCTGGGAGGAATCAACCTTTAGTTGAGTATCTATCCCTTATACCAGAGTCCAAATTAGACTAGCTGGATAATTAGAACTCTTAAGAGAGTATTTCTCAAAATATGGCCAAGGACCACCTATGTATGCATCCTCTGGCAGAAGGGTGAGACTGTTAAACAGCTATATGTCCCAGTACCACCCTCAGATTTGCTCTCTCAACATCTTTGCCCTGAGAGAATGAGGCTCAGCTGAAGGACCTTGTAGGGACAAGCGCTTGCAGAGAACCTGTTCTCTGCTGGGCATATGTGAAGGGCCTTGTCATTTCTATCATCTCTGTGAAGCTTCATCAAATATCACCATGAGGGCGGTGGGGGGCAGAAGTAGGGGGAGGCGGGTTGAGAAAAGTTGATGGAGAGGGAAAAACATGAGCTGGGCAGATTTAGGGATTCAAATCCCAACACCACCACTTGGATGAGTAAGTAGCTCCCTGAGAGTGTTTCCCATACTCTCCAAGATCCACTTATAGACTATTTGCATCCTACCCCCGCCCCAAGTCATACATTAAAGCCCCAACCCCCAAGGTGACTGTATTTGGAAATGGGGAGGCCAAGGAGGTAATAAAAGATAAATGAGACCACAGGACTGGGGCTGTAATCTGGTAGCACTGGTACCCTTTCAAGAAGAAGTAGAAACACCAGCTAATCTCTCCTCCATAACGTGAGGACATGGCAAGGGGGCAGCTCTCTGCAGGCCAGGATGAGGGTTGTCACTAGGAACCAAAGGGACTAGCGCCTTGATCTTGGACTTCCCAGCCCCCAGGACGGGGAGAAATAGCTTTCTCTAGTTTAAGCCATGGAGTCTGTGGTACTGTGTTCTGGGAGCCTGAGAGGTCTGAGCAGACATGGACTATTAAGTAAAATAAAGAAGGTGCAAAGCTGTTTACAGATGTTAATAAATGCACAGAGTATCTTTGGAAGGATAGACTATAAACCTGTTACAGTGGTTGGCTCTGAGGA